>NC_064807.1:12847869-12991357 GCF_023721935.1 Panthera uncia
TTCTCCTGGTAACTGCTTTGATCCAGTGGTGGGTACATGACCAAAGGTGGCCCAGGCAGATTGAAGGAGAGGACTTATGTCCCATGCTGGAGGGAGAAGACTCCCTTTCCTGCCTGTAGCCTCCATTACCAATGGGAGCCATTTTTTCACCATTAGGGATCTATCCTATGCAGGTGTCCAAGCACAGAGCAGAGCTGAACCTCTACTAAGTGAAGTGTACTTCTCATTATACCAGGCAATTGCCTCACAATTCCCAGTAGGCTAGGCTGCTCCAGTGGGTATCTGGGCAACGGGAACACTTTTAGCTTTTCCAGGCTGCTGCGTAGAGCTGGTGAGTAGCCACAGAATGGAACTGAGAGAATTTCTGTGGCTCTGTCTTTAGCAGGTGAACCTTGGCTGGTCCCCACTGCTGTGAATGACGTTGCCTGTATCTGCACATGGCTGTTGAGACTGAAGAGGAAGAAACTACCTAAACCAGCCAAGATATTTTAATGGTAAGAAATAGATGATGCAATTCAAGCTGCCTAAATAATAAAAGAAATGTATATTCTCAAGTAAATAAAAAGTACTTCGGTGTGTGTGACTCAATCTATAGGCTCAAGTGGTATCACTAGGACCCTGCCTCTGGTCATCTCTTGGCTGTCCTATCACCCACTTTGTCTTTATTTATTTTTATATTCCACCTGGGCTGAGTTGACAGCTAGAAACTCTAGACACACCTTCTTTCCTGCTCAAGACCAATGGAAAGCAGGTGGGTGTCCTTCCTGTGTCAGGCAAGGCAAAGGTCTTTCTTGCTTCTCATTGGCTCTGGTGGATCACATGGCCATTCCTGCACCAATCACTGTGCCACGGCCCAAAGGGTGGGGCCTGAGCTGCATGTCTCTTCCTAGAAAGAAGAATGTCTACTGAGAATGGCAGCAGATCCTCAGAGGAAAATTACTGTTCTGTCACCCAGGAGACTGGCAAATTGGTGCTGGCTGTCCAACTCAATAACTAGAAGCTTTTCCAAATGTGTAGGTTTTTTGGGGGGGGGGTTATATTGTGCAAAGAGCAGAGAATGTGAAATCAAAGGAGTGAGATTTCAGTCCTGGATCTCTGAGACTCATCTCAGTCCACAGATGTTCAGTGGGGAAGAACACCTTCCTGTGGCTTGACTCCAGTGTCGTTCTGAAGATTGAATGCGATCCTGTGTGGCAAAGCACTTTTTAAAGTGTTAAAGGCTAAACCCAAATGAGGGACTGTTGTTGTTTGTCATTACTATTATCGTCTTTTCTGAATTTCTCCCACTCATGCTCTGATTATAATTCAGTGCTATTTCAGGCAAGATCTGAGTTGTAAATGCATCAGTAGCAGCTAGAATGAATTTGGCCAAGGTGGCCATAAGCATACATGGCTTTTTTGTGAGAATCAAAAATAGACCCGTCCTGCCTCCTCTGGGTGGTGCAGTTCCCAGGGAACATGGCTTGGCAAGTGGAAAGCATACTGGATTTCAGCTGTTGTTGCCCCCTTGGCAGGAAGGGGAGCAGGCAGGGGTGGAGGGTTCTGTGCAGTGCACAACCTGCACGGCTTTACTTTGTGGCCCTGACTTTGATGATGAACCACCGAGCAGGATGAACTCTGGAAGCCCAACTCCTCCTTTTCCTGGCAAAGTTCATTTAAGCCTCTAAGATCATTTATCTTTTTCCTCTCTTTTGAGCATTTTCACTCAGGCTGAATGCAGCAGCCTGTGCTGTCTCTTTTAGTTAACTGCCCACTGGTGATCCAGATTCTGCCGGCCTTTTCAGAGGCTCATTGCACACCGTTCCAACTGCAAGGAAGAGAAGCCTTCCTTTTTAGCGATGCTGATGAGTGATGTTGCAGACAGTGGCTAACCCTTTAAAATGAACACAACACATTGGTGGCCCACAGCGGGCTGTTGCTGGAAAGTCAGATGCTGATTTCCCCGAAATGCCCAGGAAGGAAGGTTGAAAGACACAGGCAGCTTCACCTAGATTGACCACCACTGTTTGCTGTTCTAAATCCTCCTGGCAACAGCAACTCCGGAAAGAAATTATTTGAATTGGATCCAGCCAGCCTCCAGGGAGCCAGGGATGCAATACAGTAGCCTTTGTGTTACTGTGACTGAAAGTCTTCCTCCTCTTAAAAGATTATCCTTCTCTTGTGTGACAGATGGATAGTTGGAGCCAACAGGAACTCGCAGTGTTGTTGAGTTGTGAATGTGTTGCCCCATTCACTGCATCCTTGGTATCTTCTGGGGCACCTGAAATGGCAGAGCCTTTTCAGCGTGTTGTGAGCCAGGATTAACCCATCGCCATGACACCAGTGGTGTGGTGTAGGTGAACTGAGTCTCAGCGTAAAGCATGCCCAGGTCTCTTTTGTCTAGAATGCTCCCTTGATTGACACCACTGTTCTTCCCTCATCCCTCTCCTGGGACCTAGAGAAAAGTCTGCCACCTTCGCTGCAGTTTCCTCACTGCCTCCCTGTTTTACTTCCTCCTTCCTCCAAGATGGCGGCTTTTCTGTTTGTTCTCCTCTCCCCATACATGCATTCTCTGCCCTTTCCTGCCCCTGCTGAGCTCTTTACCCCCAGGTTTCTAGTTGGTTCACCCAGTGGGAGGCACGGCAGGAGACTAGAAGGTGTGAGGGACGTGTCATGAGGTGTTGGCTGGCCCCGCCTCTCCATTGAAGCATCAGGCTCTCCTGTCCCTTGAGGCACAGGGATGCAAACAGCTTCCAGCAATCGTGAGTCTCCAGGTGCCTTATTAACTCCAGGCGTTTCTGGCTCCTTTCATCCTGCCTACACCTTACAGAGTCCCTTCATTAAATTCTTTTTTTTGAAAACTGTATCTTTATTTTTTTAATTTTATTTTTTATTTTTAAAAATTTACATCCAAATTAGTTAGCATATAGTGCAACAATGATTTCAGGAGTAGATTCCTTAGTGCCCCTTACCCAATTAGCCCATCTGCCCTCCCACAACCCCTCCGGTAACCCTCAGTTTGTTCTCCATATTTACGAGTCTTTTCTGTTTTGTCTCCCTCCCTGTTTTTATTTTATTTTTGTTTCCCTTCCCTTATGTTCATCTGTTTTGTCTCTTAAAGTCCTCTTATGAGTGAAGTCATATGATTTTTGTCTTTCTCTGACTAATTTCATTTAGCATAATACCCTCCAGTTCCATCCACGTAGTTGCAAACGGCAAGATTTCATTCTTTTTGATTGCTGAGTAATACTCCATTGTATATGTATATACCACATTTTCTTTATCCATTCATCCATCGATGGACATTTGGGCTCTTTCCGTACTTTGGCTATTGTTGATAGTGCTGCTATAAACATGGGGGTGCATGTGTCCCTTCGAAACAGCACACCTGTATCCCATGGGTAAATGCCTAGTAGTGCAATTGCTGGGTCGTAGGGTAGTTCTATTTTTAGTTTTTTGAGGAACCTCCAAACTGTTTTCCAGAGTGGCTGCACCAGCTTGCATTCCCACCCTTCATTAAATTCTTTACAGTGCAGGGGTGCTTGGGTGGCTCAGTCAGTCCGACTTTGGCTCCGGTCATGATCTCATGGTTCATGAGTTTAAGCCCCATGTTGGGCTCCTCCTGGGCTCCTCCCCGCTCCCTACCCCCACCCCCCCCTCAACGTTCTCTGCCTCTCCTCTGCTTGCACTCGCTCTCTTTCCTTCAAAAACAAACATTAAAAAAAAATAAGTTCTTTACAATTCAACCCTTTGAGTGTCCATCCATTTCCTGCGGGATGCTAACCAATTCAGACTTCATCCTTGCCACTCTTCTGGGGTATCTCCCTGGATGGTCACCAGGAACACCAAGAAAACTCCCAGCCCTTCTCTTCAGCCACCTGTACTTGGGTTAATTCTTCTTCTTGATCCTCTTCTTTGGTCTCCTGGATGCTATTCCACCCTCCTTTCCTTCTACCTTTCCATTCGCTGTCTGACAAGAACAATCATAGTTGTTTCTTAAGTGGTCCTCTTATGTCCATTCCATCCTGCCCCATCTGGAACATCGGTGATAAAAAATAATCTCCCTAGATACGGGCCTCCAGTTATGATGCAAATAACTCATGGGGGTGAAAGGTACAGCTTAGGAAGTACAGACAATGGTATTGTGATCCCGTTATGTGGTGACAGACCGTAGCTACACTTGTGATGAGCATAGCATGACACCTGGATATACAGCACTGGCTTACACCCGAAACTAACGTAACATTGTGTTACATTAGTAACATACAACTACACACACACACACACATATATATGTACACACATATATATATGTACATATATATATGTCTATTTATTTATTTTTTTTAATTTTTTTTCAACATTTATTTATTTATTTTTTTGGGACAGAGAGAGACAGAGCATGAACGGGGGAGGGGCAGAGAGAGAGGGAGACACAGAATCGGAAACAGGCTCCAGGCTCCGAGCCATCAGCCCAGAGCCTGACGCGGGGCTCGAACTCACGGACCGCGAGATCGTGACCTGGCTGAAGTCGGACGCTTAACCGACTGCGCCACCCAGGCGCCCCAATGTCTATTTATTTTGAGAGAGAGAGAGAGCAAGCACATGTGTACAAGCAAGGGAGGGGCAGAGAGACAGGGAAAGAGAGAGGGAGAGGGGGAGAATCCCAAGCAGGCTCCATGCTGTCAGTGCAGAGCCTGATGTGGGACTTGAACTCATTAACAGTGAGATCATGACCCGAGTCAAAATCAAGAGTTGGATGCTTAACCGACTGAGCCACCCAGGCATCCCAACATACAGCTATATTAAAAAAAAAAAAAATCTCTCCCAAACACCTAGAACAAATTTAGCGAGCACTTTCACTCAGGATATGGAACTTCTTGATAGCCTCTGTTTTCCCCTTTCGATTAATCCCCCACCCTGCTCCCTCCTGCTTTGAGCCTGGAGACAATCTGTCACGGATGTGTCAAAGGGCTCCCTTGACCGCTAGTGTCCTGTTGGGTTCAGCCAGTTAGAAAGCGCTGGCAGGAGACCAGAGGGCAGGAGGAAGACGAGGTTGGGGTATTTATCTCCCGGACTGCCTCCCAAATGGGTAGAGGGTTGCAAGTGGCTGTGTATCTCTCACATAAATCACAGCTGCTGTCATATGACCCCTCACTAAGTTCCAGATACATCCTCCCTTTAGGGCTTAGGGAGGATAACATCTCCCTAGGCTGCTAGCCTTAACCTGTGCACCACTTTGTACATAGTCCTGTCCCATTAAACTGTTCTAGATGACCTCCATTTGAGGGTGCCTTCTGCTTCCTGCTGGGACCCTGACTGGCGGGTCCTGGGAGCCCAATCACTGTCTTCAGTCAAGTTCTGTAGACTCTCCCTTTCTTGTCCCATAGGGCGCTCGCCCTGTGTTCTGATCGTTCCAGTTTATCACAGCTTAGTCCAGCCTGGCTCGAAATTTCATCTCCTGATTGAGTTCTCATTTCTTCTTCTCCCCTCAAGGATAGGGATGTGAGGAGGAAGGCATGGTCTAGTCTTTCACATCTTGTCCTTCTATCAGGCAACTTGTGTGTGTTGGGGGAAGAGGGAAAGGGACAAATGTCTCTTTTCCCATCCAGCTACTGAGACAGTATTGTATTTCTTGTCCACGAATGTCTCTGGCTGACACTGAGGGCCTGGTGAAGGGGCAGGAGTCCCAATGCCAATTCCGCCAGGATGGACAAGGTTATGCTGCGGTAACAAACCACCTCTGGATTTGAATAACTCGGATCAGCAAAGCCTTACTTCTCTTTAGGCTACATATCCACTGCAGGTCAGCAGAAGCTCTGCTCACCGGGTCAGTCAGGGACTCAGGCTGATGGGACAGCCCCGGTCTCCATCATTGCTACTCTACCGGGAGGACGAGCGCTCACAGATCTCGCATCAGGACTGAAATGTCGTCGCCAGGAAAGACTTACCCTTGCATGCATTTCATTGGCCAGAACTATTCACCTGGGTCCACTCAGTTGGAAAGAGGCCAGGAAGTACAATCTTTCCATGTGCCCAGAGGGAATGGCCTGAAATATTTGGGAACAGGACAGGGCACATGTGTGTGAGTTCTTCAGAAGATTCCACATGGCCTTACTCTTTGGACGGGGAGAGCAGACTCCAGCCTGAAAATCACTGATGCTCCCACTGCCCCTGCCCTGTGCCACCCCTCCTCCCCCACTCCCCACCACTGTCTCTTATCACTGAAAGTCTACTCCGTGGCACATTGCTTCTGGGTCCTACTCCTTACAGGGAGTCCCTGGGTGTGATGATAACTGACAAGATGTTTGAAGCTCAGATGCCATTTTTTTTTTTTAAAGAAGATTATTGTGGTCAGATGCACTTAACACGAAATTTACCAATTCAATCCTTTTAAAGTGTACAATTTAGTGGTACTTATTACATTCACAGTGTCATGCAACCGTCACCACTGCCTAGTTCCAAAACATTTCCTGTCACCCCCAAAAGAAACCCCAGACCCAGTAAGCAGTTACTCCCCATTTCTACCCCCCTCTTCAGGTCCTGGCAACCACTAGTCTATCAAACTGCCTCTTCTGGATATTACCTATAAATGGAACCATATGATATAGGTCTTTGAGCACATCTACTGTCTGAGGTGTCCTTGTGGCCCACGGGAGGCTCACTCACTGTCGTACAAAACGCTGGCCAAACAGGTGCTCCACAGATGCCTTCTCTCTCCACCTGCTGTCAGGCCAATTTCCTTCTTCCTGGCTCAGAGAGGGAGAAGCACCCTGCTGTCTAAGCAGGGAATGGATCGCCCACCTTTCCTCAGCCTCTGTGGGTGCATCACTATGGGAATCCCCCCACCCCCACCCCGAGGTTGGGGTGGGCTGGAGAAGAAGGCGCATCCCTGATGCACAGAGAAAAAGCCACTGTCTTCCCTGGCCAGCTCTCCTGATTCCCACCGCCTCCCTGGCAGAAATGCTTACATGGCTTGAAGTGGGCTGATTGCAGTGGAACCGCAGCTAATAAGCCCTGGGGGAGTGTGGCATCTGGTCCCGTTTTCCCCCCGTATTCTTTACCATGCGTGTTATTTAGCTGGTGTTGTTTTCAGCCGCGGGCCCCACTGCCAACCTGCCACAAGAAAGGTCCTATTTGACGTCTTCTGAGACACCGTTTTGATAATGTTCCTTCCCCACCCAGCAACTTGCCACGTCTCTGGCTCACGAATGGATAAATTCCAAACTCTCGACTTTGCGTTCAAAACCCGCTCCGAACTAGCTCCAACGTAGCTTTTTTGCTCACTGCGCCCCGCACAAACTCTCTGTTCCTTTCAGGCTGGCCTGCTCAACTCACTGCCCAACCCCCCCCCCCCCCCACCCTCCACCCTCCACCCTCCACCCTCTGAGATGGCCATGCTCGGTTTGGGGTGGGGCCCTTTACTCTGCCGGTCCCACCTGGAATGTGCTGTCTCTCTTCCTGGATGGGAGGCTCTTTGCCACCGCCTCCTTGTGGTCCTCCTGGGCCTCCAGTCTCTTCTCTCCGAACTCCTGTCACCTGCTCAGCAGCTCAGCACCTGCTGGGCGAGTGTGCTGCTGCTTTGTGTGGCTAGTGACCTCCTATGCGTTTACGTCTCCTTCTGTGCTGGGGGCGGGGTGAGTTGAATGACCACCTGATTGCAGGCAGCACCCATCCCCTCACCCCATGTGTCTTCAATAAGGAAAACTAGCAGAGCCAGACAGAAGGGGGTTGGCCAAGGCCACGGGACCCAATCCTTTTCCAGGCTGGCTAGTGGGAGGTTAGGAATGCGTGAGGAAGGTGGCTCTGGATAGCTTTGCCATCTTCCAGGGACACCTGCCCGGGTCACGCTGGGACTGGGCATCGGGAGGCGATGGCCATACATGTTCTGCTTGGGGTACTTGCGGGTTGAGCCAGAAGTACATGCCGTTGTGGCCAGGTTTAGGTGGAGGGATGAGAAAAAGAGAGAGCAGAGAGGCAGCAAGAAAGGCAAATTGGGGAGGGGCGATGAGGCAGAAACAGAGAGAAAGGGCAAGTCAATGTTGGGGAGGAGGGGGAGAGGGGAGGGGAATCGATTTAGGACCCCCAAACCTTGGCGGTAAGAAGCGGGATCTTTCTGATCTTGCCAGAGCGAGGAAGCCCTGCTCAGTGGCTCCTACTGTTTTTATGCTTTTCCCCACTCCTCCCCCTCCCGTCCCCTCCCCCCAGGGTGTACCATCATTCCATTATCCTCAAGTCACCTGCCTGAACAGTCAAGAGCAGCCCCAGCCTGGAGTGTGTGCCTCCTTGGCAAACCTCCTCTCTGTGCTGTGCCCAGCTTTGTTTTTGTGTTTCTGGTTTAGCTCATTTCAGTGGGGGAAACTGACTTATGCCTTGGAGGAATGATTCCGAGACCTGGAGGAAAGCCCAGAGGGATGGAGCCAGGCTGCATCCTCAGTGCAGCCTGACCTTTGTCAGGATGGCCTCGAGCCACCCAGATACCACAAGGTTCCCTCTGCCTTGCGGGCGCCGGGAAGTGGGCATATGCCCAGTGCCCGCTGCTCTAGGCCCGCTGGTTATTCCTCTCTTCCTTTTAGGGTCCCCAGCCAGGCCCTCCCTAGCCCAGGCCCCACTGGCGGTACTCTGTTTTGAGGCACCCTGACTTTTGCAAATCCTTGCTTCCTTCAAAGCGAAGGCAGAGGCTATAGGCACGGAGAGTTATCAAGAAAGTTTGTCCTAGTCGGGCTTCTGCGAGGCCTGTGGCATGGCGAGCAGTCAGGGGAGGGTGGCCTTAGGCTCTCTTCTGTTGTCTCAGTATCGCGCCTGCATTCATGCCCACTCGTGCAGGCTTCTCACACGGACTGCCGCAGCAACTCTGGAAAGACGCCTCCGTCTGTGGCTGCTGGATTCGTCTTGTTAAAGGCCCTCTCCTATGTTGTCATTCTCTGCTCAAACACCATCAGTGGCTCCCACTGACCACGGAATAAATAACCAATTTGCTCCATAAGACTTTGTGTGCTTATTCCTGAGGGCGCAGATCCAGAAGGTCCACCACTCTCCCCGAGGGCAGGCCTGGGAGCTGGGGGAACAGTGAGGACCACTGTGCTGGGGTCCTATAACCTGCCTGTCTCTGAGTCCCAGGCCCCGGCGATGCCACTTGGAATGTTGGTCCTGGGATGATCCTGCCTCTTCGCCAAACATCCTTTATACTTGGGGTTCCTTCTTATCCTAGGCTTTCCGTCAGGCCTTCTGATAACATTTGCTTATCCAATCTGGAAGAGGAAGGTTCCAGAGGAATCTCCAAGTTTGCAGATGACAAGAAGTGATGGCTAGTTCTTGGCATTCCTGCTCTCCCATTTTTCCTCCCTCACCCAAGGCAGATGCAACTAACCCACTTTTGCCTAGCAAGCCCAGATGAGGCTTTAGAACATCTCTGAACATGATTCGGGCCACCGTTACCAATCAATTGAACTTGGCAAAGGAGATGAAACCTATATGTAACCCTACGCACAGTTCTGCTGAATGAAAATTTAAACCTTGTCAGGACTGGATATAAGAAACCACGAAAGTGGACCCACAAGTGGCATGGGGGGAGGGGCCTCACTGTTGTGGGGTAAGTACATTTTGAGATTTCACCAAAGATTTTTTCCTCATTCTCCTGTCCCCCTAGCCCTTCCCTGAATTCAGGCTAAGACCTTCTGCTTTTATTCTCTTAGTGAGCGAATGACTCAGCAAAAATGCAGAGGCAAAGCTAAGAGTCTAAACAGACTTTTGAAACTCCTGGCAGAGATGGTAATTCGGGGGGGGGGGGGGGAAGAAAAGAAAAAGAAAAGCATTTGACGTTCAAAAGCTTAAGTTTTGGAGTTTCAAAAGGATGGCTCCAAAGGGGAGCTCAGGGCATAGGGAATATAGGATGAGTAGAAAAAGAAATGAGAGCAGGCAAACAGGAAAAAGAGGTCCTAGAGTGGAGGCTGGGGGCAGGGGAGGAGAAATTCTGGGGACGAATGAGTCTTTGAGAAGGATTCCTGTTCCCCTCCAAGTTCCTGGGTCAAGTCTGGGTGAGGAATGATGGCTGTCCAGGTAGATTTGGGAAACTGAGGCAAGAGGGGACCTGTACCTCTCTTTCCTGGGGTGAGCCCAAGAGGGGGCCCAGCATGGTGTGGAATATGGAGATCCTCAGACAAACCCTCTGGGGTTCTTGAAGCCCACGGTGGTGTCAGAGGCACAGGCATCAGAGAGGCAAGGATGTGGCACAGAGAGACAGTGGACACAAGAAAGAACCAGAACAGCATGGCAGAAGGCAGTGAGGGTGGGGGCCCCTCTGACACCAGCACGGTAGATGATGATGGGGGCGGGGTGGGGTGGGTGCTGGCCCGGGGACCCCTTCCCCTGACATCTTGGGAGACCTGAGGAAATGATAATCTATAGTTTACGGAGTTTATGGAGATAAAATGTCTGCCATTGAGCAGAAGGGGAGCCGAAAAGGAAACTTAAATTGAATCACAGAAAAGGGGAGAAAGTTACATCGTGGGTACGTTTTAGCTGACATTTGCATGCACTACACACACAAAGGTGTTCCCCAGATAATTCGGAGGTGACATTTTCTGGCTCTTGACTGGCCTGGGAAGTGTACTGGTCGTCTCTCTTCGGAAGCATCCAGTTCCCTGCCAGGCTCCCCCATATTTTGGGTACGGGGTGGGGATGTGGTCACTGCACTCCAGGAAGGACCTACTGTCTGCAAGAAGATTCAGGATGGGCGGTCCTGAGAAGAGGAAGTTGGCAGGGACAGCGCTGACATGCATTGTAGCTGTGTGATTATGACTGAGGCCTGGAAGGCACATGGCTCACGGGAGATTTCACCAGAGTCGTCGAGGGTGAGGGCTGAGCCCCCTGGATTGTGTGTTAAGTCCTGGAGCACCACACAGTTTAAGCCAGGCCAGGTACACGGAACTGGAGGGAAGAAACTGTGGAATCACAGAAGAGAGTTTATCTCTGGGCCTGTTAACCCTGTGAGAATATAAATAATTAATAAAAATAGAAATAATTTCAAAGAAGGATTAGTTAGGGCTTAGTTTCTTAACCTCAGCATTACTGGCATTTGGGTCGGGTAAGTCTTCGAAGTCCTGTGTATTATAAGATGCCTAGCAGCATCTCTACCCCTAGATGACAGGACCACCTTGATCCCTGCCCCGCCACCAGTCATCGAGATAATCAATAGTATGTTCAGACGTTGCCATAGGTCTTGGGGCAAAATCACCCCCCCCCCCCGCCATTGAGAACACTGGGTTAGTTGGTTTTTTGTTTTTCTTTTTTTTAGTTTTTCTATTACATTTATTTATTTTTGCGAGACAGAGTGAGACAAAGTGAGAGTGAGGGAGGGGCAGAGAGAGAGGGAGACACAGAACACGAAGCAGGCTCCAGGCTCTGAGCTGTCAGCACAGACCCCGACACGGAGCTCGAACCCACAAACTGTGAGATCATGACCTGAGCCGAAGTCGGACGCCTAACCGACTGAGCCACCCAGGCACCCTGAGAACACTGGGTTGGTTTAATGTTTCCAAAAGATGCATCGTAGATTGGGGTCACGCAAAAGGGAAGTGAGGTCATAAGTAGTCAAATAAGTCTGGAAATGCTGAGTGAAAATGAGCTAAAAAGAACCTTTTTTTTGTAGGACTTCCCGGGCCTGCAATAGGCCAATGGACACATTAGAGCTCCAAGAGGGAACACGTAAGATTAGCATGTATCTGTACACATTGGGCATTGCTATGTTAGACACATTCGTGACCTGTAAAACATGAGGGTTAATAACAAACACATCATTAGTGCTTTACAGATGAAGTGTCTGCCCAATAGATTGTTTTCCTCTTCACAATCGTCCGAGGTCAGTCTAATTATTCCTTCTTACCAGGACTCAGAATTAAAATACTTGCCCATGGCCACATGACTAACACATGGGGAGACTGAGACTCGAACGGATTTTAGATTCTCAGTTCTGTGTTCTTAATAGGGTTCCATGTTGCCTCATGGGCTCTGCTCTAAGCTTCTGAAATTCATGTCCTGCCACAAAGTTTATCCTCACTCTTGGGGACACTGACCATCTTAGTTCTCTCCAGAGACATTGTCCACTGGATCCACATTTACATAGGAAAATGGAAGGCTCAATGGAAAAACATTAGCGCGATGTAGTTTCTTTTAATTGCAATTCTTTTTTGAAGTTTATTTATTTATTTTGAGAGAGAAAGAGAGAGAGAGAGAGAGCCAGGGCACAAGCGGGGGAGAGACAGAGAGAGAGGGAGAGAGAGAATCAGAGACTTCTAAGCAGACTCCATGCCATCAGTGCAGAGCCTGATGCGGGGCTCAATCTCACAAATTGTGAGACCATGACCTGAGTCAAAATCAAGCGTCAGACATTTAACCGACGGAGCCACCCAGGCTCCCCTTGGTTACAATTTTTAAGTAACGTTTCTTTCTGAAAATGAAAATTATGTAATTGCATTGTTTCATGTTTTCCTGGGTTGCCAGGAAGCTCAGATTTAAAATTTCTATCTTGTCTGACAGTGCTCTTTCCTCTTGGTTCTATTATTATTTATTGCATATACTTTTATACAGTTTGTATGTAGCCTCCAGCCCTTGGTGGATAAGAGGAAATATATAAACACATACAATTAATAAATGGCAACTCTGCAACATATTCATCCCTTAAAAAAGCCCCACAGTGCTTCAAAAACCGTTCCATCTGATTTCATTTCCTAATCACTGTGAAATGGCCATGTGTGGATTGCAGCCAGGAGTGGTTACATTAGGGTGAAAGATACGCAGTCATCTATACAGGTTTCATCCGGGTGATGTGCCATCCAACTGATGTTTGGGTTTACAAAGCCTTTGCATAATCATTATCTCATTTGAGCTCATCGAATGGCCTCTCAGAGCTGGAGCAGGTATCACTAATGACTATTCTCATTAGACTGCTGCACGGTAAACCCAGGCTCAAATAATTTTAGAGGACTAATTTTTTTGCTTTCTAATGTTTCTGACGCAGACTAGCTAGTGGGAGAATTTAGAGGTAGAGCTGGGTCTTCAGCCCCCACACGGGATGTTGAACCTGAGCGGGGGTGGGGGGGTGCACATCAGCCATACCTGTAACTGACACATCCCCTCCCTTGCCCCCCTCCTCCCACCCTGCCCCACAAGCTCCAAGGTCCAAGAGGGGCAGTAGAGCCCCGACTGATCTACGCTCTCTTCCCAGTGAGCTCAACCTTTGCCAGAGTCATCCACACAATGCCCCAGACATGCATCGCTAGTGACACAACCCAAGATTGCCCAAGACTGGACATTTTTAAGAATTCTGTTAAACTCAGGAATCCTCACATTGTATGACTGCATACAAGATTAGAAACCTGAGGTTACAACACATGATGGATTTAGTCCGTAGTGTCTGCACGGCAATTTTATTTTATATAGTTTTTTAATGTTCATTTATTTTTGAGACAGAGACAGAGCAGGAACCGAGGAGGGGCAGAGAAAGAGGGAGACTGAAGACAGAATCTGAAGCAGGCTCCAGGCTGTCAGCACAGAGCCCGATGCGGGGCTTGAACTCATGGACCGTGAGATCATGACCTGAGCCAAAGTCGGATGCTTAACCGACTGAGCCACCCAGGTGCCCCATGCACGGCAATTTTAAACGTAGCAGTACGCGAGTCAGCTCCGGCTGCATAATAAAACACCACACACTCGGCGGTTTGAACAACAGAAACTTAATTCTCACCATTCTGGAGGCCAAATGTCCAAGTTCAAGTTGCTGACTGGTTAGGTTTCTGGTGAGGACCCTCTTCCTGGCTTGCAGATGGGTCACCTTGCTGTGTCCTCACGTGGCCTTTCCTCCGTGTGTGCCCCAAGAGCATGAGAAAGTGAGGACGCGAGAATGAGAAAGCAAGAGGCCTCTTTTCCTCTTTTGTAATGCCACAGTCCTCCTGGATTAGGGTCCTATCTTTATGAGCTAATTTAGCCTTAATTACCTCCTCAAGGCCCTATGTCCAAATACAGTCACAAAAGGGGTTAGGGCGTTAGCATGTGAATTTTGTGAGGGGACACACTTCAGTCTACAGCAAGCAGATATGGCATTTGGGAGTGAACTTTATTCCCAAGGGTTATTCCAGTTTGGATGGTGTGAACTTTTTTTTTTTTAAGTTTATTTATTTTGAGAGAGAGAGAGAGAGAGAAAGATAGAGACAGAGCATGAGTTGGGGAGGGGCAGGGAGAGAGGGAGAGAGGTAGAGAGAGAAAAATCCCAAGCAGGCTCCGCACTATCAGCACAGAGCCCGATGCGGGCTCGAACCCAAGACTTGTGAGATCGTGACCTGAGCTGAAACCAGGGGGTGGGACGCTTCACCGACTGAGTCACCCAGGCGCCCTTGGATGGTGCTAACTTCTAAATCAGCTATTACTAAAGGGCTAAAAATAGCATACACAGAACACCTGGAGCAAATACTCTACCTTTAAAAAGGTTTGGTGGCTTCAGCTCTATTCCCTCCTTAGCTGATGTTTGGGATCCTGCACTCACGGTCATTTCAAATCATGCTCTAGGTCCCCAATTTTAACATGGGCCAGCACCACAGGACAGTAGGTACAGGTAGCTGCTTCAGGGAAGAGGGGAAAGGGTCTTCCTTCAGTTTTCGAGAAAGGCTCATGCAGAGCCCGCTTCCCTATCTTGATGGACACCATGATCTCAGGGCTTTTGGTTTAAAACAATCATTACTTTCTCTGAAGTGTTGTTGCCTTGTGTCTGACTTGCAGTATAAATTCAGGGGAATTAAAATCAACGTCACGCTCCTTGCAGGGTATTGTTTATCAGTAAATTTGCTTCCCTTGCTATCTGGTCACAGATGACGTGAGATCTCTGTCATCATGGGTGAGTTAAGATGGTGGCATGGCCGTCTGGCATTCTTCCTCTAAGGGTTCTGTGTAATTTGAGGCCATGCTCCTATTCTTTCTGATTGCATTTCCTTAATTTCATACGCACGTGCTAGAAAAATGGCCCAACGATCAAGGAATCTTTGGACCATCGATCGACAGTCATGGACCACCCTACTTGCGATCTCTCTCCCTCTCTCAAGTCTAAGGGATCCTGAGCCTGGCATGATAAAGCCACAAAAGGAATCAAATTATGCTGAGCCAAAATAAATTCTTTTACTGAGAATTTCCCAGGAGTTTTGGTATTTTTGACTCTTGCTCGCTAAATATGGAAAGATTGAGACACCATGAGAAGCAGGGGAGCTGTTCTGCTTTTTTTAGTCTTCTGTCAAGAAATCATTTCATCTCTTTCATGCTATGTTTACAACATATCAGAAGTCCCCTCCCTGTAGAAAAGTCACAGCCCTCTGCATGGTAACAGTCTCTGGAGATGTTCTCTAGCTTTTATTTTTGTATAAAGAACAAAGCTCTGTGAATCCTAATTTATATTTCCTGGTGGTCTGATTGCTGCCCAACCTATGGGAACGGGGAAAATGGCCATTCCACAGCATCTTTTATCTTGAAGGAATCTTCTCTTTGTCCTCCATTCAACACAGGACCACAGCGTTCTCCAAATTCCGTGGGCATGTCCGTGGTACTGTGGTGTGAACTTGTGTACAAGCACAGGGGAAGGGAGCTTGTACTTCCTTCTGAATGCGTAGGATGCCTTTTTATGAAGGAACGGATGCGATCAGGAACTTCAGTGAATGGGGTTTATTTGAAGGTTATCACTGTGGAAGTCAAGAGAGGTGGAATAATCCGAGCAGTCTGGTGGCTCAGGTTCCCCGGAAGTGAGCGAATTATTCCACGATCATTAAGACTCATTAAGAGCGTTAGTACGTTGATAGTGGTATTGGTCCAAGAGCAACCTGCTAACTTGCAATACTGCTGACTCTGTCTTACACCTTTGCCTGCTGTCATTTAATGTATTTCTCTCTCTCTCTCTCTTTCTTTCTTTTCTTTTCTTTTTTCTTTTTTCTTTTTTTTTTTTTTTTTGGTGGCACGTGCAAATTGGTATTTAGAAGTAGGGGTTTGGTCAGATTCTTCTTTTTTGTTAAGAGCTCAGAATTGGTATTGTATGTTCTGTCTGGGTATCTCTCCCTGAGGACTGCTTGCAGCCACTGCTATTCATTGCCCGGATACGTTAATTCACTGCTGTTGAAAAATGGTGGTCTTCTGATTCCATCATCCTTTATTGGCTGGAAGACAGCTATGAAGAGAAACTTTCCATGTCAACTATTTGCTTGCCTTGACATGCAGTTCCTTTGGAAAGCAGAAGAGATGCTGGTTTCTTTTGTTGCCTGGTTTTCAAGATAATGAGGTGGTTCTCTGAGTAGCATTTGGAGATTTTCTGCGTTCCTATAAAGTCATATTTTTAACTGTGTTCATGGGCTATCCAGACCTTAACAGTGTTCAGGACAGCCCAGGGCAACACAAGACCGTTTTATTTATTTATTTTTTTATAGTTTTGTAAGTTTATTTATTTATTTTGAGAGCTAGAGCAGGGGAAGGACAGAGAGAGAGAGAGAGAGAGAGAGAGAAATAGAGAGAGGGAATCCCAAGCAGGCTCCGCACTGTGAGCACAGAGCCTGATGTGGGTCTCGAGCTCAAGAAATGCAAAATCATGACCTGAGCTGAAAGCAAGAGTTTGACGCTTAACAAACTAAGCCACCCAGCTGCCCTCAAATAAGACCATTTTAGAAGAACTTCTCATGCACTGTTAGTGGAAATATCAATTGCTGCAACCACTTTGAAAGGCAGTTTGGCAAAATCTAGAAAAGATAAGAGTGTCTTCTACAACCCAGCAACTCTTTTTCTAGAGGAAATCTTACTGTTGAAGGCATACAATATCAGTTATAATAGTGAGAATAAAAAATAAACCCAAAATGTCCATCGAAAGGAGCATGGCTAAATTAAATCGTTATATGTTGAAGTGATAGTGTTCTACACAGCTCTTAAAAGGAATTAATTCGATCCATATATAGCATCGATTTCAAAATAATAATATCGAGTAAAAAACAAACCATAGAATGAATATAGTAACATCGTTTATGTAAAATGAAAATCTACCAAACGGCGTTGGGTGCTGTTTATGGCTACGTAAATAAGACAGTAGTTAAAACATGAACAGAATGCTCCTTTCTAAGGAGCTCCCTAGGAAGAGAGAATTGTACTGTGTAAATAGAAGTGTTTCTGTAGTTATTTTCCTCTGTTTCCCTACCCTTTGCTCTGCCTTGCCTTCCGGTTTTCCTCTAGGATTTAGGTTTGATTGACCGATTGATATTTCTACTTGGACTTCTCCTTGCCAAGGCATCCCGAGGAAAAGGCATTGTCCATGTTGGGTCCCCACCTTAGGGGACCAGGGTAGAGGAAGCAACGGTACTGCAGTAAGAGACAACCCCAAGATTATACTTACTCGGTGATCCCTGAAACCTTCCAGAAGGAGGAATATTATTGTGTAGACACGTCAGATCTGTAAAAAAGCACAGGAAATCAGCTCCTGAGATTGCGAAATATTAGTTATAGGGCTGCGTGGTCTGTGGCAGTGTGAAGTGCACATTTGCATCATCAGAGAAGACAAAAACAGAGAAAAACTGAGCCCTGGGCAATGTGAGGCAGGACCCACAGTGTCCGGGGTTGGCAGAAACAGTCTTGCACTATAAGCAATGAGACCGTGGCTTACAGGACCCAAACTGGCAGCCCACAGACATTTTTGTTGAAATTGTTTTGGAAAAATTGTCCTGTTGAATTTTTTGTTGGAAAAAAATTCAATTGTTTAAAAATGTGGAAACATTTAAGGGGCGCCTGGGTGGCTCAGTCAGTTAAGCGACCGGCTTTGGCTCAGGTCATGGTCACGTTCGTGAGTTTGAGCCCAGAGTCAGGCTCTCTGCTGTCAACAGGGAACCTGCTTTGGATCCTCTGTCCCCCTCTCTATCTGCCCCTCCCCAGCTTGCTCTCCCTCAAAATAAATAAATTAAAAAAAATTTTTTTTAAATAAAGATGTGTAAACATTTAAATATTGGGAGATTTCACATTAAAAAAAAAAAAATCCAGATTCTGGATTCCCTGGAAAAATCAGAAGCTTTGGCATGGCTGGGCTCACCGTGTAGTGCGGAAGGCAGCAGTCAGCTGGAGGTGCTGCCCCCTATAGGTGGAGCATGTGCTCTGCCACAGAGTCCCCACCTGACAGGCCCCTTGACCATCCCTGCCTGCTCCATTATCAGATTGGTAATGCCTGCCGGAGGGCAGGGTAATACAGATAATGGCATCTGTTTTCCTCCCCTTGCCGCATTTCCCTCCCTGCAAACATTTTAGTCACGTGTTTCCAACTATATTCAAATCAAAACTAAGAGCACTTGAAAATCAGGCCTGCTAGGGCCACACCGGCCTTCCTCAGAGCTTCCTTTTATTTGGGGTGGGGCAATGTGATTCAATTAAAGTGCAAGTCCTGGAAAGCCTGGTTCCTCACTGGCAGGACTATGACCTTAGTGCTCGTTCTTGGTCCTACGTGGCTGTGAAAGATGGCAGAGTGCACCAGGCAGCCAAAAATAAATCTTACAGTTCTGAATGCAGACCGTTCTCTATTATTTATAACACCCACAGCAACAATTCCCAAAGAACTAAGTCTAATTAAGAATTCCTTCTCATTATCTCGTGAGAAAATAGATTGAGATGGGTCCCAGACTCCATGCATGCCTGTGGGTTGGGGTGGAGGTGGGAGGGCAAGGGCTCCCCAGATGGGGAGAAAGAAAGGCCCAGGTTCAAATCAAAAGGTCATTCAATCAAAGGACTCATCTCCAGGGGGCAGCCTCCCACAAGACTTCCTGTTCAGGGCGGTGGGCAGAGGTGGTTTCAGATGAGTCAGTGTGGATTGAGACTCAGATACAATAGCTTCTGCTGGACGAAATAGAACAATGTGGCCATAGCTCAAATTTTTCCATAAAGTGGGCACATGCATGAGCCCAGGACCAGGGGATGTCGGGAACAGGTGACCTAAGCGATACCCACCACCACCACCACTTTCCAAAATTCACTCTATCTCTGCTTCCTTACCTGTCTGATAGTTCACCATTAGAGGGTCGTTCCTTTGTATTCAGACACCATCCCTAGGCATGATCTCTTTTCATATCAATATCTTTGGGAGAAGCTTAAAAAAAAAAGGCTTTTTAAAGTCCATTTGCTGTCTGTGTCAGGCTCTTTCTTATGCATGAATTCATCCCCAAGGTCACATAGCTAGTAAGTGGTCACAGGAATGGGGCTCCTCTCAAGCGCCAAGTTTATTGCTCCGTGTAGTTTTCAGTGTATGTTCCCGGGACACCTGCGGGTCCTGAGGTCGGTCTGTGAAGTCAGAACTATTTTCATAGTAATACTAAGAGAGTATTTGCCTTTTTAACTCTCGTTGCCTCCTGGACGTATGGTGGAGTTTTCCAGACGCTTCACGACGTGTGATATCACAACAGATTAAATGCAGAAGCAGATATGAGAACCCAGCTGTCTTCTAATAAGCCCGACACTAAAGAGGTTTGCAAACACAAAACAATGTTGTCTTACTCGCTAATTTTGTCTGTGTGTTTATTTTGGAGCTTTTTGGAATTGTCAATAATTTGAGGAGTGCAAAGCCTTCTGAGATCAAAATATTTGAGAACCACTGTTCTGTGGGTTCTAGCGGGGTGCCTAGCCATCTTCATCTGAGTGTGGGCCGAGTTGCTTTTTCTCTGAGATAGCTAGTTAAGAAAGGCAGTGGGGCGGGGGCGCCTGGGTGACTTTGTCGGTTGAGCACCTGACTCTTGATTTCAGCTCAGGTCGTCATCTCACAGTTCCTGGGGTCGAGCCCCGCATCGGGCTCTGTGCTGACAGTGTGGAGCCTGCTTGGGATTCTCTCTTTCCCACTCTCTCTCTGCCCCTCCCCTGCTCACATTCTCTTTCTCAAAATAAAAAATAAATAAATAAAATAAAATAAGATAAGAAAGAAAGGCAACAGGGCACGGAAGTCAGGGGAGGAGAAAGTTGGACTCTACCCAAGGAGGACAGACTTAGACCTGAGAAGGTAGCAGGAGGGTCTTCAGGGAGAGAAGAGGGCATGGAGAGGGGAGCCTGGAAGCACTAGGAACAAGACTGTCCATGCCCAGGGACTAGTAGTCAGCAGTTATGGTGTAGTGGTAGGAAGCAAGACCTGGTTCAGAAGACTTGTTTTGGCCAAACCAGTTAGAAATGGTGTGACCTGGGCAGATCACTTCACAGAGCTTTACTCTCCTTGGCTGTTGGTTGGATTAAATCAAGATTTTCAACCCAGTATTGAGACAAAATGACAGATAATAAAACATATGGCAGTAATGAAAGATAACAGCCAAAATATCAGAGTTTGTAAATATTGATTTTATAAAAAATTAAGGCATATTTAGCATTGTCTCCTATCATAATGCTGCTCTACTTATTTGAGTTCTGATGTGTTTTCTTGAATGGGACCCCAGCTAGCGCAGAATGGCTTTGCCCAGGAAGCATAAGTCACCATGGCAGAGGAGAGAGGCTAGGGGCCATTGAAAATAGATGACTTAGGGACGCCTGGTGGCTCAGTGGGTTAAGTGTCTGACTTCAGCTCAGGTCATGATCTAGAGGTCCGTGGGTTTGAGCCCTGCATCAGATTCTGTGCTGACGGCTAAGAGCCTGGAGCCTACTTTACATTCTGTGTCTCCCTCTCTGTCTGCCCCTCTCCTGCTCATGCTCTGTCTGTCTGTCTCTCTCAAAAATAAATAAACATTAAAAAATTTATGAAGATTGATGACTTAGTAAGGTTCTCTTTCAGCTCAAAATCTAGAGGTCTAAAACAGTGTTTGGTGCCTATCCTGTTGACATGTGTCCTCAGAGAACAGAAGAGAGAACCCGTGGAAGAAGAATCAAGAGCTACTAGACTTTCTGGCCACATGGACCTGGGATTTCCCAACTCTGTCACCTGGTATTTGTGTATTCTTTTTTTTATTAATTTTTTAAAAATGTTTTATTTATTCTTGAGAGAGAGTCAGAGCATGAGCGAGGGAGGGGCAGACACAGAATCCAAAGCAGGCTCCAGGCTCTGAGCTGTCAGCACAGAGCCCAACTCGAGCCAGTGAGATCATGACCTGAGCTGAAGTCAGATGCTCAACTGGTTGAGCCACGTAGGCGCCCCATATTTGTGTATTCTTGAGTAAGACATAGAATCTCTTTGTAAAAAAAAAATCTCTTTGTAAAAATGTAAAAAACGTATTCTTGAGTAAGACATAGAATCTCTTTGTAAAAATCTCTTGAGTAAGACATAGAATCTCTTTGTAAAAAATAATAAAGCTCACCTTCTAGGGCTGTTGTAGCTGTTCAATGAAAAAACATATCAAATTGGCTGGCTCAGAGCCAGCAGTGGATAAACATTGGCTTTCTTCTCTTTTCTCAAAGTGCATAAACAGAGAACTGAGAGATGACACGGATGGTTGGTCTTTTTTGGATGGCTCTTGATGACAGGGAGGGCTGCTTCAGAGGAGTGAATTTCAAGCACTTAGATGTTGAATAACAGAGGAAGCAATTTGGTAATTGTGTACATGAAGCTGAGAAGATGCCATCTTGGTTTCCTGTTCCTTCCTGGTGGCCACAAGGAATGTGTATCTTCATTCATGTCTCCTCCTCTGGTCCTACTTCCTGGGAGCCATGATGGATGAACCACAGCCAGTGAAGATTTTGCTCCCCATTTATCATGTTCTGGCTTGTTCTTGGAGCCATTTGCTTTCCAACAGGTGAGTTGGAAGATATGGATTACATGTTGTTAATATGGTAAGTAGTAGGATGTTGTGGTCATTTTCTTTGGGATGTACAAGTGGGACTTAGCATAACAAAAGCTCAGGAAACAGAAATTTATGCTTCCCAATCATCCCTCCTTGATTCTACTTACTGACTTTAAAACTCCCACAAAAAGTACCTTATTTAGATTAAAAAAAAAACAAACCTATTTCCTTGGTGCAAATGTATTTGCAAAAGATAAATGCAGGTTAGAATTAAACACTGTTTGACAGTACTTTGCACAAATAAATATGATAGGCAGACATCTGAGAAGATGTTGTCAAGACTCATCGGTTAGCGCCATCAAATGAGCTCCAGTAGAAGAACTTCTCTTTAGCATCCAGGAACATGAAGAGTTATAGAAATCCAAGCACATGGTTTGCACACAATCTGAGGAGTAAGGGAATGGAAAAAGCACAGGCCTTGGAGTCTGAAAGATCTGGGTTTGAAGTAGGGCTCCCTATCTCCTAGGTGTGTGACTTTGGAAATATCTTTTAACCATACTGAACCTCAATCTTCTTATCCGTAAGTTGGACATAATAAAATCTACCTTGTAGAGCTGTTTTGAAGATTAGACGTAAAGCGTCTTATAATAACAGATGTCTAATAAATAGTAGCTCTGATGACAATGTTGTCTTTAGCGTGTGCTGATAAACCTAGGACACCTACTTTAACCGGAGCTATTTGCTCCATAGAGTTGCCTCCAAACATCCCTTTATATACCACATACTTTACAGTTCTGCCTGACAGTTTGGCTGCAAATGACTAGGTGTTGAGAGAGGTTAATTCATCAATGGCCTGGCTTCACATATATAGTTATAAGCTGTAAAAATAACCTTATGAAGGAAGCACATTGACTTCTATAAAAGCACACGAACATATGTACATTGTGTAAGTACACAATCAATTGCAGGTACTTGTGGATAGAGAGTAGGTAGGAGGCATCATCAGGTCCACTCTTTATAGAGTGGAAGAACCATTTGCTTCCTAGTGGGGGTCTTTGGGAAAGGAACGGAGCCAGTTCCATCACGGGGTCGGTGAGGGGGAGGGTGACAGAATCATTTGTGAATCAGCCATCCTGGGGTGGGCTGACGTGCCGAAGTGAGACTGTGTGTGGACCCCAGAACTGGAGGCCTACGGAGAGGAGCACCCATAACTTCATTTAGCACTGATGCGCAAAGGTTGGCTTCCTCTGCAGATGCAGGAGTCTGCTCAGGGATCTGGACTGGAGTGGCACAGTCTCAGGGTGGACCCGAACCATTAGGACTGTTAGGGCCAGGCCTCAACAGTGACACTGTGTGACAGCAAGAAGCAATGGCAGTGGCAGGTTGATCAGACTTAATGTCACCTCACTTGGTGAGAAAGTAGGATTGATCGTTTGGATTGAGTAATTCTAGAAGGGAGGGTAGAGCGTTGTGCAATGCAACGACCAGTTCAGTCAAGGACTGTAGCAGTGGATATTAAAGCCATTAGGTGAAAGGTTGCAGGGGACCCCACAGGTTGCTCACAAATTGTAAAGGTAAAATGTATCTTTACCTTTCCTAGTGGAAACACGTGGCATTGTGCGCCCCTTGGTGTGAGGCAAAAGCATGTAAGATACTTGTGAAGTATTCTTGCCAAATATGTTTAGGCTGAATCTGATAAAGCCTTTAGACTGAACTTCCAGTTTCTAGGAAGTAAAGGGGAGAGAAAATCATGAATAGGACAAGAGGAAACAATCACACAAATTCAGAATGTGGCACATTCTGCAGGACAATTAGCCTGGACTCCTTGAAATCAATGTCGTGAAAAATCAGTGTGTGTGCTGGGGGATTGCTCTAGACTAAAAGGCTAAAGAGATCTGTCAACTGAATGCAGTGGTTTGGAAAATAAAAATTAGCTACAGAAGTAAATTTGGAAACATTTGGGGAAATGTGAATATGACCTGGATATTAGATGACATTTAGGATCATTGCTAATTTTCTTAGGCATGATAATGGTATTGTGGTTACCAATGAGAGGAGAATATCATTTTTCTTAGGAGATAAATTTTGTAGTATGTGTAAGTGAAGTGTTTTGAATATTGCGACTTACTTTCATGTAGTTTGGGGAAAAATATATACAATAAAGCAAACAGCAAAATAATTGGTGAAGGTAGGCAGAGGGAATAGAAGTGTTTATCATCCTATTCTTTCAATGGTTCTGTATATTTGAACATTTTTGGGGTGCCTGGATGGCTCAGTTCAAGGTTCGTGGGTTCAAGCCCCACATCAGGTTCTGTGCTGACAGCTCAGAGCCTGGAGCCTGCTTCACATTCTGTGTCTCCCTCTCTCTGCCCCTCTCCCCGCCTCAAGAATAAATAAACATAAAAAAAAAACTGTTAAAAATTTTTCATAATTCGGAGGGCAAAAAGAGAAAGGGGGACTCAAGGGTTGGTACTAGACTTTCCGCTAACATACAGGAGGATTTAAGAAGTCACTGGAAAAACTAAGGGATGGCACAACCATTGTACTACCCGCTTATGGAACAGCAGCCCTTACTGGTTAAAAAAAAAAAAAAAAAGGAGACAAAGCCTGCTCACTTAGACTCTCCAGTGTGACAGAGAGGAAATCTAGTTGTATGTCAATCTTTTAAAGTCAGGATGAGAAATCCCCGTGCTTAGATGTGGGTGACTTTTGTTCTCATCCGCAGATAGTCCTTCATGTTGGGAAGGCGGGGAGCCTGCTCCGAAGACAAATTGAGGTAATTGACAAGACTATTAGTTAACCTTCATTTGTAGGAAGAGCTTATCGTTGGAGGAGCTTTGGCTTGGAGGAGACTTGGAGGTGTACAGGCTGTTTGCATTGCCTTTATCAGAAATAGGTTGGTTTACTTAATTCAGGGTCTTACTGTCTCGACTTCAGTGCCTTTGCTCAGCAGCTGTGGAGGAGGACAGGTGAGAGCCGGCCGCTCGCATCATGGCTCATCCAGCTGTCAGCTTGATTTCTTCCGCCGGTCGATGTTTCAGAATGACTGTGTATGCTTTTTGCTTTGCCAGCCTGCATGGAGTCTCAGAGCTTTAGACCTGGAGAGACATTCGGTTCTTAATCTTAATCTAGATTCTTCCCTTCGTGACTGTGGAGGGGCTTTGGGGATTCTGTGAACCCCTTTAAATGGTCTCCGGGATCTAAGCTTTCTTCCCTAGGAAGGGTTCCTATCTTTCAACAGATTCCAATAAGTGGTCATACCTCAAGAAATTTAAGAGCCACTGATCTGGTCCAACCTCCAAAGCCCACGTAGCAGACAGAAAAACCGAGAGAACAAATTAGGGAAAAAGCAGTTATTGAAATTTTTGGAATGTCTGTATACTTTAAAGAACTGACCTGGTTTCCTGCTACTGCAGACTGAGCTAATGGGCCAGTAAAAGCGGTTGAATGAAATAGAGCCACTGGGGAGCTTTTGCTGTCAGCATAGAAACCCCAAATAGCAGAGACACGTCTGGTTGAAATCCCCAAGAAGGTAACATAATTTGGGAGCAGGCTCTGCAGTCTAGAAGCTAGGGTCATGGGGGAGACCAGTTGGATTCTTTTGCATGGATTACATCTGAGCTCTGACAAAGAAAATATTATTGAGAAATATTAATGCCAACAAATTCTATTGCCCCACCCACTTTCCCCTCCAACCCATATAAAAACATGTGGGTTCCTTGGAAGAACTGAGACCTGAGAAAGCTCAGTTTTCTTTCTGCAACAGAGAAAGCACTCTATTTGATGAAGCATTGTGGTGCTTATCTGGTGAGCAAGATAAAGACAGAAAAGACTCTTTAAATTGGACCCTGAGAGCAATAGGGGTAGATCAAGGGGTTGGAGGGTAATTATAATCAAGCCAACTAGGTACTTTTATTTTATTATTTTTTTAAATTTTAAATTCAAGGGTAATTAGCATACAGTTTTAAATTAGTTTTAGGTATACAATAGGATGGTTCAGCAATTCTATACATGACTCAGTGTTCATCGTGATAAGCGATCCCCTTCCCCTATGTCTTCCATCTCCCAACCCACTTCCCCTCTGGCAACCACCAGTTTGTTCTCTATACCATTTAAGTAATTTTTGAAAGGCTCCAAACTTCTGGGTGCCTGGTGGAGGGTCTAGTGCATCCTGAAGCTGCCTCTGCCCCCACTGGGAGCGGTTCATGATCAGGCAGGAAGCTTTGCTCTGCCTCCAATTTCCTTTCTGCCACCTTTTCTTGCTGTTAGCTCCTCCTCAGCATCCAATGACCCAGGGGTTATGGCGGACCTCTCTGTTAGTAGCATCTTCCCACGACTGTACCGACTTTCATGCCAAGTTCTAAATTTTCCTTACGGGACATCTGTTGGACTTTGTATATGTTTCTGCTAAATTGAAACGTCACTGAGGGCATACTCAGACATACCACAATGGGGAACACTACCTTGGTAGGTCAAGTGTCTATGACCACGGTCTCCAAAATACCTTTCAGCCCAGATCCAGCATTCTGTAAAAGGCCCCATCTGTCTTCTACCTCAACCTTATTCCCACTTGCACTTTGCACTAGGCAAGGAACCATCATTCATCAGTTCAATTTGTTTTACCATTAACTTATGTGTTTACTCAGGTATTTCATGAATGCTGATTGGCTTACAACTGGAATATACAGTGGCTCTCCCCCACCCACCGGAATATTTCTAGGATCCACGTTGGAGAATCAAAATGTCAGAGTCATCTTCAATGTTCCCCTTTCCATGGGGTTGTTTCCATCATCACCCTATCATGTATGCCCTACATGATGCCCTCCTGTTGCATTTAACCCCGTCCTTGGCCCTTTTATCCCATTGGCAAGTCCTGCCCCTTTTCCACTTTGGCTTCTATCATTTCCCCTTTCAGGTCATCTTAATCTCTCACCCGGATCAAATTTTCTGGGCTCACTTCTGTCCTTTTATGACACGCTGGTATATGCTATAGCCTTAGTGAATTACTTACCAGTTTTCTGGTGCTTTATTGTATCTTCATTCCATTGTATCTTTTCTTGATCATGCTATACTTTTTGCCTAGAATTCATCCCCCCTCCCCTTTTCTGTCTTTAAAAATCCCACCCATTCTTTAAGGCTGAGATATTTGAGCTGAAATGTCTATCACCTCTTCAGAGAAGCCTTCTCAAACTTTCCTTCAACTCTGCCCTCCAGTTATTGCAAATTTTATTGCATATATAAAGAGCACGCTCTGTGCTCCAGAATGTTTGGTTCATGTAATTTATTCATGGGGCTTTGAAAACTCTGATTTGTAGAGTGGCATATCGGTTTCTGTTGGATTGGAAGCTTGCTGAGGTCAGAGACTGTCTATTCATCCATTTCCTTATTCATTTTATGTGCAGGCACACCAGACACTCTGCCAAGGTGCTCATGGTTTATCTGGAGAAACAAGTAAACCTCCCACTATCAAGTAGGGTGACAATTGCTACAACAAAGGATCCATGTAAGGCTTGACACATGGTCAATAAAGGAGAGTTTATTACGGTAAATTAGAGAAGTCTTCACAGAGGTGGAGCTGGTTGAGTTGTGACTTGAAGGATATATCGCCTTATTTTGTTAATTCTGAGTGACACATTTTTTTTCTTTTTGTTTCATTTCATTCCATTTTCATTTTTTTCCAAATCAGAACGTGTCTTTTGGTCAAAGTATACATATAATGTGGCAGTGTGTCTTATAGTTTGTGGCCTCCAAGTATTAAGATATGGTACTTAGGTATTGCGGTTGTGCTTAAAAGACACCAATTTGATTTTAAGCAAAAGTGTGTGTAAGGGAGGTGTATTAGCTCCCTATTGCTGCTGTAATAAATCACCACAAATTCAGTGGCTTTAAACAACACAAATCTATTCGCTTACAGTTCTAGCGGTCAGAAGTAAAAATGAGTCTTGAGGGGCTAACATCAAGATGTCAGCAGGTGTGGTTCCTTCTGGAGACTAGGGGAGGAATCTCTGCCTTGTCTTCTCCAGCTTTTAGAGGCCTCCTTGGCTCGTGGCCCCTTCCTTTATCTTCAGCATGTGCCACTTCCATCTCTGCTTCCATTGTCACGCTAACCCCTCCACTCTCTTACAAAGACGTCTGTGATTACACTGGGCCCACCTGGATGATCCAAGATTATCTGCCTATCTTGACGTTCCTAATTTATCGCATCTGCAAAGCCCCTTTTGCCGTGTAAGGTAACGTGCATAGGTCCTTGGGGTTAGGATGTGGGCATCTTTGGGAGGTCATTACTTAGCTTACCACGTGGGGAATCTGTTTTAAGGATACTGATGTGCTTTTAGAGTCCAAAGTTGGGACTATGGTTATGGAATTTTTCTGCTTCCTATGTCCGCTCCTGTCCCTGTATCAATATTCCTTCTCTCTCTTTTTTGTGGCAGACTGACTTTCTCTGCAACTCGGCCATATGCAGGAACATGATTGTCAAGAATTCCTGAGTCTGTAAGTTACGGTTTCACTGTCTAGAGATTGCTATCTGCATTTTGTTCCATATTCCCAAGGAAAGAGCTCCAGTTGGTGCTCTTGAGTCGATGTCACCCTTTGCCAAAGATCTAGCCAAAATTAAGGCTGTTTGAAGGGTACAGCTCTTTCACAAGTACAGAATGACTGCCACGGAGGAAGCATCTCCAGGGGTGCTCAGCTGGGCAATACACTAAAACACAGTCTTCTGTAAAGGACAGCTAGTTGTTCACCAGGGAATTAAGAGGGTGACATTTCAAATAGAGTATGCTGGCACTTGGTCAAGCATTCCTCAAAAAGTGAGTCTCCATGAAATATTTGTGGAATTAGGTTGAGCTGTAAAATTTCTTTAGTGTCTCCTTCCATGGGGTTTTATCACCTCTTGCCTGGAATCCTGTGGTCAGGCCAACCACACCTCCTCCTCCCCTGCCGCTTCACATTTTTGCCTGGAATTCTTCAGTCACTTTCTTCTTATCACAGAATAAAGTCCAAACTTTAGTCTGGCATTCATGTATAAGATGATGAATAATTTCCACCCCCCTCCCCTCTGGGACAGAAGAAGAAGAATGTTGATTTCATAGATGTATTGAGAAGATTAAATGAACATAAGGGATTGTGATACTTTCCCACAAACCTCCAATGTGAGTCTTCTGCCCTGATCAGGATGGCTCCTGACTGTTCCCTGAGCAGGACTTCATTGTTCTCATGGCTATGTCTTTATTTTCCAACAGCCTTGGAAATGCCTGGTTCTCACCTCCTGTCTCCCCTAGTCCCCTCTATTCCTTTAGGCCCTGCCAGGCTACAGATGTTCATTCTTTCCTCTCTTTAAAAAATATTTACTTTGTGAGAGAGAGAGAGAGAGACAGTGAGCAGAGGAGGGGCAGAGAGAGAATCCCAAGTGAGATCTGCACTGTCAGCACTGAGCTCGACATGGGGCTTGATGTCACGAACCGTGAGATCATGACCTGAGCCAAAATCAAGAGTTGGACACTCAATGGACTGAGCCACCCAGGCGCCCCCATTCTTTCCTCTTAACCTAAAAGCATCTCTAGTTTGTGCTATGCTGTCTCAGAGTAGATTATGTAGTCCAATTTCCTACACAAATTGTGGGAAACCATCCACACGTTGCTTTCCTGGTGGCCATTTTGCTGCATGTGAATACTTTCAGTGTTGATGAGCTAAATTTGGGCTGCTCATCCCCATTTCTTCAACAGCTCTAATTAAATAACTACACCATGTAATTATCTTTTTAGTCATGACAGTCTTGCCTTTTTAATAAAATTTTCAGTTCTTCCAGAAGAACAAAGTAGCTCCTCGAAAGATATTGGTTGTATTTATGCCTAAAATGACAATTTCGTGACATTAGTAGTTAAAACATTGCTACCACTTTTCTTTGATTTTATTTCAAATTTGCTATTCCTCGCAGAAGCCAAGTTGCCATTCCAGGCCTTGTGGTTATTGTCATGACGTCTAGAACAGGTGTCTGAACAGAAAGAAGGCAAAGATGTCGGTTGATCGTCGAACCAACTTTTCTTGGGCCACTTTAAGTTACTCTTCAACAGGACTTGAATATTTGGCGGGGGGGGATGTTCTGCTGCAGAACTCTCTCCTTTCTGGAGCATTCTTTCAGTCTTTCCACTCTTCACATACAGATATCTGTATAACCGTATCTAAATACCTGGTTTAATTTTTACAAAAATTGGGATTAGACCCGACATGTTGCTCTGCATTTCCTTTTAAGAAGGACTTGACAACATACCAGTGGCATATTTTTATGTCAATATACAAAGACTTAATTGTTGTTAATGGCTCCATGGTATAGCATGATCTATTTTTTTCTCCTATTGCTCAATACATATGTTGTTCCCAATTGATTCCTCAATTCTGATTTCTCTACTTTAAAAGATATTAAAAAGATAACTCACCACCACACTGTTACTCACAAATTCACCCAGTGATCAGGGTTGAATTTTGTCTCTGCCACTGTTTCTTGAAATCCTAGCCCCTTGTACCACAGATTGTGACCATTTTTGGTGAATAGCCTCATTCCAGATATAACTAGTTCAGCTGAAGTTGTACTGGAGAGTAAAGTGGGTGCCATACTCGTGTGATTATAAAAAGAGTAAATTTGGATACATGATAACACACAGGGAGAGTGTCATGTGAAGATGAGGCAAAGATTGGGGTGATGCTTCTATAAACCAAGAAATGCCAAAGATTGCCAAAAAATCACTAGAAGCTAGGAAGGAGAGGTGTTGAATAGATTCTCACAGCCCTCAGGAGAAACCAGCCCTGCCAACATTTTGATCTTTGAACCCTGGCTTCTGGAACCATGAGACAGTAAGTATTGTTTAAGCCACCTAATTTGTGGTATTTTGTTAAGGCAGCCCTACAAACTAACACACCCAGTCTTAAATAAAAATGAATGTTTAGTGCTTGAGACAAAGAATATTGGGGCAACAGTTCATCATTTTCTAGGGTGACTGTGTTATGTCATAAGATAATGACTGTGATACAGCCCACGGCTTCTGAGAAATGGCTAAAACTGTAAGAAAGTAGTGTCCCGAATGTTAGGCTGAGACCAGGTTAACAACCATAGACCAGGAGGGGTAGAAAAGAAAGAGTTGCTGCGAACTTTCCATGTCTAAGGATATGGTACTCTAGGGCTTTATACAACAAGCCACGTTCTGGCTTTTAATCAAATAGGGTAATGTAAACAAGTAAGTAATGACAGATTGCTTTTAAATTAAAATTAGAATTAAAATTTAGCTCTAGGGAATTTAGTCTTCTTCAACCTTCATCAATTATCTTCTTCAAGGAAGCTCTATGTTGCTCTAAATCTGAGATGTTGGTAGCAAATGATGGTTGACCTGGTTTTCCAGGAAATCTGAGGTCACATGGTTGAATCTTGTGTGTGTTACATAAATGTGCATATTTATAAACAGACAAATTCCTATGCCAACCATTCCATTTTCAAAAAATTGACTAGACAGAGCCAACGGGAAAGGTACAGATGAAGATACTAGTTGGAGCAAAGCTCCATTCTCAAAAGTGGGGTCAATTCTGGAGATGCCATGAAACTGCCCAGAAGTTCTAACCAAGATGAAGCACTGTAGCATTTGAAGGTTTATCAAATGAGTGTTCCCCTTACCTGGAGTGTCCTCCTCATGCTTATTAAACCCTCCCTGTTCTTCAGGACACATCCCAAGGTAGCCTCTTCCACAGAGACTTCCTTGCCCTGAGTCACAGAGCGTTGTGACTTCTCTGAACCTCTAGACTTTGTTCCTTAAGCAACTGAATGGTAATTTCAAGACTGTGTATGATTACATTTCATTACAGCTAGATTCAAAGCTCCACAGGGGAAGGGATTTCACCCACTTTATTCACCTGGGCACACCAACTGGGACATAGTAGGTACTCAATGAGTATTATTTTTGAATAAAAGATTGCACGTATGTATGTTCTACAATTTCTCCTCTTTGCGGCAGAAGCTGCAACCAGAGTTACTTAATGGGGGTGGGATGGATACCCTTTCTCCCATCCCTCAGCACTCTCAGAGCTAACCCAATTATAGATCATAATATGCTTTACAATGGGTCATGAAAGCATGCCTGCCAGACCTTTAGTGTGAAGACAAGTCTGTCATGTGTCTCTCATGCAGCCAGATTGCTACCCTCAAGCCTTTCCTACTTAGAGACGCTAGGGCTGCCACTGCTTTTTTACATCCTTTAAGATAGGGTCCAACACTCCAGCGCGCATAGGAGCTTTCCATGTTACTGAGGGAAGGGGACCATATGTAAGGTGCAGAACAGAGTGCTGGGGACTGTGGTATGTTGAGGAGTACATGCTCCTTTTATTCACTTATTTTTTAAGGTTCACTTATTTTGGAGACAGAGAGAGAGAGAGAGAGAGAGAGATGGGGAAGGGGAGAGAGAGGGAGAGAGAATCCCAAGCAGGCTCCATGCTATCACTGCAAAGACTGATGGAGGACTTGAACTCATGAACTGTGAGATCATGACTTGAGCCAAAACAGGATGCTTAACTGACAGACCCACCCAGGTGCTCTGAACACATGCTCCTTTTAAAGGGGCAGCCAATGCCTGGGTGGCTCAATCAGTTAAGTGTCTGACTCTTGATTTTGGCTCGGGTCATGATCTTGCAGTTTGTGAGTTCGGGCTCCACACTGACAGGGTGGAGCCTGCTTGGGATTCTCTTTCTCTCTCCCTCTGCCCCTCCCATGTGCTCTCACACGTTCTTCTTTCTCAAAACAAATAAATAAACTTAAAAAAAAATGAAGGGGCAGCCAAGATGCCATAAGTCAGGTGACTCTTTTCATGTGGGAATGCAGGTCTTGTTTTAGCAGATCTTCAGATTTTTCAAGGGAAGCCAGAAATATGAAATTAGATGTGAAATCTATCAATTTTTAAATGTTTCACATTTTTATTTTTTTAAATGTTTATTTTTGAGAGAGAGCGAGCAAGCACAAGTGGGGGAGGGGCACTGCATGAGAGAAACACAGAATCCAAAGCAGGCTTCAGGCTCCCAGCTGTCAGCACAGAGCCCAACGCGGGGTTTGAACTCATAGACCACAACATCATGACCTGAGCTGAAGTTGGACACTTAACCGACTGAGCCACCCAGGTGCCCAGAACGTTTTACATTTTTTAAAAAACACTTCTCTGCTGGCTAGATATGACCCACAGACTACCAGTTTGCAACTTATGCTTTACAAGTAGCTTATGGGGCCCTGGGCAATTATCTCCACGTACCCCACTGTTCTTGGCATGAAGATGGTGGAAATCAAGTGACGGCAAATAAATGCACAAGGAAGTCCAAGTCATGTTTTAAACTACTAAGTTTTTTTTTTTTTTATTGCAAAACATTTGTTACAGAAATTTCAGAAAGTTTTTCCCATGGTATCTGCCAACTTCTGCTTCGAATTATGTATCTAAACAAACAAGCTCAAAGTGCATTGTGAATCCAATAATAGACCTTTAAAAAAGAACAATTCCTCTAAGGATTTATATATATTTATAATGTCGATAGATATGCAAACCGCTGTCTATCCATACACAAAGAAGGAAAAGATGTATATATATTTAACAAACCCAATTTCAAAATTGTTGTATTTATAGGAATTCATTTAAAAAGGATATTTGAAGAATTTCCCCCATTATAAACTATGGTTAGAATGTTTACAAATGAGAGCCTAAGTTCTAGATTATGAAATGATTATGAATACAGTATACTGCATGTACTGTTTTGCACAGCAGAAACAGCAATATAAACTCAAGTTAGACGCTGTAGTGACAGGAAGCAGATAAGCCTCGATACAATGCTACGGTACTCTTCTTCTGAATCTCCCTCACAAAGATCCTACGTTTGGGTCCAGAAAGACGCAGCTAAGCAAATACACACACATACGTCATTCGGGAGAACGGGAATAACCCTGAATAGGGTGAGTTCCTCTCCGCCCCTGCCTCAGTTCTCGCTGTATTTCTTGTATACACTAAGTCAGGATCAAGAATATGATCCTGGTTGGCCCTAAATCAGAGGTCCCAAACTAGTGCTGTTGGGACTGAATGCTGCTGGCAGACACATTTGTTTGGCTAGCAGAGTGTTTACAAGTCTGAATGTGAATGTTTTTGTAGCGGGACACGTGTTCTCTCATGCCCTACAAACCCCACTTCTTCCTGTTGTCTTTCAACATCCAACGGGCACATTTGCATCCTGGCTCCAGCCCCTGCGTGTATTTGAGGTTGCAGCCTGCAGTCTAGATGCAGATGGCTGGTTCTGATGATCTGGGGAGAGCCGGGGTGAAGACAGGAGGGACTCTTTTTGGGATTCAGGCGGGCAAAGAACTGGAAGGGGCTGATTCAAACGCCAGCTGAGTCAGGGGCATGGGGGAGAGTACGGGGAGCAGCCTCGGTTAGCGGGAAGATTAGGGTGGGACAAAGTCTGAAAGCTGGACTTTCTCCAAGTAGCCACTGTTTCAGCTTATTGTGCCAGGCTCCATGGGGTACTGAGGTACTAGGAGCAAGGGTCTGTTGGTCTGGCAAAAAAGCGTGTTGTGCTGGGCGAAGAGAAAGGAAAGTTAAGGGGGTGACGAAGGATGCATATTCAGGCGTGAAGCTGAACTTCCCTCTGTGACCCAATGCTCTCAGCAGGCTGCCTGTTCCTGAGGAAGGCCTGGGTCAAGGTTGGTTTCGATGCTCTGCAGATAGCCCGTGGACTCGTGGCCATGTGTGCCCTTTTCGCTTTCCAGCTCACAAACATTGTGCAAATAGGCAAGGGCCTGGAGGCTTATGGGGACCCGCAGACAAGGTGAATTAGGGAAGGGGAAATTCACCTCACTCTGACTGCCATGTGGATTATGTGGCCACTGAAATCCTTCCTTAGACGACATGTAGAAATCGTCATGTTTTGATTTCATTAGCAGCGATCAGTGCAAGGAACTCAGAGAAAAGGCAACGCAGGGACCTTCTCAAGTGCATTAAAAAAGAAAATAAAAGAAAAATCTTGTTTTCCTTAAATCAGAACCAACGCCTCTTTGGCTGACCCCAATCTGGGAAAGAGAATGTTTGACATGTAAAAGGAAGAGAAAGCTTAGGCCAGTGCAGGCTGAGAGAAAAGTTTTCTCTACCCGTTTGAGGAACAGTCATTTATAAGACTGTGCAAACTGGCTCCTCTCTTTTCCAGATGTGGAATGGCTTCTGATAATGACATGGTGATTTCTTTAAAGGGCAAACTCTTCAGACTCACCTAGTTCTTGATCAGACACGGAGTCACCCACCCCTCGCTCTCCCCCCAGCCCAGGCTCATACACAGGTAAGAAAAGCCACCAAGTAGGAGGGAGGGCACCAGCATCACTGGACCACTCATTCACCATGACCTGTGGATTTCTGCATTGTCACCAATGGACTTCTCACTCTCATGTCTCGTTTAACAATCTGTACCCAGTGGCCCTAAAGAATCAGAAATGGGTCTTTCCTATATCACAGACGCGCCAACACCTGGACTGCTGTTGGCTAGCCATCTCTGGGTCCCCTAGCTATACACCCTGTGGTTAATACTTTCTTTCATATTATTTGTTCAGAGCTTAAAAAAAGATTAAAAAAAACCCTTGGTTACTTTTTTGTTTTTAATTTTGAAAAATTGAACATAATCCCCAAACAGTGTAAGCAGCCCAACAGCGTGAGCAAGTTCCTAGCTGGTTTTTAAGTGCTACAGCAGGCAATAGTAAAATGTTAAGTGCCCTTAAAAAGTCAAAAGAAACGCATAAAGCAGTGCATGCATTTTGTTGCCACAAAATTAAGACTGGATTTGGGGGAGGGTTACTTCATTTCAGTTACATTGCTATTGTTAAAGAATAGTGAGTAATAATGCAATATCTAGAACATATATAACCACCTACACACTAGCATCACTTCATCTAGAAACAAACGTATCAGTGTTACTAAATGAACATATTTATAAAATACTGTACCCTGCTTCCACATGGGTTTAGCAGATGTAAACAAACAGCTAATTCAACTGGAGTTTAAAATATTATTTTAAGTTCATTTGTCATATAGTCTTTTGCATAACATGCCAGCTCGTCTTTCGCAAAACACAATTCACCTACCAAGGCTCACAGGGCTGGTTAGAGGGTGTACATCAGCTTATACACGTATTTCCTAGTGGCCTACAGGATTGTGAAAAACAGAAAGCAGCTCGGGAACAAAAGTGCTCATTTTACGAGGAGGCTAAATAACATGGAATTGGGAACATACTTAATCCCGGCAACATGTGCTTCTTTATTGAATGTTACAGATTTGTCAATGATTAGCAAAGCTGTCCTGTAACGTTCATTAATACAACCACATGCTACAACTATGCTGGGTTAAAAACATGGGTTACATATACATGTGCATGTGTTTTATAATACAGCATTGCCTGACACGTTGAATGGTATAGCCTATAGATACAGCATGATGGATGACTGGATAATATTGATTACCATTACAGAAGTTAAACAGCCCAAACATTCAGGAAGATTAGACTGTAGAGCCTCAGGAAGTAGAATAAATGTACTATCCAGTTATCTACCATAATATTATCTATAGAAACCATCTTTTAGAGTATCTTAGAAACATTCAGAAGAAACACACTTTGTGTTTTTAGAAGTACAGTTTTCCCACTGGGTTATTCATATATATATATATGTTTCTTTTTTTTTTTTTTTTCTTTTTTTAAAGGGGAAGTTTCAAAGTGCTAAATAGATATCCTAGACCTGGAAGCTTAGACTTAAAAAGAAATCCAGCTCCATAAAGTGCTGCATTCTGCCTGCTAACACACCTTCTGGCTTGGAGAAATATATAACGTAGCCATGACAATTGTGCCCAAGTTTTCCAGCTTCTCGTTCAAATCCATCAAGGAGGAAGTTTCTAACTATAAGCATGTGGGTCAATCAGGGAATTTCCATGGCTATTTTCATAAAACAATTGTTTTTCAAATGGAACAAGCAATTTAGAACGAATCATTACATATAGTAGTATATAAAATTGGCACCTCAAAAGCAGAAATGAAGCCAGAGCTATTAATTCTGTGAGCTCTCTATGACTTTATTTATGTTCCTCAATGATGTGCTGCCCACAAGCTACTTAATTCACAGAGACAGGTAATTAACGTCCCCTTGATCGGGGACATGATGGGATAAATGATCTGAACACAAGCTGACTGTACAAGGCCACAGAATCGATGCCACATTGGTGTGCAGAGAACCCAGAAATGGGAAGAAATGGGTTGAAACAGGACACACATGTAGGCGCACAGGAAAGAAATGGCTCATGAGAATTGCACAGCTGAAGTCTAAAGATTGAAATTTGGCTTGTATATTTTGCACACTTCACAGAAGATGTAAGAACTTCATTTTCCTGCACAACAAAAGAACCAGGCAGTCACAAGGTCAGGACTGTTAAGTACTGTGCTTCCCAGGTCCTGTTCTGTTCTCTCCAGAAATCACGGTGAAGGGAAACACTTGTGCACATAATTTCTCTCCCTCACTTTCAGTCTGGTCCAGAATGGGGCCCTGGAGGTACAGTGATGTCCTGCTCTGTGGTCAAAGATTAATGGTTTTGCCTCCTTCTTGGATTCCTCTACAGACTCTCTCGGAGAGCCTTCCGGCTTTTTAAAGTGTGCTCCATACTTAAAATCATCAAACATTAGGATACAAGTATATCACGCTAGCAAAATAGAATCTAAGGGACAAAAAGAACGAAATCTTGGTTCAAACTCTGGTGTTGAGACTTAGCCTTCCTGAGAATCACAGAGAAATGGTCTCAAATGTAAAGTGCCTGTTACAACTATTGATTATGAGCAACCACGATTCCTCTTCCTCATTATCACTCAAGATGGAACCAGGGGTCCGTGGGCCCTTGCAGGTTATATTGCAACTTTGCACCTATGTACATTCTTTTCTGGAGGGCCCAAAGATTTCACCAGATTCTCACTGAGATTCATGACTCAAGGAAGTTTAAGGGCAACTGATTTATTCTCAGACCAAATAAATGTTTGCTGAAAGGGAAACAGCCAATGTGGGGCTCAGTAAAAATGTAAGCCTTTCTAGAGCAATTGCATCCGAGGGAGGCTGGTTGCTTGTTTTCGATTCACCCACATACCAAAGAGTGAAAAGGAATTATTTAATTCTTTGTATGTGTCCTCATAACTATTTCCATAACCAAAAGACTGGTTCAGAGGGTTAAAAAAATTTGAAGGCTAGAGGTTCTGTCCATGTGTTTACTTGATTTCACATAATGAGAAAATCTGGAGCTCATAACAACAACTAAACAGGAGAACCACATAGTGTTGGGGGGGCCAAGAACATTAGATCATTTTCCTTAAAGATTTTATTCTTCTTAAAAATCAGTGACACAAGTAGGGATCTGAAGATTTGAGGGTCAATATTTATTTATCTCCCTTCAAATCCAGATTCTGATCTAGTAGTAGCCTGTATTAAAGAGTCCGTAATACTATCCGGCTAATAATTGCATGTCTAATTTGGGTTGTACTTGGCGTAATCACTTTGTGCAGAAGAAACCAGACTAAATAAGATGTCATCACAGCATGTGCTTCTGGACAGAAAAGCAGAGGGCGGGTCGCCAGTCATTTTGGCCAGTCTAGTTTGGTACAAGGAGGAACTAAGGTCATAGGGATTTAAAAAGTCATAATTTTAACACCTGTCAAAATCCAACATAATATAATGAACTCTTTCAGTGGAACTCTTGGATATTAAAAAATCCTGGTTATATCTCAAGGTGATAGAAAAGGTCCAAGCCTCTTAAGAAAGCTCCATATGCCTGTTTATATACTATATATAAACATGTCTGTGTAAATGCATATATATATATATATATATATATATATATATATATATATAAGCAGCATATACTATAGAAGTCTTTATGTGGTTTATTTGCTTTCCATTTTAGTCTATTGTATCATTTTTATAGCTCTGTATATAAGAAAAATATTCATGGTATGCCTGCAACTGATGGCTTTGGGTTGATACCAGATTTGCAGTCAATTCTAAGGTTATTTACGATTTGAAACTTCCTTAAAAAGTACTTTGGAACATTTCCATAAAAAAGATACCAGCCCTTGGAAAATCTCCAATTAAATTTATGCTGAGCTCAGATTAAATGGCAAAACTCTAGGTATGAAAATATCCACGTGTGATCAGGTCTTCATATACAAAATGGTCATGTGATGAGTAGTGTGAAGAATTTCCAGGTACATCTTGGAGATGTTCAGAAGACATGGCAGAGTCATGCAAATGATGACAGCCACACAGCAGCATGGCACATGACACTAATGGCGAGAATACAACAGTATACCATATGGCAATTTTAGGTGAGTTCTGCCCACTATTTTTGTTTTCCTTTGAGTTCACTATCACATATTCAGTGAGTGGCTTCCTTGACGATGGGTGAGGTACAAAATAAATTAAAAAATATAAAGTTATTTAATTACATTCATCCTGAGCTTGCTTGACTATACTCGAATGCCCACTGCATATAATAAACCACTTGACACTTGTGTTTAGCCTCAATTCTTCTTTCATTTTGATTGCAATACAAAAAGGCATTTCTTTTCCCTTTATTTGCTTCAAAAAAGATAAACAGTTGTGGCACCAGAAGTGAATATATAAGAGACAGGCGAACTATGACTGTTACCTTGTGTTTTCTTTATAATGATCAATTACAGAAGTGTTGGCATGAGAAGGAGTTGGGACGTTAGGTAGAACTGCTTGCTGCCGGCTTATACTGAATAAAAAGGATGCTCTTCATCAGTCACCAGTGATGGAGCCAATGTGAAAAGAAAACAGAATTGAAGTTTAGAATATCTCATTTGTATGCTGGCTACTTTATTTTATCTTAGTTTGCAACTTAGCCCTGTATCCTAAAACTCTTGATCATGGTCAGAATTGGAAAGATGCCTCCTGGCATGGAGAATGCTTGAAGCCCCTTCATTCCCAGAGCTCATGGCTTTCAGAAGTGACTACTGACACACATTCATCTCAACCCTGCTCCTCCCTCTGTCCCCTCCCTGCCCATCAAGTGGGAGCATGACTTAAAGCCCCTGTGTTTGGCGCTGGGCCAGACCAAAGGCTTTCTCGATCGGTGGCCCCGAAGTCACCTTTGAGTTAACACCTCCCGAGGCATTGCTTGTTTTGCTCAGCTAAGAATAAAGCAGGGATGTGTCAAGGAAGGGGAACAGGTAGAGTTCGGGGAGGATTTTAGGGCTGGATTCTTGAGCCTCCTGCAATGCGTATTAGGAAGGTTTAGTTGTGCTTGCTTTCAAAGCTGTGGAAGGCGGACGTTCTGGACAGTCTCCTCATGGACAGGCTGTCCCCTCGTCCCTCTGGCTTGGAGGACTTACTCCTCTGGAAGGGATTGCGCAGGCTTGCTGTGTTCCGCTGCCTGTCGAGTTTGTCACTGATGGAGAAGCTCTTCCTGGTGTGTGCATATGGCGCGCTTGGCTCCTCTGCTGAGTAGCTGTTGGCGCGCTCTATCTTGGGAACTGTGATGTTATTGGACACGGTTCTGTCTGAGTTATCACCCTCCTGGGAAGGTATCGCGATGGTGGCTCTCCGGCCTCTGGCCTCGTTCTCCTCACTGTCAGAGCTGGGGTGGCTCAGTTCTGCTTCTCGCTCAGGATGGCAGCAAGATGAATCCTCTACTTTGCCTCCAAGACCTCCGGGGAAGGTGGCCCTGTCAGCAATCGCTTGAGGGGCATTGACACATCTTGTGTCAATACAGTCTGTAATACTTGTGTATTCCGCTGTTTTCATGGGTACCCCGAAGTTGGCATAATAGCTCCTCGAAGGAGAAAACATAAAGCTATGAGATTTCACCATGGGGGCCTCTTCTAGAAGAAAGGGTGTGGTGGCTATGTAGCGGCTACTTTTGGAACGCTCGATGCTCTGGTACATTGGAGGGTCAGTGTCCCAGGGGTTTTGGCATTCTGGGAGGTGGGTATAGTCTGAAGAAAAAGATCTAGTGTCCATGGAGGTGATGTCCTCAAAATCAATGCTCCGGCTCGAAGGTCTGTCTGTGGGTGCAAGGGTTGCATAGGCACTGGTTGAAGGAGCCGTGGAAGGTGCCGTAGCCGAAAAGCTTGGCTCGCCTAGCCCGAGGATGTTCATGGAATTGTCCAGAGGGTCTATATCACAGTGGAGTTCATCCATGGCAGAGACATAGATGTCTATACACGAGGATGGTCTTCTGGAGTCTGGAACAATGGCCAAGGTGTTTGCAGGGGCTGCAGGAGCTTTGGGTTCTTTTGCTACAGAGTGGGAACTAGTAGCCCGGTGGAGGCTCAGGGACCTTTCTTTAAAAAGACTTTCCAACTTTTCTATACCACCTTTGTCTTTCATATTGACTGAATAGAAAGAATGGCTTCGCATACGGGGCATTAGGGTTGGAGAAGTTGGGGACATGGTCTCCTCACCTGCAGGGTCGATACTCTCTTGGAGCTTGAAGGTATTTCCTTCCTGGCTGTTGAAGCTGCTTTGGCGCACGATGTAGGCGGCATCCGTACAGTCCGACGAGGTCCGGGAGCGGATTTTGTTGGACTCAGCCCGCTCCAGACCTGTCAGGCGCTCCAGGGCCGTGGCCATGCGCCCAATGAGGTCCTCAAGCTGCGCCAGCCGGATGTCCACGGTCTGGAGTGAGGCCTTCATGCAGTGCTCTCTCTCGTTGACTTCCTCCAGCCGCATGGACATGTTCTCCACCCTGGGCAAGAAACAGAATGAGGGTCACTCAAGGCCGGGTTCCTCTCTAGAGAATCTAAATCTTTTTGAGCTGGAAGAGGTTTTAGAGATGATCTAAGCTAGTGGTATTTATCTAGCAAACCCCTTTTCCCTCAGTAAAATTTAACGCACGATCCCAATAAACACCAAAGCTGAGCAGTTCTTATTGGAGTGGAGTGGGGCCAAAGCGCCTCATGACTTAGTTGTGACTTGGGGCAGGGTTTAATAACCTAAGCAAGGTTTAGGGCGTTGGCTTAGTCAGCACCGAAATGAGAATGGTGCGTCTTGATGACTTTGCTCAGAACCATGCAATACGGTTTGAGAATGCAGCTATTCTCACTGCAGAGCACGCCTAAGGCTTATAGCATGGACTGGGATTATTTTTATTTTGCATTACAAACGATTTTTAACATCTATTTATTTTTGAGAGAGAGAGAGAGAAAGAGAGCACGAGCGGGGGAAGGGCAGAGAGAGGGAGGGAGACCCAATCTGAAGCAGGCTCCAGGCTCTGAGCTGTCAGCACAGAGCCTGACATGGGGCTCAAACCCACAAACTGAGATCATGACCTGAGCCAAAGTCGGACGCTTAACTGACTGAACCACCCAGGCACCCCTTATTTTGCATTTATATGATAATCTCTTCTTGTCGTTGCTGTTCACAATAATCTTTTCAAAATTTAGGGCCTCCATAGGAATTGATACGGTCCTGTCACTGAGGCACCTGGCGTTGATCTAACCCAATCCTTTCTTTAATAAAGGGAAAGCAAACATCAAGAAATTTAACAAAGATTATGTAATTTGTAGTAAACCTGGAGCATCTATCCGTAAGTCAATTACCCAACTCCTCTCTCTCTCTCTCCGTGTCTCTCTGGAGAGCTGATCATAGATATCTTATATTACAGTTATTTCTAGATGTCTTGACCTTCCCCACTGGAAATTCCTAAGGGCATGATCTGTCTCATATTCCTTTTTCCATTCCTGGGCTGCCAGGTGTCAATAAAGGTTCACTGAGTCAATCGTGGTTATGAACTCGATTTCGTTTGTTTAATAGGCTGCCTGGACATTTTTTTACAAAGACAGAGGCCACGTATTTAAAATAAAATTGTGCCATATTTTTCTGGGATTGACGGGAAAAGGGCAAACCAGAGCCAAGCTTTGGTTTGAGCTCCAACTTTCACTTGTAAATGCCCAAAGGCAAAACTTTTGGAGACTCAAAATGAGATCCACTCACAACTTTTCTGGAGAGGATAAAGATAAAGATACTTTTCCAAAACTCCCAATGTGCACAGTAAACCACGCGACCGCTGACCCTTAAAGAAACATGTCTGCATGTATAAGATGTGCTTTACAGACAATGGTGGCAATTGGAGCTGGGTCCCCCCAGCTGTTGTGATGGTGGCGAAGGGGGATGGGGATGGTAGCAGGGGTGGCATGTTACTAGTAGTGACACCTCAATCAGAGAAGAATACATTTCAGTGCCATGAGGTACAAGAGGCACGTGGCTTCCCTTTCTGAGGATCTGTAGGCTTGCAAAACCAACCAACCGACGAACCAGTCAAACAAACAAACAAACAAAACCCTCTTCTGGCCAGAGTGGGGGTGTGTGTGATTCTCCTGCCTTGGGTCACATCTCTGCCTCTTTCAGCAACAGCTGGCCCCACTCCAACTCACCTCACCCATTCTGCTCTCTTATCTTTCAGGTTGCCTTCACCCAGCCCAAGGCTCTGGACTGCCCCCCTGAGCCCTGCTTTAGAGACATCCTCCTGATGCTCCATACCCAACCCAGCACTTCCCGGGGCCCAGGAACAGTCTGCCACCATGCTCAGGTGTCTGCCTTAAAAGACTTGAAAATCTAGCGATTGTGAAGCTGGCAAACTCAATGCTAATCACTCAGTTAACACAGCTGATTCAGAAGGAAACTACCACTTTACCCTGTATCACTTCATTTTGTGATATAAACACAGCTTGAAAAACAAACTTACTTACAATAACAAGTTTGTGTGTCTTATAGACTTCCAATTCACTTGGTCACCATCTAGCCTATGCAGTTTGGTTTTGCAAGTACTGCGATTTCCTGTTTTGCAATGCAATAAGCTTTGAGCCAGTGGATAAAATACTTCCTCATTAAAGTCAGGAGCAGGAGACATGCACTTTTTTGGTAGAACGGGACTTTCCATTTTGGATACTCTAGGTACTGGAGTGTTTTAGTGTTGGCAGAGTAACAAAAGACAGGACCGTTTCCCTCCTCCTCCTTGTTTCCCTGGAGCCTGGTATATACAACAAGGCGGGTATGGAAAGAGATAAAGATGCTCTTTTAGCCTAACTGCTTGGGATCACTGGGCTGAGCCCTGTGAAGGGCCTCCCTGCCCTGTGGGGAGCTCCCTCCCTGTATCCCACCTCTCTTCAGCCCGAGGATCCAACACTGCAGAGAGAAGTATCAGATAAGAGGCAGAGCTAAGGCACCATGAAGCAATGGAAGAGTCAGGAGCTGGCTGTGGACAGTAAACCGGACACAGAAACTAAGGAGCCCAAGGGGATGGGAAGAAGAGAGGTGGTAGGAGGAAGGGGGAAGAAGGCAAGCAGAGAGGTGCCTGGGGAAACCTCGAGAGTCAAGAAAAAGAAGCATGGCCCCAGGAATGGAATAGTTGGAGGTAGTGAGGAAGACAGCTAGAACAGGGCCAAGGAGCTATTCTTCACCAAAGTTCTCCTTGGTAGGCTCTCCTGTGGGCTCTGAGGTGTTTTGGAATGTAGTACTTGGTGGGGGGGGGTGGGGAGAATGGACGGTTTCATCCATTTTCTTCCAGATTTCTGGATGTGTTTAACCACATAACTGTATGATCATTTAAGTCATGAATATAACTGTAGGGGTGGAGTGTAGGAGTTATAAAAGAATAAAAGATCTTAGAGTTAAACTCCTATATGTTTGTTCCATAAACAGAGTGCTTCCCTTAATCTTAAAAAACAAATTTTTTTTTTTTTGAAAAGCAATTGTAAATGGGTGTGCATCATAGGTATAAATACGTTTGAGGACCAAGCCAAGAGTTTTGGGTCATGATTGTAGTCACTAGTTGCTGACCCTGGTCAAACCACTCAGGAGAGAAAAAGGAGGTAACAATGGTAAGAATTTATGGATCAAGAGGAACGCTTAAGACAGACACAGGAAGTGATGAAGCAAGAGAAAAAAGTTGGGGAAGGAAGATGCTGTGTGGGGAGAACATTTTATTTTTCTTTCCTTCTTTTGCGTCGCTGGGCCTTTCATGGCTTCTTCAGAGTAACTTGGGAGGCAAGCACATTAGCAACACGATGTGGTCCTGGAAAGATGTGAGGTCACTCCTGCCTCTGGATGCCCAAGAAAGTGACAGCCAGGATCCCACCAGAGGAAATTCCTAACTCGATAGGTTGGGGGAAATCCCAGCTAAGAGGACAACTAGCCTCTAACGGCCAGTATGATGAAGAAAAGAAAGGACATTCCAAAGAAGATCCTAATGGCGCAGAAAATTTCAGCCTCAATACGCAATTTCTTAAGAACTGTTATTTTCTACAAATTCATTTTCTTTCCTGATAACCTCAAAATGTGGCTAAAGGAAAAGTAGTGAAAGGAAAAAAGAGGCTTGGCAGGCCATGCCTGTTTTAAATCTCAAATATTCCCTGGATAGCTAGCAGCAGGATGGCTATAGGACGGAGGGCAAAAGCAATCCCATTATCACAGGAACCAATCACAGGGCCTCTTGTCGGGGAAAGGGCAGACTTGTACAGGGTTTCAAATGCAAGGGGATGACACAGAACAGATAAAGTGAACTCTTGCTTATCCACAGACTGACATCTAATTTGTGACTTATTTAAGTCTTTTAGAGTCACCTCCCCTTCCTTTGGTCCAATTATCCTTCTCATCATCCTGGGAAGAAAAAAGGGGAGAAATTAAAATCCAGCTCAATCATGGAGATACCAAAGATCAGCACTGGAAAAAGATAGGGCTGGGAGGTGAGTGAGACTCATCTTTTTTGGCTTACCCTGTTTTTTGATTATTCATATATCCTAAGTTATTCTTGTCTTCCTTTGTTATGAAAATCAGAAGTGGAATACACTATTCATAGTCACATGACTATTCCTGTTTTTGGATCTAGGCGAAGTGACGAAAGGGCACAAACCCTTTGGTTGGGGAAAGATAAAGTTAGATAAATGACACCAGCGACCATGTATATTCTAGTTTGCTTCAACTGTTACTGGAGAGAAATTCAAATGCAACTTCTTCTGACAAGTGGAACTTGAGGGAGGGGAGGAAGGCATTGGGGAGGATGATCTGGAAGCTGGAAGTCAGGGGTCGGAGAACTCAATGCCTATGGCATTGTATGAGGACAGAAGCTGGGACTCAGTGGCAGCAGAGAGCATGCCCAGTCCAGGGCATTCAGCATGGATTTTCACAATCACTGTAAGCCTTACCCAACAACCCTCTGCGTGCAGGTGTGTACAAGTCACCAGTTTGTAAGCCCTGCTTTAAATGAGTGAAAGGAACCAGAAAAAAAAAAAAGTTCCAGCTGTGATCACCAGAAAACGTAGGTAACTCTTAAGAACCAAGGGGAAATTAACAAGAAAAGCCAGGATACTGGAGATGGCAAAATGTTTTTCTGATATTAAAAGTTCCCAAATTCTAGGAATTATGAAAGCTTGACATAAATTCTAGGCAGTACTTATGGAATAGCTCAGGAGTATGTAATTAAGCAGATGTTTTGAGTACTTTGAAAAGATAGGGCTCATTTACAGGAGACTTTATGGGCTCAATATTAATCTTGTCTTGATAATCTAGACCAATACAGTAACACAGATGCATAATGTTAGTGATGGGGTATGTTGTGATTTTAGCAGGGAGGTTGACATGCTGGGCTGACTGGAGAAATGTGGGTACCTGGCTGGTTTTTAACCAAACGAAAGATGGGTCAATATTGTGAAACATGGTATTTTTGGAGTCTTGGTTCTTTCTGTCTTGGTTTACCTGATGTGTGCTGGCCGGCATCTGATGAGCTATACTGAAGGCATAGCAAGTACATTTATCAAGCCAACAATGAGATAAAATGAATAGAATTATATATATATTACGTGTATATACATGTATATACATGTGTATATATTATATATATATGGAAAAACAAGGTTTATTTTTTCAGGAATCAGTTCCTATGAGGTGTTAATTTTCAGAATCGGTTCCCGTAAAGGTGTTAATGATCTCCTGAATATTGTATTGCTCTCTTTAGATACCATTTGGGTACAAAAATATGACTTCAGAATGATCCATTTAAATTGACAATTATGGAAGGATCTTTGTATTTCTAAAAAAATTCATGCAAGTAAAACTTATATAAGTAAGTTATAGTTTACAGGCAGTGGCAGGGTGAGTGGTATGGGGCTCAGAACATGAAGAAACCCTTTCCCCAAGTCTTTGATCCCAGCAGAACTAGCTCTGAGTTTTTCTGATTTCAAATCTCTGTATTGGGGCTGTCGAACATAACAGGAGAATTATATAATATCCTATATAGTTAACAGAATGTATGTAGTTAATTTATATAAATTAAACATATGTACCTATCTGAATGTGTGTATATTATCTTCTTATTTTTATATATTATCTATAGATAATAGATTATTTATTATCTATTATCTATCTATCTATTGAATGTAAATAGGACAGGAGATTTCACCTGCCACTCCACTCAGAAACGATATGTCCCAGGGAATGTGTGAGACGGGTAATACAGATCCTCTATTTCCTTGGTTGATATCTGTTCTCTCATGTTTGTAGTGTTTCTGTTGTGCTGAGCGCAATTCTAGTGTTAAAGATTTATTCTCCGGTACACTTACAAATGCAAAACAGCCACTGCCACCGCCACCACCACCAAAAACCAAACCCCAAACAAACACAGACAGAAGCAACAGAAGGAGAATGAGGCCTGGGCTTAGATTCACTTCTCTGGCACCTGGGCGTGGTCATGAGGTTGTCCTGGTCCTCCAGGCCCCCCTTATTCCAGAAGGCCAGCTAATGCCTAAGACACAGGGAGGGGGTGCCTATGATCTGTCCTGGATTTCTGGGGATTGCTCACCTCGGTCATCGTCCTTGAGGGCTGGGCTTTGAAGCCACTCAGAGAGGAACAGGGTCTTGGGGAAGGAGTCTCCTGGAAATGCTTATAGCTGTGGGGTGAGGGGCTCAGGTGAAGGTGCTGTATAGTTCCTTCCTATTTTCATTGAAAGGAATTGGTGACATGGTTCCCAACATGTTCACATGTGCTGGCATCTGTACCCCTCATTCTAGTTCCCCAGAGAGGCAAAAGCTTCCTTGCATCTTAACCCTCCTTCCTCCTACCTTTCTGTGCCCCCAGGTCTGTGGCTTTTTGAGTTCAAAAAGCATTTCAAAATCTCCTCTACATACGCTTTGGAAATATGTTTGAGTAATGGGGAACGTGTCCCCACAGCACAATTTTCTGGAAACCACGTGGCTATATGTCCATCAATAAAGTGTTTTCAAGGCCTTTGAATGACAGAGATTTCTAGATTTGCAGGTCCTTCCTCTGTTTGCCAGCATATCACTTCACATCATATCATCACAAAATGCTCTATTTTGCAATGACAGATGAGCATAAAATATGCTCACAGCTTTAAGCTTTGCTAATATTGGCTGAGTACCAATGGATACAATCACTCAGTGGCATGTGTATATATACCTACTTAGGTAGACTGCATTCTTTAAAGACATGAAGAGCCAGAAACAGAAAAATGCCACTTATGTAATTTCCACAGAGCCACTAGAGATTGTATGAAGTGGGTAAGCAGACAGAATGTCATTTCTTGAAAACTTGAGGTCACTGACTCATATCTTAGAAGTCTGAATCATATCAACTAAAATCATCAATATATTATGCCCTTTCCCACTATTTATAATAGTTGCATCTTCATATTTCAATGCTTACAATCTAAAGTTACACCATACTTCGTAACAGTCTGCACGTTCTTTATAACAGTGGCTCCCAAATGCTGTGTTTTTAAGTTTATTTATTTACTGAGAGAGAGAGAGAGAGACAGTGAGAGAGAGAGAATGAGCAGGGGAGGGGGAGAGAGAGGAGAGAGAGAATCCCATGCAGGCTCCATGCTGTCAGTGTGGAGCTCGATGTGGGGCTTGATCTCACAAACCATGAGATCATGACCTGAGCTGAAAATCAAGAGTCAGATGCTTCACCGACTGAGTCACCCAGAGGCCCACCCCAAATTCTGGGTTTTGAACGTGCTAGCCCAGAATGAAGTCTTTATTAGTCCACAGCAAAATGAGAAAAAGAAGGAACTATAAATTCATTTGTATGAAGCTAGGTTTATTAAACTTCACGGACTCTCCTCTTTGTATTTGGGGATTTTTTTTTTCTTTATAGTCTTACTGGTCCACAAAACTGGTCAGTGAGATCTAAAAGTATATCACCCCTGGGTAGAAGAATCTGCTTTTACTCCTTTGCTTTTATCTTGTTCTATAAAAAGAATAAAACAAAAATAATTCTGGAAAAAAAAAAAAACTCATCCATTATTGTAACTAATTGGCAGATCTCTCATTGCCGTTGATTCGGAAGGTGCTGAATACCCTTATGTGCCAGATGCCAGGACTGTTCTCCTTCTCCCCAAAAGATGCCCACTGATCTACATGAAACATCAACCTGCTGGAAGCCCTCGAGTTGGCCTGGGTCTCACTTGGTTTGCATCTGGGCTGGAACGTTCCAATTTCTGGTCTGAGCCAACAAGCCCTGCCCTGTACTAGCCTCAACAATCTCGTCTCCAGGAGGGAGGGTGCTACTGCCCCCTGGGGAAGTCCAGGAAGGGTCTGGAAGTCTGGAAGTTTGCTCTGTAGTTGCTTCCGACAATGTTCCACCCTCTCGTAAGCTTGACGATTTCTTGGACAATACAAATAAACACAAAGGGGTCTGTTTTGGGGGCTGGGCAAGCAAACACAGTGGATAAGTCACAGCATGACACAAAGCATCCCCAAGAGGCATGTGCCCATGAAACAGACCTTTCTGAAGTCACACGTATCCTCTCATCATTGGACGAGTTGAATCGATCATCCTTTTCTCTGAAATACTCCTCTATGCACTGCTCTTCGAAATCATGTACTTTCTTGAGCTCATCATCAGTTATGAACAGTTCTGTGGAAAAAAGTGACAACAGGAGGATCAGCAATGACATCTAATCTGCGGGCCTAATGACTACTCTTCATTTCATCAAGGTTAAGAAAAGGACACTAGATTCTTCACTAAGTCTCAGGCTAAAGCCAAATCCAATCAGGCGACTCATATCATTGTCCTGTTTCTGTGCATTAGAGCCACGATGGAGCCCTAAAGTTCACCTGGGTATATCTGGTTTACTGCAGTGGCTGGTTAGAATTATACCCATTGTGAGGTTCAGAAAGTAGCTAAATCAAAGAAAATGGAGCTATGCAGGGAATGGAGGTTACTTACAAGTTCAGTTACTGGTCTGAGGAGTGTGGCAGACAAAGAATGTTCACTGGTCTTACTACAAGCCCATGGCAACCCCATTCCCTCTTTCCATCTGCCCACAACTGAGGCTGGAAAGCCAAACCCATACATTTCTCTGCTGGAGGGAGGGGTAGTGGATTGGGAAGAGGTTCCACTTTCCTGAGAAACTTTTCAGGTGTAGCTCCTTCTTTCTATATTTTCTCACCTTCCCTCCTCTTCCTGCCTTGAACATGAATGTGATGGCTGGAAGTACAGCAGCTATTTTGTAACCATGAGATAAGACAGGGCAAGAAGGAGTTGCTGAACTTAAAAGACAAGACTTGGGGTCTTTGACTTCAGGGAGCTATTGCTGAGTGATGAGCTATTACCTCTTCGCTTTGAGTTATGTCAGAAAAATAAAGCTTTATTGATTTGTGTTGTTAGCCTGGTTCTCTGTTAATATCAGGTAGGCTGATTCATAACTGATACAGCTGTATAAAGAGCTCAGTGGAAATTTGAACTGTTTCCCTCTAAGCTTTCTATGTGCCTAAATTTGTGTTTCTGGTAGAAATAGTGAATTCTGGAATTTTCACTTCCCTTCAACTCTGTAATTTTAATGTCTAGAAAGGAGTTGGGCATTGTTTTGTCAGAGAAGTTGTTAAAAGCTCCAGACTTAGAGAGAGTCAGTTGATGAGGTGGCTTTGGTTTAAACTTTAGAGCACTAACTAGTGTCACTGAGAGGTAATTCCTGGGTCACAATCCTAGAGGCTCTGGCTCAGTAGATTTAGTATAGGTAGTCTAATTGACACACTTTGAGAAACCACAGAAACTTGCTTGAATGGGGCTGGATTCCCAATAGTAATTAACTCTGGGTCGTACTAAGGGGGCATTTAGGAAATCTGCAGGAGCTATTATATTCAATGTATGGAGGCCGGAAGTACTAAATTTTCTGCCATGTGTGGGACAATCCCATACACTGAAGAATTATTCTACCCCAAAGCCAACAGAACCTCCTTCTAGAAACACTGGGTAGTAGGTGGATGGTGAGGGGTTTTCTGTTATTCCTTTGATTAATAGAAAGCAGAGCAAACGGCCATAACCTCTAAGGCCTGGGGAATGTTTAAGCCCTGAAAAAAAAAAAAAAAAAGATAGGTCCAGAAATGATAATGAAAAAAATCAGACTTAGTCAACTACAACCCAACTGAACCCATGTAATGATTCTTACATTATACCTAATGTAGCATTGGGAGCATATCACTATGGTGCATATATTTTGTGGTGGGACCTCTGGCCAGTAAGAAGCTTAGAATCTATGGAGGTGCTAGAACAGCCCTGCCAGAGACTGGTTTTGTTCACTAAGAAAGATGGGAGGCTAAGATTGCTCCATTTCAGCCTCTAGTGTCCTCACACAGCACTGTTTCCCATAGAAACAGACCCTCCCACGCCTTCCCAAGTGTTCAGAGCTGCCCACAGTCTGCTGGACGCAGAAGGAACCAGGTGGGCACATGGTCCTACATGACCGTCTGCAGGATGTAGTAGGAGTTCCTGCTTTGAGGCTGCCCAGGGCTGTCCCCCGAAGCTTACTCAAGCCATAGTCCCTCTCATCTGGGTCGCTCTCATGTTTTCTCCATCGGCAACACAGATGCTGGAATATCATGGTCATGTGGCTAAAGATGATCAGAGGTGGGGGCAGAACTGGCCTCTCATGGAAGGTCATGATGAGCTGATACCTCTGAAACTTCCACACTTGGTTGGATATTGACTTCACCTCAAAAAATGTATTGCTGAAATAGAGATGGGAGAGAATCAAGAGAGAAACCCCACTCCTTTCTGAAGCCCCAGTGCCTGCCCCCCCCCACCCCCCTGCTTCTCCCTCCACCCCATGTCCTCTAGGGAAGGACCCACTTACTTAAAGACGGCGATGAGCAGGTTGACCAGCAGGATGTTCGCCACTAACAGGTAGCAGGCCATGATGGCCGGTACAATCCAGGCTCCTGTCTTGCAGGGAGGCAGCTGGATTATTTTGCCATCCTCCCGTGTCTCATTCTGTCCACAGGGAGCTAAAGAAAGCAGCACAGGCAAGAAATGAGAAGCCGTGGCTATGTGATTTAAAAAAAAAAAGACTGATTTGAATGAGAGAAGTTTTTTTGTTTTTGTTTTGTTTTTTTTTTTTTTAGATGGAGGAAAAATACAGCCATCTCAAAACAAACAGAAAAAAAATAAAAGAACTCTAAAAAAGCCAAAAGAGAGAAATGAAAGCGTGGTGAATATCTCAAGGGATACCAGACAGAAGCTGCTTCTGCCATCTCTCAAGTTGTCACGGGACCTGAAAGAGGTGACGCACCCCTGCTCGCCCACTCTGGCCCTTGCCCCCGACGGACACTTAGTAAAGGGCACTTGCTGTCGTGAGGAAGCCTGGGGAGGGCTTTTCTGGGGACTGGCCGGGGGGTGCAGAGTCTCACTGCCCCATCAAGTTACTTCCAAAATGTGCTGTGCAGGCTGCCGCCTACAGCTGTAACAACAGCAGCAGAAGGGCTATTGATTGGGAATTAACACACGGGTGGCAGTTAATCGCTGCAGGCAACAACTCCGGGGCTCTGAGCTAAGGATCTGCAGTCTCAGTGTGGTAGGAATAAAACAGGGCAGAGACGTGGGAAGTATTTCCTGGGCTGGTCGCTCAGTGCTTCTGATGGATGGTATTTCACCCAGGGTGGGGGTGGGAGGGCTGATGACAGGTGATGGGCTGGGACTCTGGAGCTCTTAGCTCCCTACTTTCTTCCAGGAGCATTTCCTTTCCAAAAATGTGCTTTTCAGGGCCCAGGGCACAGAACCCAACTGCACTGAATAAATGGGCAAATGGACAAAAAGTTGTGGAGTTGGGGGTGATGGGGAAGGTGACGTGTGGGGTTGGATGAGAGTGAGTAACGTGCTAATGAAGCCTGCTTGGGGTTTCCAGGTAAATTCAGGGGAAAAGCAAATCCCTGACAGAGCTCCTTAGTGCTGCACAGACAACATGGCCTGGGAGTGAGACCATGCCCTTAGGTGCCAAGGGGTAGGGGAGGTCCCCCTCCCTCTTTAGCTGCCATATGTTGGCTTTAGAACAGGGTCTATCTGGGGGCGCCTGGGTGGCTTAGTCAGTTAAGCATCAGACTGTTGATTTCAACTCAGGTCATGATCTCACAGTTCATGAGATCAAGCCCTGATTCGGGCTCTGAGCTGACAGCAGGGAGCCTGCTTGGGATTCTCTCTCTCTCTCTCTCTCTCTCTCTCTCTCTCTTCTCTGTCCCTCCTGTGCACATGCACTCTTTCTCTGTCTTGAAATAAATAAATAAACATTAAAAAAAAAAAAAAGAACACAGTCTATTTGTAAAGAGGGGCAGGGCGTGCAGTAGTCTCCGTTGCCACAGGCAGCTTCTGAAGATCTGCCAGGAAGGTTTGCAAAGTTGACCCAGAATCTCAGCTGGAGTATCTGGCAAGGGGAGTCCTTTTCCTTCTCAAGAGCTACCGTTGCTACACTGTGTGCTCCATAGTGGTTCTCAACCCTGGCTGCACAGAGGAGCTTTAAAATACGCCAGTGCCCTGCTCCACCCCAGACACTTGAATCTGAATCTCTGAGGGGGGGTCCAGGTGTTGATATTTCTTATAAAGTTTCCCAGGAAATTCTCCAGTGCCCCTAAAGTGAGTCCAATGAGCTAGAATTAGGCTAGAAAGATTATATGATTTTTGACATGCCATCAAGTCCAAAATGCATGCTCTTAGCCTAAGAGGGTTTTACTAATGTTGAGACACCAAGACCCTGTTTTTAGGGCTGGAAAAGATGGCCAAAGTGCTTCATTCAGATCTGCCTGCAAGGTGATCGTGTGTGGGAGTCAGGTGTGTTCAAAGAGCCGGCATCATTATTATTATTGGTAGTTGTGGCACTAACCACCCAAGAGAGCCCTGCAGAAGGTCCTGTTCATTTACTCCCTTGGGAGGAGAACCCAGTGATGGAGGCCCCCACTGGCTCCACGAAGAAGTCCAAATTCTGAGAGTGGCTGGCCCAGGGTCATCTCTTGCCACTTCCCGCCCTTCCCTCACAGCACAAACTGGCATGAGTCTCTTGCAGTTCCTAGAAATGTCATGCTTTCCCTTCCTGTCAGCCATGCTTCTTTTGCTTTCAGAAGGCCCCTCTGAAACCTCCCTCTCTGTCCCATGCTCCACCTGGGTGAATCCTGTTTGGTTTTCAATGTTCACTTGGCCTTCTGGAGCCCACCCCAGCTCACTTTCTGCCCCCTTTCCAGCCAGGACTGGGGTAGGTATTGACAGGGACTCTGCCTGGCCAAACTCCACTCAGCCTGGTCTGGGCTCTTCATCAGCTAGCCCCCGACCTCTGTACCTTCCAGGCTTGTCTCTTCATTGCCACTTTCAGCAAGAATCCCGCTGAGTCAGTTCAGCCAGAATTCCCACCCCTCAATATCTCATAACCGTCACTCTCTGATGAGTTTTCTCATCCTCCACCATCCCCCGGCTGATGTCTTGACCACCTAGCAGCCTGGTATGGCCAGAACCCCCTTAGCCTGGTATTTCCTGTTCGTGATTTTCCATCTTCTGACCCACACCCTGCTCCCAGCTATAGATTTCTAGTCTCCCTTGCTGCATTCAGAGTTGGGCACGATCTCTTTCCTATCACAAAACTGCATCGTAGTAGCCCTCCACTCCCTCGAATAAAGTCTTTCTTGCCATCTTCCTCAGGAAACGCTGACCCTAGTTCTTCATCTGGGATCCTCCAAAGTGAAGGGTGGTAGAGACTGGGGATATATATACGTGCGGGGAAGAGCACAGCGTGTGTCAGCCTCGGTGCTGGGCACTTCACACCGGCCACTGCATTTAAGCTTCCCCGCAGCTCCATAAAAAATGTATTCTCTTGCCTTCATGGTTGGGAAAACATGTGCCAAGGGGTGACATATCTTACCCAAGATCAAATAGCTAACAAGCCGTAATACCAGAACCCTTCAAACATTCATCCAAAAAATAGTGACTTCTTGTTACATGCCAGTGGACCTGCTACAGGAGAGGCAGTTACGGATGAAGCAGAAGTGAGTCCTGTCTTCTCTCCGACCCCAGAGCCTGTATGTACCCTGATGGATCTCATGTGGCCTTTCCAATGTAGTAATGCATAATGATAAGAGTGACCACCTATTACATGCTTAAATATAAGGCCCTGGGGCACCTGGGTGGCTCAGTTGGTTAAGCGTCCGACTCTTGATATGGGCTCAGGTCACGATCTCACAGTTTGTGAGATCGAGTCCTGCATAGGGCTCTTTGCTGGTGCTCAGTGCCTGCTTGGGATTCTCTCTCTGTTCCTCCCCTGCTTACTGGCTCTCTCTCTCTCTCTCCAAATTAAAAAAAAAAAAGGCCCTGTGCTATGAGCTTTACTTATATTGCCTTATTTTAATATTGACAATATCTTGACACAATAGATATTCTTATCCCCATTTTACAGAACTGAGGTTCAGAAAGCTTTAGTACCTCCATCAGGATCTCAAAGACAGAACAGTCAGGAGGTCCATGAAAGCCTTCTTACTACAAAGTTTCCTCTGTGCCTCTGAAGAAAGAGCCAACACAAGGTTGAGGGGAATCTTTCATTTATGAGCAAATGTAGGGGCAAGCTGATAGGCATCTGAATTTTTCTTGTTTCCATCAACATGAATAATGGCTTGAGCTGTTCAGATGAGGTAACAAATGTACAGAACACTAAAATTCAGAATGTGGAGAAAGAGATTTGATTCATACTATGGGTATCAGGTGTAGGCACCCATGTCACAAAGATTAAGATGCATGCCCTTTTGATTTCCTCCTATAATATATGGGGAAGAGAAACATCTTTTTAAAGGCACATAACACCTTTTCCCCAAAGAGTAAGAGAAATTTAAAATGAAACACTAGGCAGTGTTTGATATAATCAGCATCTTCCTTAAAAATATGTTGAAGAAGAATATTTCTTGAAGATTGTCCCTTCCCCTCCTGTCTGAAGAAGCGTCTCAAAAGCTTATTCCAGATCATAGGCAATGGAACAAAGAGCTTAGTTGAGTATATGACTACATTTATCCTATTTTTTTTTTAAAGCAAGGATTTTCAACTAAAAATCCATTTTGAAAAGATAACAGGACAAAGAGGATTTCTCCACCTTCTTTTGAAAATCCATATAGTTTGCTGGAGGATTTAGAATTCCATTAGCACAGCCCCTGTGGCTTACTCCAAGAATGAACTAGATTTAGATGGCTGTGCTCTTGGCCTTTTCTGACACAACGGGTTTTTGTTTGTTTGTTTGTTTTGTTTTGTTTTGTTTCAGAAGGACAACTGGAGATGCCTCCCTTCCCTTCGTATGGCTACATCTTTCTAGAAGGTTCCTGATCTAAAAGTCTTTGACGGTGGTGGAGGCAGGCAGAGGTTTTCTTCATGGGAGTGTGAGGCACTTTCCATGCCTTCCAGTAGGCTACCATCTATGTCTTCTAGAAGCGGAGGACCGCAAGGGCAGAGGTCATTGAAAACCAGGGAAGCTCCAGCATTGTGGCGTCCAAATACCATCCTCCAGCTCTGCCCTTTACTTCTTTTGTGGTTCATTTCTTTTCCTTCCCCCTAACCCAGCTGGTAGGTAAGAGGCAAAGCAGTAGTGACCAGGCACCGAGGCCCCCACCGGGGAGAAGGGAGAGGCCTCAGCTCCTCCATCTGTGAAAGGAGGGACCAGGACCACTGATATTCCCTACAGCGTGGTGCCCACACCCCAACGCAGGAAGTCCGAGATGATTTTAGAATACAGGAACCGGGCACTAAATAACACTGGACAGTGAGAAACTGGTGACCTTTTCAAATCCCTTCCGATCTTCCTGACTCCATCAGGGAGAATACGTCACTTTGAGGATCATATTTCTTTAACACTTCCTTCACGTTTGCTGAACTCCCTTATTAGTGAAAACTGGGCAGGCCTGAGGCTCAAACATCTGGAGAGAATTTCCTAACAATGTGGTTGTCATTGTGTTTATTTTACGGTTATCTTTTATTTATGTCAAATCATACTGGTTTTTCAATTTATGGCTGTGATAAATTTTTAAAAATAATTTAGGTTTTAAAAATAAGCCAATTTCACTAAAACCATGAAAGAGTAGAGCACATTTTTACAAAACAATGAGTGGTTTATGTGACTAACAGTTGGAAAATGCTGGGCTAGATGATCTCCAAGCCCATCTAGTCCTGATCTTCTACTACGTTATGGTTCTGTGACAGGGAAGAAAAGACCAGAATAACTTCTAGACCAGATCATCTATCCCTGGATAGTGACCCTGGAGGTCACTTGTAGAAACCTTATTCTTTTCACTCCTGGCACAAAAGCAATCAAATAATTAGCCCCCACTGCCATACATGGAAACCACTCACCATGGGGGAGGAGGGATACAGATGACAGAGCGTTTAACTCCTTAGGGCTTCTGGTCTACTTGCTATTTGCACACAAGTTCAACCTTGAGCTACCTAAAAAGCACTATTAAACTGAATATGCCTCATTTTTTGATCCAGTGAACTAGAAAGCAGGATGTCACAAGCCTAGGCATGTTGTGTGAGATGTGGGTGGGGGAGGGGCAGGAATTATGGGGGAAAAGGGAGAAAAATTCAATTCCCTCTGTTATCTTGGTTCTGTGGCTTTGCAATTCTATACATGTAGCTTTATCTGGAGACAAAATTGTCATTTTGTTGCTATTATTTGAGAGGCTTCAAAACTCCAACCTTGGTGGTTCATTATTTGGAATCAGGAACTAATATCAGAAAAATTCTGCACACCTCTTGCTGGGGAAGGGCACAGCCTGTTGCACATGTCACTGAGTTTGTTGCCGTGACACACTGGATTGACTCCAATTTAGCTCCAATTTCTCTCCTCCCCCCATATCTAAGCTCCTTATGATGTGACAGTTTCTCTTACTAAACTAAGTCTTTGCTCCTGGATTCTGAGTTTGGCCATGTGACTTCCTCTGGCCAATGGGATGTCAGCAAATGTGTTCCATACAGAACCTAGAAAAACGAAAAACAGAACCTCGAGTGTTTCTGTTTCTGCTCTTCTGCCCCAGTCAGAACCATGAGGAACATGCCTGAGCTAGCCTGCTGGAGGAGGAAACACACGGGCCTCTGATTCCAGTCACTTCTGTTGCTGGAGCTCAGGCTCTTCTGGATCAGCTGAAAGCCAGCTGATTCCCTGGCATGTGACCGAGCCCAGCTAAGACCAGAAGAACCTTCCAGCCAACCCACATCCACCTGAGCTCAGTACATGCTTATCGCTTCAAGCCACTGCCTTTTGCGGTGGCTGGTCCTACAGCATTATCAATAGGTAATGTCCATATCGATGGCCAATAGATAATGTCAGTACATATATACATGCTCAGCTTCCTCTGTGCTGCTCACAGCTAGGAGAGGCAGACTAAGTCTTTCATTCAGGTGGACAAAGCCCCAGGTTCTTCACCCTCCCCCTCCCAATCCCCAGTTCAGGGCCATTCCCATCATTACCCAAGGAGGAGCAAATTCATTGAATGGACAATGACTAATCAGACTCTGTCTTTAGAACTTACACTTCAGGGAGATGATGCCGGGAACTTAACTGTCACATCGAGTCAGACCATGTTAGGTATGTGAAGCAGGCCATCTGAGAGAGGGAGCAGAGAATGAGGGGAGGAAGGAAAGGGGAGAAATGGAGATAAATGGATCGAGACTGGAGGGACGTGGTGAGAAAAGCAGACGAGAGTGGGCGTGTCTTTGGACTCTGGCTTCCCCAACCACTTCCAGTTTTATTTTCAGTCAGCTCACGTCATGCTTTGTTTCCTGTCTTTGAATGTCTCTGAGGTTTCCTCTTACACACTTACAGCCAGTCTTTCTTGATTTAATCTGGCTTGAGTGGGTTTTGTTTTCTTGAAGTTAAACATTTTTCTCTAGTTGAGGATAGTCGTTAGCACCTTAGAGAGAATCAGCATCTCAGGCTAGTAGTTTCATCAGGGGAGGCCATGATCCAGAGTGCCGGGAATTCATGGCAGTTGGGGAGGGAGCTCAGGGAAAGGTTGGAAGGACAGAAATAAAAAGAATTTAACCTAAAATTTTACTGAGGGAGCACCTCATTCCTTTTGATATTTGCCTACACAAACTACGATTAGATGAGCTTTTTTCCTCTTCAAACCAACAACAGTAAAAAAAATTCCAGAAAAAAATCAAATAAATGATTTATTCGCCCAAATCTTTGTGCCACTGTCCACCTCCACTGTAATGCTTGACTGTGAGGCTTTTTTTAAAAAAAAACTTTTTTTTAACGTTTATTTTTGAGACAGAGAGAGACAAAGCATGAATGGGGGAGGGTCAGAGAGATGGAGACACAGAATCTGAAACAGGCTCCAGGCTCTGAGCTGTCAGCACAGAGCCCGACGCGGGGCTCGAACCCACGGACCGCGAGATCATGACCTGAGCCGAAGTCGGCCGCTTAACCGACTGAGCCACCCAGGCACCCCGACTGTGAGGCTTTTAAAAAAATGTTTATTTATTTACTTTTAGAGAGAGAGAGAGAGAGAGAGGAGAGAGAGAGCGCCTGTGAGCGGGGGAGGGGCAGAGAGACAGGGAGAGAGAGAATCGCAAGCAGGCTCCATGTTGACAACGTGGAGCCCAATGCGGGGCTCGATCTCACGAACCGTGAGATCAAGACCGGAGCCGAAATCAAGAGTTGGATGCCTAACTGAGCCACCCACATGCCCCTTGGCTGTGAGGTTTTTGTCACAGCTTCTCATGTTGCAACAATACACCCTCTAGGAGCACACAGGCTGGAACAGGTGTTCCTTCCATTACAGGTGCAGGGAGCTTGACTCCATTCTCACTGCCTTAACAGTGCAAGGTCTCCCCATTGGGTCCACCCCACCTTAGCTATCATGCCACATGTTAAAGAATACGCTTCTTGTTTTTGTTTAAAAACAGATTGTGTGATTTTTCAGAAACCCACACATCTGTTCTGTACGGTATCTGAAGGGGGAAGATCCAGGGACTTCTTCAAGAGGGAGTGTTTTATAAAAAGAACCAGCAGCCTCACATCGGGGATTTCTGTGCTGAGAAGGATTAGTCCAGTGAGCTGGACTGTGCCTATCTCTGTGTGGACATACATCATGGACACTAACTGCTACCAGCTCCACAAAAATGATCCATGGTTCCTGCCGATTCCCATTGGATTGTGCCCCCAGAGTTATATGACATCAAGGCAAACAATCAATGTGGCCCCTAATATTTAGTAATGCATTTCTAAGCAAACACAAGTTCCTGCTGACATTATTTATGAATTCCCCGGTAAGCGACAATGCAAGAAATCCATTTATACTCACAGCTCCTGCTGGCCCTGCCTGCTGGCACGCTTCCCTCTCAGGGCCCCCAGATGCTTAGTGCCCAGGCGCTGATCTCCCTGCCCCCTCTCCTATCACTTTAGGGCCAGGCTTCCCACTTGTCTCTGTTTACTGTTAAAACCTGAGCTTTTCACACTTCAACGGATGCTCCTCAAACAGCAAAGAATCTGGATCGTAGTCCGTCCACCTTCTGCTCAAACCTAAACTCCTGTGGGCGAGCTCACTGGTTCCCATCACTTACTGCATGGCAGTGAGTCTAACTGTAGGCTGAATGTAAGCATCACTATGATTCTAATACGTGGTGGGGTGGGAGCACATCTCCATGGAGTGGATTAACAAGTTTTTTCTCTCCCAGGCCGACACTGACACACGCCTCATAGGCGTGTTAAAAATAAGACACTCAGAAGTGGATCAAATGGAGAGGCAAGGTGGGGGGCACAGAACAGGGCAGGATGGCAAAACCAGTTTGCTCTTGATCATGGTTTCCATATTTTAAATAATCACATTACCGTACATTTCCCACTAGGGGATCTACCCATAACGGATCCATCTTATTGACTCGTTCTTTGAAGTCACCGAACACAAGGCACTAACCAAGGGTGGGTGCAGTGTGAGTCCTAGATCTGATATTTTGCCATCTGGGTACTACTGACTAGGTCTATTAATGTATCTGAGCCCCAGTTTCCTCGTGTCTAAGCCTGACATCAGAATAACAGAAATAATATTAATGACGATGATGAAGATACATGTCCAGCTTCTCCCATCATTCAAGCATTTATAGAGCCCCTACTATGTGCCAGGGCAGTGTTCTAAGTGCTTGGGATACACCAGTGACGACTCACCAGAGATCCCTGCCCTTCCGCAGACTGTGCTGGGAGAGCAGTGGTGGTGGTGGGTGGGCAGAAAATAAACCATGGCATAATAAATGAGTAAAACAGGTGCTATGCTAGTAGGTGATAAGTGGTATGGAGGAAGAGAGAAAGTAAGGCAGGGCAAGAAGGGTCAGGGGGGCATGTGGGTGGCTGGGAGCCACACTGAGAAGGTATGGGGGAGCAGGTGAGGGTGTGGGTCAGGAGGTTCTCTGAGGACAGGGTGCTCCAGGCAGCAGGCACTGCCAGGGCAAAGGCCCTGGGGTAGATGCGTGCTGCTGCATTCTGTGAGCCACAGGCAAATTCTTGTGTCTGAAGCAGTGCAGGGCACAGTATCTGGAGAAGAGGAAAGAACATTAAGGGGGGGCGGGGCGCAACACACGGGGCCTTGGCCGAGACTTCCAAGGATCTAATCAGATAATGATGAGTGCAACTATTTACTGTAATCCTTACTGGCTCTACTAAAGAAACAGTAATTCCCCTTCACCCATTTTTAGCTCCTGCTTGACGGTTTCTTGTTCTACTAAGTAACGCCTCTCTTCGTGATTTGTTTTTTTTTTTTTTTCTTAATTGATTCCCAATGTCCTGAAATGAAATAGGGACCAAACCCCTGTCCCCAGGTGGGAGGACTGAAGCCAGCTGAATTTTGGTCCCCCACATTCTGCAGCAGAGACTCTCAGACTCTCCTTTGCACCCACCCGTCTGAAAGAAATGGGTGATCATGAAAGCAGGTGCCTGGGCTCACAAGTTTTCTCTCAATCCCACCCACATGAAGAGTTGTCCTGCCTTTATGGGCCAAACAGCAGTCTGCTTAGGGAAAGCTGATTCTAATCTGACTTGAGCAAAACCACCTTTTTTAGACAGAAGCAATGCTCACAGTGTGAGGCTGGGGGGAAGGGAGCAGGGTTCTCACTGATGGCTTCAGAACACAATCCTACGTTTTCCCATTACCACTACACTGTTCCATGGCTGCTTCCTCGTGCAAACTTCTGGACCCACTGTGTCAAAGGACAGGAAGCTCAGATATGGGAAAATCACCTCTGTTCCTTAAGTATCTTAACCTTTCCTGGCTCAGGACACCCAACCAAAAGCTGTAGCTGGCAGTGTGAAAGATGTGTAGCCAGTTTTACTGAGCAGTGGTAGATTTAAATTCACATTTCCTTTCTTTGTGAAGATAGGAAGGTTCTTTCTTTTTTTTTCTTTTTTTTTTTCCTTAGGTAAAATAGATGGTTTATTTGTTTTTTTTATTTTGAGAGATGTGGGGGGAATCCCAAGCAGGCTCCACACATCAGGGCAGAGTTCGTGAACTCACGAACTGTGAGATCATAACCTGAGCCAAAACCAAGAGCTGGACGATTAAATGACTGAGCCACCCAGGTGCCCCAAAATAGATGGTTTATATCACATCCACATTTTCCTCTTAGACTTGGATGCTTCCTTCCCCCTACCCCTCAACCAAGATGCTGCTGTTTTCCCAAACAACTGAGTTGACTATGTTGGTCAGAGTGCTGGAAAATAAGATGACTTCACTTGGTCATTGCACAAAATGCAAACTAGTGATGAGACAGCTCATATATATATATATATATATACACACACACACACACATATATTTTATATATATACACACACACACACACACACACACACACACACACATATATATATATATATATATATACATACATACACACACACACACACACACACACACATATATTTTAAAAACAGCCATCATTTTTTTTAACAAGCTTATGTTTCATGAAGTTCCACTCTCAGTAATGCTGTGTGGTGGCATTTCCTTGGGCCATGCTGGTCTGAATAGACCTTCAGGGACATCTGAACACTAAACTACAAACAGTATAAAACTGGCTAGTTTCTGAGTCCTACGTAGAAAAGGAACACGTTGGGCTCTCCCCACTCTCTCCCTTGCCTGATTGTGAAACAAAGGCTGTTCTCCGGGCTCTGGTGGACCAGCTTGTGGGCTACAAGCTTGGAGAATTTGTAACTGAATGTTCTGTCTCTCTGTCCCTGTATCTTGTACAGCCGATTAGTCAAAAGAGGATGATTAATACACAGGCTCTGTGCTGCATGCTCAGTGATGACACATCTACATGTGTGTGTGTGAGCACAGCCACACCTGAGAAGACAGAAGAGAGAGGTGAGCTAAAAGAAAGTTGTGGGGTCAAGTGGATTGCTTAATTGCTAAGTTAGCTATATATGGATATAGAGGAGTAGCCTCCTGTGTGCATTTAACATCTGACCTGTGATCAAATCCCAGTTTAAGATGCAATTCTACTTAAGTGACATAAAACCAATGTCCGGTGGGGTGAGCGATGACAGTGATCTTTGTTCCTTGAGGCCACGAGAGGACACGCCAACGTGGACATACATAAGGCGGATGGTCAAGTGTTTATCTATGACCTTTCAAAGAACAGGGTTGATATGGGTCTGATGAAACAAGTTTGAAACTCAAGTACGGCAAGGATTTAGAATTATATCAAGAGAAAATTGTAGTTCAATCCCTCTTGGAGATGGGTGTGTCAGATTCTATGCCAGATGCTCTCACATATATCAGCTCATATATTTCACATATATGAGTTAATACTTTTATTTATTTTTTTTTTTTAAATTTTTTTTTCAACGTTTTTTATTTATTTTTGGGACAGAGAGAGACAGAGCATGAACGGGGGAGGGTCAGAGAGAGAGGGAGACACAGAATCGGAAACAGGCTCCAGGCTCCGAGCCATCAGCCCAGAGCCTGATGCGGGGCTCGAACTCACGGACCGCGAGATCGTGACCTGGCTGAAGTCGGACGCTTAACCGACTGCGCCACCCAGGCGCCCCGAGTTAATACTTTTAAATGTACGTTTAAAAATATGTGTTTTTTAAAAAGGTAGTAAGGGTATAGAGAGGCTGATGGCTAAGACAAAATAGTGAAAGTCCTGTAAGAAACACTTGAGGATTTCTTATCTATTCATTTACTTTTAAGATTTCATTTGACAATTGGGGTGCCTGGGTGGCTTGGTTGGTTGAGCGTCCGACTTCAGCTCAAGTCATGATCTCATGGTTCATGGGTTCAAGCCCCGCATCGGGCTCTGTGCTGACAGCTCAGAGCCTGGAGCCTGCTACGGATTCTGTGTCTCACTCTTTGTCTCCCTGTCCCCTGCTTGTGCTCTCTCTCCCTCTCTCTCTCTCTCTCTCTCAAAGGTAAGTAAACATTAAAAATTTTTAAAAATAAAAAAAAAAGATTTCATTTGACAATAAAATTGCAGGGACTATTCTGCATGTTTTATAAATTTCAGCTCATGAAAAATAAGACAAAAAAAAATATGAGGTAGTGTCTTAGTGAGCTCAAAGTGTCCCAACAAAAAGCAATAGACATTAATTTCTCCCAATTCTGGCGGCTGGGAAGTCTAAGACCTAGGTATCAGTGGAATTGGTTCCCCAGTGAAAGCCCTCTCTCTGGCTTGCAAATGGCTGTCTTCTCCCTGTGTCCTCCTACAGCAGAGAGAGAGGAAGCAAGCCTTCCACTGTCTCTTATTATATGGGCACTAATCCCATCTTGAGAGTCCTTCTCATCTCCTCTAAATCTAATCACGTTCCAAAGCCCTCATCACAGTCACAGTGGGGGTTAGGAATTCAACACATGATTTTGGGGGAAATACTTTAGCCCATAACAGGTACTATTATGTCAATTTTATGGATAAGTAAACTGAGGCACAAATAGGCAGTAACTGTCTCAATGACACATGGCTAGTAAGAGGCCTCAGAGCCTGAATTCAAACCTAAGATATTCCATCATCTTAGCTACCACATTGTCCCCTTTCTCATGATGAGGGAGTTGACAGCTATGTTAAAGTTGAATGTCCAGACATCTGCATATAGACTTCGCTTGTGTTTCATTCTTTTGTTTGGGTCAGTGGCTCCCAGACGGTGATGTCCACAGGTAATACTGTGTATAAAGACTCTGGAGAGTAAGTTTGACCATAAGTAATTTTTGGCCAACATGCTTACTTTAAGCTCCGCATCTGTGTGGATAATACACTCAGTGTAAATGGAAGATGTGTATTTATCACCACAAATATGGTGAAAGAAATGACAAAGCCCAGTTTTCATTTTATTGGTTACCCAGTGTTGTTTATGGAAATGAACAAACCGATATTCTTTGGAAGGGGCATGAACAATTAATTCCAGGTCAGGAAGGACCATTCATGGGGCATTGGACAAGATACTTCATCACACAGGCTCGAAGACTCAGTTTAAGTCCTCTTCAATTTAAGAGGCTGTTTTTTAAGCCATGGAAACAGAGATTTCCCATTTCCTCCGAGTGTGTCGATGGGCCCAAGAATAAGCTGTTTGCTCAGACATCGCTGTTTGCACCCACTGGGACTGATGGCTTCATTTAGCAACATAGTGTTAGGTTTGGGATCTCTGTTGAGAAGAGGTTGACGACAGGCCTAATATAATGCATAATCCAGGGAAAAAGCCAAATCTTGTTTTGCTGTGTGTCATGAACAATTAGCCTATTGTTTCACGTTACTAGGTGAGTAAAAGAACTGGTTATATCGACGGTTGCCATGGATATGCCCGGCTGCAAATGGTCCCAGATTACAATATGGTGTTGAGTTGAGGAATAGCAGGCAAAGGGATTTGGCTGTACCAACTGGTGGAAGTGTGTCAGCATCTGAGACCGAGTGAGATGTTCACAGTCATGCTCATGTGCTTCAGAATCAGAAAGAATTGCCATTGTTATGAGCCATATACAGGGCCAAGTGGGCAGAATGGGGCCAACAATATATTCATTATGGTACCCTTTCCATTTAACTAATTAAATTTTCATATGAATGAATTAATTTTGGGGATACCTATACCTTGTTTATGTCTGTCCCAAGTCTAAGCTATATTTCCATGGAACTGACCCAAAATGTTGATCCATGAACAATGGTACTTAAGTTGCTCCATTTTGAGATTTAAAGAGATAAAGAGGTTTCCATTGTTGTGTGGAATTGGTGGCCTGAATTACTTAGTGCTCAAGATTGGAGATATTTAAAATTTTTTTTTAATGTTTATTGATTTTTGAGAGAGAGAGAGAGACAGAGCATGAGTGGGGGAGGGACAGGGAGAGAGGGAGACAGAATCTGAAGCAGGCTCCAGGCTGAGCTGTCAACACAGAGCCTGACGCGGGTTGGAACTCACAGACTGCGAGATCATGACTTGAGCTGAAGTTGGACACTTAACCGACTGAGCCACCCAGGTGCCCCAAGATTGGAGTTATTTTAGATTCTGAAACTCTTTACTTGTATAGAATCTTCTTGCCAGCCAATCCACAGCTACCTTAAGATGTTGTATACATGTAACGATAATGGCATTGCATTTCTTAAAATGATGTAGTATAGTTTTTTTTTTTTTTTTGCTAATTTGGGTTCATTGGACATTAACATTAGTAAAGGTTTAGGTCATATTATGAAATGGAATTGTAAAAAGTTAACTCACCAGACAAACAACCTTTGACTATTTTTTCTTTTCTGCCTAAGAGAATCCTGGTGCACATTAAGTAGATTAAGTATAGGGCCATTCTGACATGACCACAACACTGTTGGATGTGGTAAATCTGAGCACCAAATTCCATGGGATGTTCCGCATGTCATTTAGATGTTGACAGAAGCCAGCCAATTGCAACTACAGTACTGGATTCCAAATACCTCCATCATTGGAATGCTTCTTCCAATCTCTCAACATTCTTTCTCTTCTTTTGCTCCCTTTTATTCTCTTTTATTTCCTTGCTTATTTTTTGAAGAGATTCTGAGGTCAATTTTCTCTTCCCCCAGAACAACAATGTCATTCCCTCTGAGCTGGCCAGAAGTGTGGTGACACACTTCCACCAGTTGGTACACCAGTTGGTACAACATCCCCCTCCTGCATGTCCCATCAAATGTAAAGCCCTGGGCATCTGCTTTGAGGTTTGACAGGGAAAGCCTCTTCTCTCCAGACTATCAAACTGCTGTGAAAGCTTGTCTCAGTCAATTCTGCCATACCACACCCGTAAACACGGGAGAGGCAGAGAGCACTGGACCAATGCTCTGGAGCCACCAGCTTGGGTTTAAATCCCAGCTCTGCCATTTGTTAGCTGTGCAACCTCTGGCAGGCCACTGAAGCTCTCTGGGCCTCAGTTGGCTCAACTGTAAATTGGGTGATATTCATACCACCTCAAGAGTGTTGCTGCAGAGGGAAATGAGTTGTCGAGACACGTAAAGCTTTAGATAGTTCCTGATATGTAGTGAATACTCAATATATGCCAGTCATTTGTGTAAGAGGCCCTCTAGCTCAGAGGCCCCCAGCCCAGGCTGCTGAGCCAGCTACCAGGTTTCAAAGTCCGGGTCCATCTTCCAAATAGCTGTGCATCTGAGGCCAGTTACTTATTAGGTCAAACCATATGACCTTTCTACAAAAGTGGAGACGTCATAGCACTTAATCTAATATATACATTAGGACATTAGTTCTCTGTGCTTCAGTCTACTTGTCCATTAAAAACAGGGGCCATAGGGGCGCCTGGGTGGCTCAGTTGGTTGGGCATCTGACTTCGGCTCAGGTCATGATCTCGCAGTCCGTGAGTTCGAGCCCCGTGTCAGGCTCTGTGCTGACAGCTCAGAGCCTGGAGCCTGCTTTGGATTCTGTGTGTCTCTCTCTGCCCCTCCCCTGCTCATGCTCTGTATCTCTGTCTCAAAAATAAATAAAAACATTAAAAAAATTAATTTAAAAACAGGGGCCATAATCCTACCTCATAGGATTGTTACAGGGAGCAAATGAGGGAGCATCTGCGAACATGGGAGACAATGCTTGATATATAGATTCTATTTAAGTATTTGCTATTATTATTTTTGTTACCCTCACATCTCATTACTGCTTGACACAAACTGTCCCCAAGAATAGCCTGCTTATTAATCTCTCTTTTTGCTTCTGTCAATCAGCTTTTCAGTCTTGCCAGCAATGCCCCTCTTCTTCAAAGCTTGGTCTCAGTTCACCTGATTGACCCGCCCACTGCATTCTCTCCATTTCTACCATGTCTCCTGGCATTTGTATATTCACCGAGGACACGATGTTTTACATTAGTTTCCCGTGGTTCCCATGGCATCTTTGTCTTTTTCATATATTGACCCTGGAGTGTGAGGGTCCAGGGACATTGTGACATTTGTTTTGTGTCCTTTCATGTGATGATTATTTTATATCTTTAGAAAAATTCCTTAAGTTATAACTAAATGTGGGACCCCTAATGTCTTCCTATGTTTTTTTTTAAACAAGTTTATAAAAAACTTGAATACTTTTAGACTTACATAAAAGTTGCAAAGCTAGTACAGAGAATTCCTGGATGCCCTTACCCAGTCTCCTCGAATGTTAAAATTGTATACAACCATTTTACAATTGCCCAAACAGAGAAATCTGCATTGGTCCATTACTATGAACTAAACTTCAGATTTGATTCAACACTTCACCTGTTTTCCAGTGATGTACTTTCTTTCCTGCAGGATCCCATCCAGGATGCTATGGTGCATTTAGTCATTATGTCCCCTTAGTCTCCTGTGGTTTGTGACAGTTCTCAGTCTTCCTTGCTTTTCATGACCTTAAAGGTTTTGAGGAATACCAGTCTGGCATCTTGTAGAGTGTCACTTGATTTGACACTGATTCTGATATCATTTGATATCTGATTCTCCCTTCCACCTCTCCCCCCCTCCCCAGAATGATTAGACTGGGGTTGTGGACTTTTGGGGAGGAACACCAGAAAGGTCAAGTGTCTTCTCATCATACCATCTCGGGGGCATATGATACCAACATGGCTTCTCACTGGGGATGTCAGCCTTGACACCTCTGGTGTACAATTTTTACACAGAATTCTCTGCATGTTAAAGTTACCGAGAGACCATCCAAACATGGGAAGTAGGTACACTGTTAAAAGCACAGCATTTTGGAGCAATGAACGGGCTTGCTCAGTTGTTCCCAACCTTATCAGATGCAACGCCTTTTTTTTTTTTTAATAATAAATATCTTCAAATGCTTGTTTACTATTCTGAGAAAAAATGTATGGGTGGTATAATTTATCAGTACTCACAATCACAGAAAAATCAATAGAATGTCCTAATTTTAATATAAAGGGGAAATAAAAGGACAGTAACATGTAATAATATTATAAATGTTCCCAAATATAAATGCTCCAGTCTAACTATTCTGCAAGCTATAGTGCCAGGGTCAGATGCTTACATCTATATGAAGACTTCACGAATGACATAGCCACAAATGTACAGGCTGATCAAGGACTCAAGTACAATGAGTGGCACTGTCCTTGGTGAGCTGGTTTTCTCAATGGTGAACCACCTGTGGGAAAGTTCCAACAAAATACCATTGCCCTCAATTTTCATGGTGTTTCATTCCTGGAAGAAATTCACTACTTACTAAAAACATGCAAAAATATTGTGCTTTTAAAGGTAAAATGGAGTTAGGCTCAGATAATTGGAACCGGGTTTTTCACTGACATGGAAGCGTGTGGGAATGGGGCAGAGAAAAACACTTCATTGTAGAAATGTCCTGTGCATTGTAGGACATGTACCCTCCTTGGGCTCCACTTACTAACTGCCAGTGGTACCCCCGAAACAGAGAGGGCAAAAAGAAACACTCTTTGCATTTCAAGATGAAATTTCCAAACGATGGGGGCCACACTGCCCCAGTAGTGACCACTAGTGGTCTAGTTTAAGTCCATGTCCTTCCATTCATACCTAGGAGCTGGGCTTGGGTCCATGTAGCCAGCACAGGAAGGTAAAACTTCACCTGGAAGTCAGGTCTGCTAGCTCCTAATGTGCATGATCTGGTGCTTGCTGAGCTCTCAACAGGACCCATTGGTAACCGTGGTATTGATGCTGATTGATCAAATCATACAACTCACGTCACCTACACACATGCCTACACACACCACCACCATCACCACAACTCAATTCCTGCACCAAACCCTTCACAGATTTTCCATTGAATGTAGGAGAATATTCATATCTTTACATTGGCCTAAAAGGCCCTGTACAACGTCACCCTCATTTGCCCCTTCAGCTTTATTTCATACGTTTTTGCCCCCTTGCACATTATGCTTCTACCATGCTGGGCTTCTCTCAGTTACTGGTTAAGCGTTACCTCCTTCCTGCCACAGGGCCTTGACACATGCTATTCCCCCCTCCCTGGCTTTTTTCCTACTTGTTGCCTGGCAAAATCCTACTTATTTTGCATAGCATAGCTTAAAAGTCACTTATTCAGAAAGCCTTTTCCTGAGTCTCCTTGTTCAGATGTTCTAACAGCATCCTGTATTTCTTGAACATACACTTATCAGAGCTTATGATTCAGTAATTGCATGATTCTGTGTTTGATATCTGCTGCCTCCACTAGGCTCCTCAGGAGGCAGGAGCTTCACTGGCTTTACTCATTATTGTGCTCCCAGTACACAGCCCAGGGCCTGGAGCGGAGTAGGTTCTAAATCTCTGCTGAGGACATGAATGGATGAATAGCTGGGTTAGCTGTCTAGAATGGTTTTCAGGTTGGCTCAAAGGCAGGCGCAATGGGGCAAACAAAATCATGCTTTTTCACGACAGGCAGGAGCAACAGAACCTTGGTTCTAGTTTGCTGTGACGATAGAGAGCCATGCTATTTGAGACCATTGGTTTTGGCTTGTTTCAACAGGCTGGTTTTCAAAAGAACATAGTAGAATAGAGGAGGCTGGAAGGTACCTCTCTGTTTAGACAATGCCGAGCTCCTGCATCTATCTGGAGCCAGCTTCCCTGCTGGAAGAAACTGGAGGCTTAAGTAACATCTCTGCAAGCTTTGGCTTTAGAAGATTCAACCCTACAAGTACCCCCCACTTCGTCCTTCCCCTGGTATTACCAATATCATCTTATCTCCAAGTAGCCCTTGGTATGGTGCCTTTAAAACTTTATTTATTTATTTATTTTGAGAGAGAGAGAGCGCACAAGCAGGGGAGGGGCAGAGAGAAGGAGAGACAAAATCCCAAGCAGGCTCCGTGCCATCAGCACAGAGCCTGAGGTGGGGCTCGAACTCATGAACTGTGAGAGCTGATATCAAGAGTCGGACACATAACCAACTGCACTGCCCAGGCACCCCGATATTGTGCCTTTTAAAGTGCAAATTTTGTTTTCTTTCTTTCCCAAACTTCAGTCCTCTGGGTATCTATCCCTTTCCTTAATTTGGCACATCTGCACATCACCAGTGCTATTATTTATTAATGTTTTTCTTTGAACACATCACACCCTGACATTGACGCAGATTTTAGCTTCAAAACACACACTAATATGCATGAACTCCTGTATTTCTGGGGCTTGTTGTATTCATTTGGGAAAGACTGCTCTTTTTCTTAACAGTGTTCCAAGGCAGACCTCCTTACTGTCCTTAATTTGTTAAGAATGCTGATGAACAGAGAGGTTTGCTGACTTGCTCAAGGTCATAGAGTTATTAGCAGCGACAGAACTGGGATTCAGAGTGTCTGGCTCCTGGCTCTGTCCTGGGCTGTCCCTGTCACGCTAACTCAAACGATTCTTAACTGAGTTCTCCACCCACACCAGGCACTCTGTAAATGTGAACCGCTATGGGACTAATGATCACTCCTCAAAGCAGACTCTTCTGTAAGGTTTCTCCCCCTTCTCCCCAGAGAATGTCATATCCAGTCTCTGCCACTGGTATCTGGGAGGCTAACACCTTTTAGATGGCTCTTCCCAATTTGTAATATTCTGAGCTGTCTGTGAGCCATGTCTCATTTACAAATGCTGCATCCTTCTTGTTTACATCACTAAGATGTTCACAGTTTTGATGATGAAGGCTATTCTGACATCCTCACAGAGATAGGTAAATCTCCTCTCGGGAGGTACGATGTATTTTCCATGTGAGTGTCTAAGTCATCCGTGATGATGCTTCTAAGAGTAGCAAAGGCATCACTGTCCCAGGGAGATAGGAAACCTTCAGTGAGGCCTCAGGATGGCTCCAACACTGGAGGCAGCTCCCTTCCTGATTCTGGAAGGCACTGTTTTCGGGAAGATTCCCCGCCCTCCTGATTTTCAGCATATGGTGGTTTCCTGAACTCCTGCAGAGTTGCTGATCCTGATTTTAAATTCAGTCCCTAACTTGGAACTAAGTCACCCATGGATCCCAGGCACTCCACCATGACATGTCATACCAACTCCAGCTGCTGGAAGATCTTAAAGTCCGATCCCACTGGCATTCTTTCTGATCCTGGCTGAACACACCTAGATCATTCCAAACACATGGCTTTTGTCCTTGTTGTTCCCTCTGACTGGAGCGTTCTGTCCCCAGTTTTTGCCACACCTGTTTTCATCATTTACATTTCAACTCAATATTCTCTCTTCAAGGCCATTCCCTGACCATCCTATGCAAAACTGCACTCCTAACTCCTCACCCCAATGACCCCCAAGTCTATTACTTTGATCTACTTTCTTTATGAGACTTATTATGACCCCAAAGTATCTTATTTGGTTACTAATGGTCTATCTCCCTCCTGTCCCCAGTAGGATGTAACTCTCGCAAAAGAAAAGGTGAGGACTCTCTTGTTTACTACTTTCCCTCCAGTGCCAAGCAGGGCACTTGAGAAGTAGCTACGTAAGTAAATGCATGACTGTGGTCCGGTCCCCACAGTGAGGGGCAGGGGGAAAAGGACGACTGCGGAATCAGATGGATGCAAACTTTTGTTATCATGGAGAAATCAGAACATGGGCTTAGGAGTTAGATAGGCTTGGGTTCCAGTTCCACCTCTGCTTCCCTGGCTGTGTGCCACAAGCAAGTTATCTCATCTCTGTTCTTTCGGCACATCAACAGTAAACGGGGACTGAACGCGCTGTAGTATATCATGTGTCTGGCCCCGTGCCAACCACTGTACTAGGATCTCAACAAATGTTAACTAACTTCCCTTCTCTTAGAAATGCCAGAAGAAACCCATGAAACTCTTGACAGCCTTTATAACACACTTGACAGCTAATAAAGAACTCCGGTCTCCTTATATTTGGTACAATCTGCTTAAGTACAACTGCCATACATTTTTCAAAAAGCAGTGACATTTTCAAAACTTGGTTATCTTATGTAGACTCCTGAGAGGGTGTACAGTCTTAAATCCACTGAAAAGAATCTAGTCTTTTAGTGCATGACCTATTTGATAGAGGTGTCCCTCCCCTGTATATTCAATTACTTGCTGTATAATAGAACCGTGCACACCACATATAGTTCCGTAGTTGAACACTATGTTCCTCAGGTGGCATAAGGGACTTTGAAGTACTTGTCAGCAACTGGCTTTCCTGGAACCATACTCTAACCACTCAGTTCACAGTGGCATTTTACTTCTGAAGTCCTTGTTCAGAATATTAAAAAGGGCACGCAGCAGACTTCATTCCTTTGCTTCAAGGACTGTGATTTTGTAAAGCTGGACCCCGTGATCTACTCAGGAGAGAGTCAAGGTCTCCAGCAAATGCTTAAAAATGGTTTTGAATGTGGCCTGGAGGTGTTAAGTTGGTCAGTAACTGTAACTATGGAGTCTGATTGTGGGGAATATAGTTCTCCTTCCCACTTCGTCCCAGATGGTGAGCTGGAATGATTGAACAGGACAATTTCACAGGACTTCGGAGGTCGCTCAAACTACTTTTTGTTAGTGCACGATGGTGCTTTCCTAGTTTAAAAAAAAAAATGCTGCTGACTTTTCTCAGCTATAAACTTGGCAAGGGAAGTATTGAAGTTTGCTAGACTTCACCTAGATCAGCTACACTTTTGCTGAATTCTGAATGGTCAGGCCTCTGGGGTCCCTCATCTTTCACTGTAATGACAGCTAGATTTATTCTATCCAAAATTGGTGCTCAAGAGCAGGAGATGGGACCTATTCGTTTGTCATGTTGGCCATTGTGACACCATGATTGTGTGATGTCCAACTTGGTCTTTGGTCTGAAGAGAGTGAACAGAGACGAGAGAGATGTGAAACCCGTTAAGGGGTGGTGGTTGGGGTCAGGGGCAGTGCACTTTGTTCCTGGCTTCAGGTTATGAGGACTTGGGATCTTTTCAGATCTGTTTTTCAGGACCTTGCAGATGTTAAAAGCAACTATCTTATGACATTTCTCTTTGAGAGGCGACAAGTTGAATTTCGGATTCTGATAGATAAGGGTTACTCAACCTCAGTACTATTGACATTTTGGGTTGGCTAATTCTTTTTTTTTTTTTTTTAGTTTTTTATTTTGAGAGAGAGAGAGAGAGAGCGCACAAGCAGAGGAGGGACAGAGAGACAGGGAGAGGGAGAGAGTGAATCCCAAGCAGGCCCCGCACTGTCAGCACAGAGCCCAATGTGGGGCTCGATCTCATGAACCCTGAGATCATGACTAGAGCTGAAATGAAGAGTTGGATGCTTAACCGACTGAGCCACTCAGGTGTCTCTGGGTTGGCTAATTCTTTGGGGGGCTGTCCTGTGCTTCCTAAAATGGGTAGTAGCATACCTGGCCTCTATCAGTAGATGCCAGTAGACGTCCTCCAAGTTTGACAACCCAAACTACTAGGCATTGTCAAATGTCTCCCGGGGACAGGGGGTGGGGCAGAATTGCCTCTGGTGGAGAACCAGTGGAGAATCTCACTGAGGGAGATTTCGTGGGCACAGGAAAACTTGGAGTGTTCCAGCTTCTCTTGGTTGTCCTGGGCTTTTAGAGCTTTGAGTTCCCTGAAAAAATGGATTTTTGATGGATTTGCAGACAGGTAAAGGATGAACTGCGGGAAAAGGTGAGAGAGGGTGGTACCCGAACGCACTTAATTCCCGCCCCCCTTCCTCCCTCTCTTCTGCACCTCTGCTAGTCTTCTAGCAGTGAAGCGGGGGGTGGCATAGATGTGGAGAAGCCTGGCTGAACCGGAGAAGCTGGAGCTGGGAAGCCCAGTGCCTGCAGACTGAACTGGGGGAGACTGAGGCTTTTAGAACTTCAAGCAATCTCGATATTTAAATTCAGGCATCAGCAATTTACTGCAGGCAGCATGGAAGATGGTTTTTGGAGGCAGCCGGGCATCGGCTGGGGCCTTTGGCAAAACTGCACTGTAGGCAAAGCTGTTTTTTGCCACCTCTCTCCTTGTGAACCTCCCCCACGCCCTGTCTCACTCTCTGCCCTCCGGGCACACAGTCGCCTCGTGCTGTCCTCTGGCTGCTCAAAGTCGGCCTCGCCCAGTCTGAGCCATCTGCTTCATTACCTGCCCCCATTTTAACTCTCCTTCCCCGAATGCTGATTTCAGCTCTTTTGGGGGTTAAGATTAAAGATTCAAATACCTCACACTAAGGGGAGAAGAGTCAGTAGGTTTAACCTATTCAGGGGATGTTTAGATTCTTTGAAGCTTGCTACTTCTCCTTCAGAAGACATTTGGGAACAAAGGGCTCTTCTCTGGTTTTTCTAGTTTTCCTGAAATGAGCCCCCTGGTTGTATATTTTCCAGTCACAGTCTCCCCACTCGGCAATCACAACCCACGAAGTCCATAAACCAGACTTAACTTAGAAAGGGGCTCCATACAAGGTGAGCTGTGAATTTCCCAGAAGAGAAAAAAAAAAAAAAAAAAGAGAGAGAGAGAGATCCAAATTCTGTTGCTTGGCCTACAAAGCCCTTTGCAACCTCCTCTCCATTCATTCACTCAAATGTGGTAAAAAAAAAAAAAAAAAGATGGACACCGACCCTGGCACCTACTCTCCAAAAATGCATACTGTCCAGTGGGGGATATACATCCAATGCCACGTGTTGGCCCAGGGTAGGTCAAGAAGGCTTGGGAGCACCTTGTAGGGGGTACTAACCACAACGGCTGGTCCAGGGAGGGAATCTCTCTGCTATCTCCATATGTCTCTACCTGGCACACCTTGTCACCCCTCTAGCTGTGTACCTGACAGTCCCTCTGTCTAAATGCTTTCCCATCATCTGTCCGCAAAACTCTTAACATCTTTCGTGATCCAGCTTACCTGTTACCCCCAGGAGAATTTTTCTGACTGTACTTTGTCCTCTCTTGTTTTGCTTTGGCACATCTCCCCTTCCTCACCCCCAAATAAGTGTGTTCTTTTCTTCAGGCTTTATATATCCATTCTATGGAAATATGTGTCACGGTGATTTGCGATGATCTGTTTACTTGTCAATCTTCTCCATTAAACTTTTTTCAAAGCCGAGGCAATGAAGCGTGTCTCTTTCTAGCTCCCAGTTCGTAGCCCAGTGCCAGGCACACAGAAGTGCTCAGTAAAAGTCACTGTATGAATGAACTCATTCCAATCAGAATCTGGAAAATGTGATAGCAGGCTGTCTGCTTTATTCCCTTTTATATTACATTGTGAGACATATATACAGAAGAGTCCATAAAACATATATGTCTGGTATAAAATGAAAATCCGTGTAACCATAGCCCAGGTCAAGAAATCACTCCCTCTATCCTTAACTCATCAGTGGATGTCATCAACTTGAATTGAGTGTGTCAGTAAGCCGAGGACTCAAAATTCTGTATCTGACCTGAAGTTATTGGGGTCTCCTGCGAAGCATGTCCTCAGCTTGAACCTCAGGCCTGATACTTCAGATACCACCAACTTGGCCGGAAGCCAAGCAATTCAGTCAAACATCACTTGGCAGACGTGGTCGGCAATCTAGCTACAGGAAGCTCTTCGCTCCACTGGACAGTATCTTGTTCGAGATCTTGAGCACTTTGCTCCCCCCGTCCCCCAATATTGAGGCTGCAGGTGTATCTGGACTTTGCCACATTTGAGAAAAAAAAAAAAATAGCATGTGAGCCTATTTGCTAACAGTTAACCTGTGTGGAGATCAGCCTTTATTTTTTGGTAGCTGTTAATACAAGCAGCTGAAATCTTGCCATGTTATCAGAAGGGGGGTGCTCTGCTCTTCTCTGAGTGGAAATCAGCCATCTGCCTCACTGCGTTCGGTCAGAACACTGTGCCTCTGGAAAAGCCTGTAGTTACAGGATGCATGGTAACAACCTTCAGCGCAGCCCAGCTCTGAGCTCGCAGGGCCGCGTGCACAGGTCTTATCCAGTCCCACTGTCAGGCCCCAAAGCTCCCTCTTCCTTCCCTAGTTGTCCTCAACAAGGCAGCACCTGCCTGTCTTTCTTCCTCCCTCCCTCCCTTCTCTCTTTCTTCCGTTCCTCCTCTTTTCCTTATCCCTCCCTCTCTCCTTCCCTTTTCTTTCCTCTCTTCCTTGTAGCTGTCCAACAATACTCTCTGTACACAGACTACAATGATGATTTGTTCAGTACATAGTTCTTCAACCTGGCTGTAGTTCTTTTCTCGATTGAAAATTCAGCTAAGTTTCAGCAGGCTATCAATTCTAGGATCCCCTGATTTCACCCTTCTTTCTGTGTGTGTGATGCATGAATCCATAGTCACTGTATTTAACTTAACTCGAATTAAAAAAAAATTGTGTAAAACAGATAACAACCTGATTCTCTTTCTGTTACTTGCTTCAAAGGGTTTCATTCACATACTAACTATTTTCTAAGCATCTACCATGTGACAGACACAGTCTGAGATGCTGAGGCCAGAGCAGGGAGCAGGCAGAGGCAGTCCCTTTTCTCGTGGGGCTGGCATTTTAAAGGGTTTTTATATCCTAGAACTGAGCTGTCCAATATGGTAGCCACTAGCAATGTGCAGCTATTTAAATTTATTAAAATTAAATCAAATTTAAAATCCACTCTCATTCACACCAGCCACGTTTCAAGGGTTCACCAACCACATGAGACTAGCAGCTTGCCATTGGGCAGCACAAATCTAGACCAGTCCCATCATCACAGAAACTGAACTAGGATATTCTGGAGGAATTTGCCAGACCTACTACCACTCCAAGACTTGAAGAGATCCCTGTAGCAATCTTGTGAGATGATTTATTATGACACCAGATCATGACTCCTTTACATACAATCCTCCCTTTGAAACATGGAGCTTACATCCAGCATGCCTGGAGCCAGTGAATTTATTAATTTGAGCATCCTGTTTTTACTTACAAGACAGCTAAATCAGTGTGGTGGAATAGCATTTTGAAATACTCATTTTTCCCTCTCGTCTTTCAAGCAGGTATTGGCTCTGTATCAGGGAAGGAGGGGCTGTAGGGTAGAATCCAGAAATAGGCTTTGAGTCTCTGGCTGCTTTTGTGGTCCAAATGTACGAGCTCAGGACCTTTGAGCATTTGTAGAAGGGGCAAGAGAAAGGAAGATTTGAGGAAATAGATAAAAATGTCTCAGCAGAAGCAGGACTGGAGGAGAGAGAGAAGAAATGTGTGCCTGTGCACACATGTGAGGGTGACTGAGAGTGAATGCCAACTTGCATGTGTTATATGGGCTCATGCTACATGGTTTTCCTGGCAGTTCCATTGGGGGTAGTGTGATTTCAGAGGGATATAGTGTCTAGGGATTTTGGACAGTGGGGAGATGTCATAAATCCACTAGACCTGAAGGGTCCAACTGACCGGGATGATGGATGTTTCAGCAGCTGTGTGATAATTCCACTATATCCTGCCCTTACTCCAACCTTAACCCACCTCAGGGAAGGTGAACCTTGGGTCATGATTTTCCTCCAGGTTATGGGGATGCATGGTCAAAACAGAAATCAGTGGAATTATAATAAAAAGTTAAGCGGATTTTCTGGCAGCATCCGCATTTGTGGTCTGGGAGCCATATCCACTCCTCAAGCAGTGTGGTTTCCATATACACCAACTCCACAAGCACAGACCTAATCTCCTTTGGTCTGCTGGACTTGGATTGGTAGAGTAACATTTCTCCTGGAAGAAACAAGTGCACAAAGCAGTGTCATCTTCTGCATTTGGACAGAATGTCACATAGGAAATTGACTCCATCCTGAAGCTCTGGTTTCACACGTTCATCAACTGAAGTAAGGGGGAAGGAAGCCAAGGCAATGGCATGATGGGATGGCTTAGACGAGGACTTAGCAAACCTACTGCCCACAGGCCAAGTCTGGTTTGTCTCCGGTTTCAGTAAATAAAATTTCGTTGGAACACAGCCACACCCATTAGTTTATTTATTGTTGCGTTGCGGAGTTACGAGTATACTGTATGGCTTTCAATACCACCTGACCTTTAAGAGAAAAAGTTTGCCGACCCCTTGGCTGAGATTACAAACTCCTGAAAAACAAGGACAGTGTCTATACATCTCCTGTTTCCTCACAGGGCCTGCCTGGTAGAAGAGCAGGTGCAGAGCAGGGATTTGAGATCTATGGTGGAAGAAATGATTCTAAGGCTGGAATAAACCTTCCTGCTTCAAGAATGACTTCTTTCACAGACTCCTGGGAACATAACGCCTTGTGTTACAGAAACAACTTCAGGGGTTAAAGAAGTACAGGGTGCAAATTGGTCTCTGTCATTTGTAACGAGAGAGATAATCTTGTTGCCATAGTTACTACAGATGACCAGATCAACCGTCTGCTGTATATATAATCTGGGCACCCCGGCCTCCTACTCTGTACTGCAAGGAAGGGTCCTGAGCCTCCAATACACATTGTGTCAGGCTGGATCTGAGGAGGCTTGGAGCCTGAGTGCCTTTCTTAGGTGGAGTTCTTCCAGGAGTGACCCTATGCAAAGGATTCAGACGAAAGTGATTTGTTAAAGGCAGTGCTCTGCAGAAGAATGAGATAGAAGAAAGTGGAGGAAGCAGAGTAAGAAAAAAACAAATGGCAAAAAACAAAACAAAACAATGAAAGAAGAACCGAGGTGCAATTTCAGATGAAGTCCGAGCCTTAGCCTGATCCTACGGGGATCTTTGGAGTCTGAATTACATTTCACATTCAAGAAGCGACTTTGCGGTCCTAAAGGTGGTGGCTCTTCCAAGTAAGCCAAGAGTCAAGGGAGCTAGACTTTCGTATCCTCTTACCCTTTCTTTCTCAGCAGGCAGCATCAGAGTATGGAGGCCCTGGAGGTACAAAAACTCTCAGGCACTTTAGGCTCTCTGGGTAGTGAAGCCACACCAGCAGCTCCCGGGTTAAGTTTACAGCAAAGAGCCCTTAGCATCAAAGGGCACAGAAACTGGATGGTGCATACAGAACTTTGGTAAAGGGCGATGCGAGAGGATCTGGAGAGAGGACTAACGCTATTTGCTATAGGCCAGACTGGATGTCTTCTCCACCAATGCTTCCACGTGGTTTGGGATTACATGCCATTTTGGATTCTAAGTGTCATTTCTATGATATGGGCCCTCCCAGGTATAGCATAATCTTCTTCCTCTTTTTCCTCATCCTTTTCCCTTTTCCTTCGAAGGAAAATTATTTTGGGGGAGGAAACAAAAAAAAAGCCACTTTTTGTTCAGGGTCTCCCTTGTTATGATTAAAAAGATAAAATGTCTGAAATTTGCTTTGAGACTGTATTATTTCTCCTATAACATCTCCAGGGGAAAATAAATCCCCAAAGCTCTCTACCCACTCTGTAGAATGGTATTTCTTTTATTTGACTTAAGTCTGCAACTTTCATACTTCAATGGATCCTTGGCTCAAGTACACTGGGATTTGGGGACCCATGTCATACTCACTTTATCCACAGAGAGATTCATTTTGGGAGTTGACAGACTTCAGACATGATCGCTTTCATCTTTCAGAGCGAAGAGCCCTCGTCTTCCTGATCCATCCTCAAATTAGAGCTTCTCATTCACTCCTTCCTTGAGTCTGGCTGCTCTTCTCTGGCTCAGCACATTTGTGTTTTTCTTGAGAGACAGTGACCAGCACTATCCTCAGTATCCCAGGAACGGATATACTACAGCTTCAGGTCAGGTACAGACAGCCCCTTTTGTTTCATTTTTAATGCTATTCTAGATGATGTTCAACACCATTTTGGGTTGAGTGACATACCATGCAGGTGTCTCTAGTATTCAATCTATAGTGATTACCTTTCCTTACCTGTAGTCAATTATATCTCATTAGAAGGCAGACTATTACTGTTTTTTCAATGTTTATTTATTTTTGAGAGAGAGAGAAACAGAGCATGAACAGGGGAGGGGCAGAGACAGAGAGGGAGACACAGAATCCAAAGCAGGCTCCAGGCTCTAAGCTGTCAGCACAGAGCCCGACATGGGGCCCAAACCCACAGACCGAAAGATTATGACCTGAGCCGAAGTCGGACACCTACCCGACTGAGCCACCCAGGTGCCCCTATTATTGTGTTTTAATGACTAATTTCATCTGAAACTGGCTCTTAGTAAAACTTCCTGCTACTTTTCTGCTGGTACAAACATGAACTCTTTCTGAAGTCCTTCATTATTGGCTTAGTATTCAGCATTGCCATAGACTTTAGTTTTTTCTCTAAATCTTACAGAATCCCATTTTTATTTTGCACATGCTGAAGAGAACAAATTCCATCACAGTTTTTAGGAAAAACCCTACTGATTCGCTTCTGTTCAAAGGGTATGCAATTTTTATATCTTTTGTCCCCAGTGAGAAGTTAGCTCCCCATAGGTGACAAAATAGTCCCAACAGTGAGATGGGAAGCTAACTTTTCTGTACCAAGTTAACTTTTTAAAAAGTGGTTTAGAGCTTTTTGGAGAAAGTTTCAAAAATTTTAAATGTATCCCATCTGCTGATGCTTTATTTTCCACTGGGTTATATAGGACTTGTTTGGAGTATTTGTGGTAAAGGAGAAAAAGCACGGGCTTTGAAGAGTCATGCAAACCTATGATGTACCAAAAGCACTCTGTTAAAGGCAGAATTACAGCAGAGGTTGAAAATGGCCAGGATGGGCCAAGGACTAAATTTAATTGTAGGCAAGGTGTTAGCACGTCTACAGTTAAAGAACAATGGAATAATCCAAGGTGATAATAAAAGCCCATTCTTGTGAAAGGTAATGAATGATGCCTCCCTAGTATCACAGGCCATCGCTCATTTCAAAAGGAGAGCCTCCCCCAAGATGGAGAATTCTCCACACCATCTGGGGCAGAATCTGGTTAGAATCTGGTTGTTCTGTGCCACCACAGAAAGTCTCCACTTCCGTCCATTTGGGGGATCAGAACAATCTGATCTCAACACAATCTTAGAAACCTGGGCAAAGGTTGCTCTAAACTGCCTATGAGACCTTGCTATCCTTAGCCCAATTTGGCCCCTTATCCCATTACAGCTCCTGTCTTCAGCTGCCTCAAAACTCTGGAATAGTTATTCCCACCCTACTTCTCTTACGTATCATCCTCTATTCCTGCAGTGCACATTCCTCTGGTCAACTATCCTCACCTATGCTATTGTCCTCACATGATGTTGGGCTCTCTGATCACTGAATTTTCCCACTATCTCTCTCTTTTCTCCCTTTCCCCAGAGCCTTCTGGAACACCTTTGTCATTGAACACATACTCCTCTGCTTTCTCATACTTTTATAAGCCCACCCCCATCTTCATTTTCTTGCCTTCACTAAATCTCATTTTTCAGAAAGACACCCTGAAACCTTCTTGAATGAAAATTGCACACTCTTGTACATCCACCATTGTGGTCCCCATAAGTAATGTCTGCATTGTCACTGATACTTTGCCTCTTCCAAACCACTGCTTTTCACTCTTGCTCAAAAAGCCCTTCTCCTTTGAGTTTCAGGTCATTCTGATTAAAGTCTTCCTGTCCACTCCCTCTTCTGTCACTATGGACACTTCAGTATCTGCATTGACAAACACAGAAGAACCTAGCTTCAAGATGCTTGGCCTGAATTCCAAAATATCCTAGAACTTATTCTGGACATTATCATTATCCTAAATTGTCCTAGCTCTGGACTCTGAATACCAGTTTACCATTCTCTGGCCACAACATCTTATCACCACATGTCTCAGGATCCTTAGTTCTCAAAGCACTTAGTTCTCTAGTCTTTTGTTGTCCATTCTTTTTCCTCCTAGGTACTTAGCAACATTATACCTTTATTTTCTTCTCCTTGCATCTTAGACCTCATAATGTGTAACTTTAAGGACCCTTGCAACCATCTTCAAAACATGTAGTCTCCTTTCTTTCTGCCATACTGGCATAGCAAAGCTTCAATCTTGGATTAACCCAACTATTTGTTTTTCTTGATCTGGGCTGCTGAGTCTTGACTGAGAAAACAGACAACCTAACTATGCAAATAGGTGGCCCTAAGCAATCCTTTGATGTGTACTTAGTGGCTTTCCTAAGTGGTGATTACAAAACATTACTCTTCTTCTCAAAGCCCCACTTCATTGATCTTCCTCCTCCCCTTGCCACCTCCACACAGACACAACACTTCTCCCTCTCTCTTCCCTAGTAAATGCTTTGCCTTGCTGCTCGTTTGCTCTTAAATCACTGTAATTTGTTTTTGCATGCACTCTTGAAATAAAAATCCTCTGGCCAAAATTATCAGTGACTTCCTAAAGGTCTAACTGTATGGACTTTTTCTAAATATTCACCTAATTGTTGTCCTCTCTTGCACTGGATACTGTCCTCCATTCCACTGCTCTACTCTGGCTTTCTCTCTCTACCTGTGCTCCCTGGCAAGCTCACCCACTTCCTTGGCTTTAACTGGAATTATATTCTTGATCTCCAGATCTGTACCACCAGGCCACCTCTTTCTACTTAGCTCCAGAGACCTAGACACAAAATAACCTTCTTCATGGTTTTCCTGGAATTCCTAGGGGAACCTCGAACTCAATCCAACTCCAACTGAACAAATCCCCCTTCCTTCATAGTTCTCACTGCTAGGTTCTCTATCTCACTAAATGATGTCATTCTTGAGACTAAGCCAGAAACCCTAGAGTGACCTGTTAGCTTCTCCGTCTTAAATCCTCTTCCACTTCCCCACCACCATTCTCTGCCCCACCTGACTTCTGCCCAAGTTCTTCTGATTTTACCTTTTTAAAGTCTCATGCTGCCTATATTCTCCATTCCAACTGCTACTGTATTAGCTAGTGTGCTCTCACCTCCCATCTTTATATTTTTGCTTGAGAGCTCTGACTAAAACATGTCAGATCATGGTACCACCCTGAACATGGAGTATAAGTCCTCCAAGATCTATACTACTGTCTCTCTCTTTAGACCCATCTGTTCTGCTTCTTGCCTCCTGCCTCTCACCCTACGGTCAGCCATATTAAACTACCTGCTGTGCCTGGAACTGTCCACGCTGAGTCTCAGTTTCGAGTGCCATTCTTCTCCTTCACAGCCCCCTGCTCCCATCTGCCCAGCAAATATCTGCTCACATTTCAGGTCTCAGTTCAACCTTCCCATTCTTTGCAAGGCTTCATCTGTTGTGGCCCCCACGCTCACACTAGGAAGAACCGACCACTTTTCTTTTGGGACTCCATCTCCACATACATAGTGTCAATGTCAGTTTGCCTTTCTTGGCCTGTAAATTCCTTAAAGACAATATCTCTGCCATGTGCATCTCTTTACCTTGGTGTCCAGCTCATAGTAGGATCGAAAATAAACATCCATTGAATGGATTAAAAATGGGGCCCAACCTGTGGGCAAAGGCTAAATGAATATTATGATAGAGGAGCAAATGTTGATCGCTATAGCGTACTGAATCATCACAAAGGCCTGTCTGCTGTTTGTAAACTCACTAAGTCTCAGTTTGCATTAGCAAACAAGTCGGGTGGATATTCTCTAGAATGTAAGCTGACTTTCAGGGGCAGAGAAAGGGGGGTGGTGCCTCCGATTGGCTTGCTTCCTTAGCAATCTGCGAAAACAAAACCCAGCAAAACAATTCCCCCTTTCCCAAAAGTTGGCATTGGCTCAAGTTTTTCTTTTCCGAAATACTTTCTTTGGTCAGGCAGCACTCCCCACGCTATAGCTGTTAGGCATTAGTGTGCTCTGAATCCATTAGAGAAGGTCAGTCCTGAATACCAAACAGATGCAGAGCCCTGAGTTTCCAAAACTGGAGTCCAAGGATCGAAATGCATAACAATAGCCATGTTCTCTGTTCATGCTGTTCTAAGATTTGCCACAAGCAGGCATTTTTCCACACTGGAAGTGAGGAACACATCATTTGAGACAGAAAAGTAATACAAAGAAGTGTTTTAGAAAAAATGACCCCATGCATTAAATAGATTGGATAGTTAATTTAGGCCAAGAGGAACAGCCAAATAATATTAAGTTGTTACGGTAAAAAGTAAGTTTTGGACATTTTGCTTTCATGTTACTACCCAAACTTATAAAAATACTCAGAGCAGCAGAAAGAAGGGCTAAATTTAGACCCTGATTTAATGCATTCAAGAGCATGATTCATTTTCCCCCTGCCCTGGTACAGTCTGGGAAATCTGTGTGTGTGGTAGGCAACACAAGGATGCCTTGTAAATAAAGGGAAATCTCATTCATCCAGAGGCTCAAGGAAGCTAGAGACACCCCATCTTCTCTGCCAACAAAGGTATATTTCTAGGTACTTCACACCATGGAACCAGATATCACAACTGGTGAGAGTCCACCTAATTTTAGCTTTGCCCTGGCCTTGGCATGAATGTGCTGTTGCTTCTTTTCTCTAAGTGGCTTTCCCCCCCTGTCAGGCTCCAGGGGGATCCTGACCAGCTCTCAGATGCCATGCAACATGGGTCACCTTAATGAGACACTTATAAGGATGTCATCGTTTGGTAGCAATACCTTTAGCAAGCTGGGGCCCGAGTCACTGAATGGTAGCCCATACATTGGGTCTTACAGAGCTAGTACTATATATAACGTCAACATCTAAGATGATCTGGGGTCGTTTGAAAAATAACCACAAGCCCAAACTAAACCAAGCCAACAACAGTGAGTTCAATTCTTATCAGTTCATCAGGGTGCAGGGCAAAACGTCCAGAGAGAGCAGACCATCACTGTCCCTTCCCCAGTTTGTTTCATTATCTGCTGCTGCCAATCACGATCTTGCATTTGCATCTGCTCCTGACACAAAGCAAATATTTTAGCCTCTACAGATAATCGAGATTAATGCCAGACTGTCATTTGTGTTAATCTAACCTAGTTTAGAGGCGAAAACCACCTAAATTATTTTGTGATTTTACAGTGACTCCATTCTTTCTTATTTCTTTTGCTTTTAGTCTTTGAGCACATTTGGAAAGTAACCTTAGAAGTCTCATCTCAGCTGTTTTCACCTTATTGAAAGTTTCTGGGCTTAGGATAAACTATAAGAAAAATAAAAGGAATGCATGTAAAAAAATCTGTAGTTCAGTAACTTTGCCTCCCGGAAGTGAGGGCATTAAAGCTGTCCTCCCTTCTGAGATATAAGACAGACAGTAATAACCCGCCCCTTGGGGCCCATTATACATCCATATACAATTATGCCAAGAAAGATCATTTCCCCAAACATGAAATGGGCTCAGCAGTTTTGCAGTTAAAAACAGAGTTAGATATGGAACACGTGCATCACATTAGAAATGAGTCGCTCTGAGAAGGTGTGTGTGTGTGTGAATGAGCAGCGCGGGAGAGGCCCACACAGGGGCACATTTGCAGGATGGGATTGGCAGACCCTGGGCAGGGCCGTGGGTCCAGGTGGATATGAGATCCAATCAGCCTGAACACATGCTTCACAAACCAGCCTGGACACCGCACAAAAAAGAGGCAAGACACCGTAGGGCAGCATAAATGATTTGTACCTTTCTCAAATGGCTTGGTTCTTAGGTCTCCTGGGCAATTCTGAATGACCAGGTGGGGCAGTCACCCAATGCCCCTTGGGCTTGTCCAGTACCATAACATGAAAATCAAATTATTTTAAAAATAGGGATGTTCTGTGAACTTGGCCACATGGAATGACCAATTTGGGGGTCATTTGAGAAAGGACAAATACTCGTTAGCACTCTAAACAGCAAACTGGCTGATTTAGCTTAGAACAGTTGGCTACCATTGCAGCCAATTTTGGAATGTCAAAAAAGAAGGTAAGTCAGGGAAGGGTGTCATGAAGTTTGCATCCATCCAAGGCTGGGTCACTTAGATATTGAGATTTGGGGTAGAAATTGATTCTCACACATGTAGAGCACCACAGATCTAATGAACAACGAGGGACATCTATTTTCATACTTCACTCACACAAAACACCTCTCTTTCATCTCTGGGGTGGGGTGGGGGTGTTCCAGTTCTAAACTACAATCAGCCCTTCTTTTAGAATAACAATAATAAATCCTCTTATTCAGCCAGATGGTGGTGTCTGTTGCACTAGGTTGGGCTCATAGTACAACATCAATAAATGGCCACTTGTAGAGGGACAGACAGAATCCCATTTATAAAACATACCCACACTTCCTTCCTTCTCCCATCCCAAAATGTTGCATTGTCAAAACAGCCATGGGGGATTAATCTCATTTTGGGGAAGAAAGGAAAACTAAGGAAGGCAAAATAACATATGTGGAAAGCAATTTTTTTGGGGGGGAAATAATACATTTAATCTCTGAGGAAAATGATCGTCGATGGGCTTTTAGTCGTTTTGCCTTTAGGGACCAGCTGAAAGGATCCCGAAAGGGTTTTCCCCAGACCCTGGAAAGCTGTCGTGGTGAAGGCTGCACATTGCCAACTAGGAGATGGAGTTAAAAATTCTTCCTCAGTGAGCTCGGCTAAGTCTCCTGAAATGAATATTTGTTCCAATGAGGTGTTCCCAAAAGCTTTCTGGCCTCAGATAACTCATTTTAAGAAAGGTATTTGTTCAAAATCCATCACAGGAGGGAAAATGACATATTAATGTATCCTGTTGCCAATGTACACATGCTCTACATGGGCCCAGAGGGCTCAGACTCTTTGCTGCTTGCTCCTTATTTACTTGGTCTCAGCCCTACCTGGGATTGGCGGGGGTGGAGGGGGATGCTGACTAGTCTCTGCTCCTGCTCTTAATAAACTATACTACCTGGTTATGTAACCCTAATCCATGTCCACAGTCCAGGGCTCAGATGGCTGGCTTGTCAGCAAAAAATGTTTCAAAAATGTTAATTCGACAGTGTTGGAGGGATGTTATTTCTAGAGCCAAACTCCTTAGGGAAAATGGGAAGTAGGTGCTCCAGGGATCCAGTTCCTCCATACTGAAAGATACTTCTTTCCTGATGCCTTCTTCCCAAATAATGTCCCAATGCCTGGTGTGCCCTGACATTTGGTCCAAATAAAATGCTGGAACATATTCATAGGATACAACTATCTCCAAACTCTATATAAGAGGGTGTTTATTATAGAGAATCAGCCTCTATTAGGGCATGAAACATCAAAGCCTGCGGGCACTTGCTCCTCACACTGAATCATTTCATGATATAGATACTATTTTTTTACCCCTGGCATTTACAGCAAGCATCTCAGTTTACAACCTAAGGCATTTTCCATACTTCCAGGCAATGACTACTAGCTTCTTTTGAGTCTCAATAGCACATAATTTAAGACAGTGGGAAAAGGAGCTAGAGAATAGTTTCCATTGCAAGGAAAACACCATGCAGATGTTTGCCCTCTTGAATTCTGATGGCAAAATAGAGACTTGTTTATTTGTTCTGAAGTCAGATCCAAGGAATTTAGTTTTTACAGGCTGGGGGTTGGGGTAGGGGTGGGAAGTAATGACATAATATATTAATAATATTGAAATGTTCAACACATGGCCCTAGGATTTTCAATCCCCAAATAATTTAGGGGGATCCATTTTTATAATGGTTCTTCATTAAATTTGGTACACCTGATGTCAATCTGTGTCACAGTGATGACATACCAGAAAAAACACCCAAGGACTACTTTGTTAAAATTGTATATTCACCTTCTATAATTGTTTTTTACCTCCAAGATAGCAAGCTAGGAATTGGTCCTCTATCTTGAGCCATTTATTGAGAACAAACAAATGAACTCAGAAAAGACATGACCCAATTGAAGTTCAATACCTGACTTTGGTGTATGAGAATCATAAACTTGCTTACGGTCTATCTGGTCCGCAAACACTTCCCCATAAATCATCCAATAGGGCATGTAGAAGATGTTCTTGGCCAATTTCCATGATGGTTCTTCGTTGGGAAAGAGAATGGCTTGCCTGGCGACCCCAAAACTCATCAGTACCACCAGCATAATGATGACAAAGTACATCATGTCTATCATCTGGAAGGGTGTGGAAGCAGAGGGAGAAAAAAAAGAAAATCCACATGATTGAGTGTTCCTATGATATCAACACTGATGGAAACCTTTGGAGGAGGTTCATTTTCAACACTTCTGACAAGGGATATATAGATAGACAGCTGTGTCCAAGTAAGAAAGAGAACACTTGGTCTATTGAAACAACGTCCACAGAATTTTATCAGTAACTCAAAAGCATTTAAAAAAAAGGCATGCATAGAAAGGAAGCCCCTCACTTTCCACTGTTGTCTGTGCTACCTAGTTAAGACTAGGCATGGGAGTCACATGAAGCTCGGGTCTCTTTATGAATCCAGCTCTGTTCCTGGGAGCCGGTGTCCTCCCTGGGTCACTTTCTTCTTAGCAAAATTGAACTTGGGATGATCGAACTATTTCAAGAACTACTGCAATGTTGTAAATTCCCTAAGTTTGAGAGTTGGAATGCTCAAGAAAGTAATTACTTGCAAGCAAAGCTAGGACAGCCCACATACCCACCATCCACCTTCTTATTCTTGTGGCCCCACCTCACTGCCTGATATTCTACCACAAACCAGTCTCTCAGAGAATCACTCTTTCTGTACTTAATTCTCTTGCAGCATATCCTATCAGTTATAGAGGGTGTTTTTGTCGGCAATAGAATCAGGTTGCCTAATGGCCCATTTCTGTGTCTGCTGTTGAAATGTTGGACTTTCATCTTGACATGTTTATAAAATTCTCTTGACTGCATTCAAGCACAATGTTATCTCTCGTTCCTCTTTGTTCCTTTCTTTTTTGCTTGTTTTCGTGATACATATTATCAAGGATCTGTTTCTCATATGCCAAATTACTTTCCTTTTATCACCAAAAATAGATGAGGATGTAATAACTATTATTTTGTCTGGCCAGAACCCATTGCCTCCTTCTTTTAGAAGCAGTTCCCACCCATTTTGGCCACAAATATGGTGTCTTTTCCAGGCTAGGTTAATGATGGTACCTCACCCTCTGGCAACAGTGATAGGAGGTAGGCATGTGACACAAGATGGGCCAACCAATATCCTCTCTTTGGATTTTTTCAACTGAAGCTGGGATAGAGAAGCTCCCTTTCTTTCTCTGTAATGATATAAATTCAGAGTGTCTGAGGCTGAGTCCCCCACCAGTAAAACTGATCGAGAGTGAATGAAGCAGATATTCCAGACAGAGAGAGACAGCATGTTCTGAAAGTGGTTGAGAGCCTGACTGCAGTAACCCTTAAGGCCAGTTTCATCATGCCCTGCCATAAGTCAGTATATCCCTCCTGGGCTTAAGCTAGTTGGAGATTGGTTTCTATCCCTCGCACCAAACCATCTAACACAAAAGACAACCTTCTCTGGGATATCAAACTTCCTGAAGGGATACCCACCCACAAAGAAAGAATAATGAAAATTTTATCGTTGATAATGAAGGCTTTAAATTAGCTTTAAAATTTTATTTTAAAACAATATTCCATGGTGCCTGTTATTAGAATTAAAACACAATAGCCTTCTGCTTTGCCTTAGGACACTGAGGGCTCAAAATATTTTTGGCCAATTAATCAACTGTCAAGGCAACTTCTGAATCCATCTTTCAAGTATCATCTGACTTTGAAACTAAATAAGAATTTCTCAAAAGTTGATGTTCATTCATATTTGTTCACTGTTTTTAAAGATACGTGCTACTTAATTAGTTATTCCTTTCACAGCTTAGTGGCCTCAGGACTCTCTTACAAGTGAACAAGCCAGCTGTGTCGAAACAGTTTTATAGGAAACATAGGCCTGTTTCCCATCCTCTATTTTGTAAAATTATTTCATCATTTATTTACCAAACGTTCCATCAATGAAAAAACACTAATGGCTCCACTAATGGGTGGGGAGAGGAAGGTGGGTACTCATGAGATTTAGGAGCTAGTCTGACCCAAGAAAACTCAGCCAGTACACACAGCAACTGTTCTAATTCAATTTCTCAGGACTGTTTTCATTCAAATTGACTGTGCTACCTACCTGAAGGGCCAAAACAATCTAAGACAAGAAACATTCTTCCCACTCAACTTCATCTATTTCACAAAAGTCTTCCACACAAATACTGAAATCTGATAGAGCAGAGTGCAGAAGTAGAACATTATTAGTAAAAACCAGGGCTGGGTACCTCTGTTTTTACAGTTAAATTGTCCAGTCAGTTCAATATTAAGAGAGCTGATTCTGTCTCACTCTTGTATATATCTGTAGGTTGTGTTCTATACAGGTGAGTACATATGGTGGTGGTTATGCACGTTTTCAGGTGTTTGACCACCTGAGTTTTCATCTTGCCTCTGCTAGTAAAAATAGCTTAGGTGGACATGTGCAAGTTGCTCAATCTTGGTTTTCTTTTCCTTTTTTTTTTTCAAAATGGGGATAATGACAATCACCATGCATATTAATTTCATAAGGCTTAAATGAGATAATATGTGAAACAATGTGGGTAGGTCTCAGTAAATGTTAATGCATTGCTGTTAGAATTGGAAGGTCAGGTTGTGAAGTCTGATTGGGTAAGAGCTGGTATCCTGCCTTTGTTTTTTGCCTGGTTTCTGGTTATTCTGTTGCTAAACAAAGATACTAAAACCCATTTCATGGGGTTGTAGTGATGATATGTCTGACATGGTATTTGGCACAGAGTAAATGATAGTTATTATAATTCTTGTTTTTATTCTGCATTATACAAGTGAGTTTAGTACTAGGCTTAGAGAATTGCATTGAGAAGTGGAATATAAAGAAAAGGGGTCAGGATTCCAGTAAGAGATCCTGGATTTAAAGATCAGTTGGGATCTTACTTTTTTAATTTTTTTGGTCGAGAGAGAGAGAGAGAGAGAGAGCGTGCGCAAACAGGGGCAGAGAGAGAGGGAGAGAGAATCCTAAGCAGGCTCCACACTCAGCACACAGCCTGATGCAGGCTTGATTCCATGACCCTGGGATCATGACCTGAGCCAAAAATCAAGAGTTGGACTTTCAACCGACTGAGCCACCCAGGTGCCTGAATCATACTTGATCTATGTATTGTGTCCAGGTATCTTATCAGATGTCTGTCCCTAGACCACAGGGTATAGTGAGTTCCTTGGTTATTTAGTACTGAAGAGGGCCTCTGTAATGTTGAGGGGTTTTCAGAATAATCACACGCGGGCATATTTTATTAAGCTTCCCACCTAGCAGTCCATCTAACTCACTGATAAATTCTATAGGCATATTTCACCTACCTTCTGGATCAGAGACTCAATTATTTAACTAATTATCTTAAAAGCCCCATGAAAGAGAACAAAGCCACCAAATATACTCATTTTCTACTTATTTTTGACTTATAAGTGGAATCATTCATAAGTTGGAAGGCAGAGAAAATGCAGTCCATCTCGCTCACTCGCTCCATAATAAGGTTTCATTCTAGTCAAAATTGGGGATAATTATGCCATTATTAAAATAACAGACGTAGATTTTAAAATAAGGTTGCTGGTTTAGTGTGACTTTAGTTATTTCAACTATTTAAATGCCATCCAATCTTTTAAAGTGATATATTTGGTTTGTTTGAGACTTCAGATCTTATTTAATGAAACAAAACAACAAGGCAACGATCAATGAGAAAAACAAGCAATCAGATTACATAACCGTCTGCTGTGGTGCTTCTCAACAGAGGGCAATTGTGTCCCCAGGGGACATGTGGCAATGTCTGGAGATGTTTTTGTTGTCATAAGCATATGTGTGTGTGCGTGTGTGTCCGCACGCACACGTGCACGCCTACACTACTGGCATTAGTGGGTAGAAGCCAGTGACGCTGCTAAATATTGTGTGATGCACAGCATGGCCCCCACAACAAAGAATTATCTAGTCTGAAATACCAATGGTATCAAGGTTGAGAAAACTTGGCCTAATTTTGTGGCTGTTGTAACTCTTCACTTTCATTGGGTCCATTTGAGTATACATTTGAGAATCTCATGGAAGCTTGTCTTCTCTGTCCAGAAAATTCATACACCCACAAATTTTTATCTACAAATTAGGTGGAGGGTCCACTGATCCTTTCTCTTAAATCTTTCCCACTGGCTCTAAATTGAGATTCTCTGCTTTTAGACATAAGAATCTTTACCACAATCTCAAATTCATTACTAAAAGAACAGAGAAGATTATAGAACAGGTTGTGCAATAGAGTAAGATACACATCCCCCCCCCCCCCAGTCAAAAATCCCAATTGAACTGGGATTCAGTTTTGGGTAAATAATTCAAGCTTGTTGAATTCAAGTTCTTCCTCTCTAGAATGGGCTTGGTGATATCTCCCCTAAGCAATACTGGTGTTATAGGTCTCAAGCTTTTGTATAAAAGGGTTAGGAATAGAGTGGAATAACCGTGCTCACCAATATCTCACCCCCTCCCCACTTTTTATTGTACTTTCATAAACAGAAGGCACACATAAACATAACAGATGCAATTTTATCAACTACCTGCTATGAGCCAGACCCTATCAGCTACTTGGCATGTGTTATTTGTAATCATCACAAAAGCCCTGCAAGATATAACCTTGCATTTATTATAATTACTTTAAATGAGTAAACTGGGTCTTAAGGAGGTTAAATACATTTCTCAAGGTCTCATAACTCCTACCTTTTGGATTCAAATTCTCCTTCCCTTTACTTGTGTTTCTCAGTGCTTTTGTAGGAAGAGTCTTGGTTATTTAAGATTCATTTCAGTAGAGTGACACATGCACCCACACACTAATAATAATGATAAACACAGATCTGCTGACTGAAAGGTCAGCTGTGATGATGTATATAGTGAAATTTGAGGGAGGATGATAAAGGACAGCTATTGACCAATTGTTAGTTTTTGACAGCCCACAAGTGGAAGTAGACTGGAGGTTATTAGAACAGAGTTTTTCAGGAAGAGGCGTTTACCATGGTAGGATGGAGGTATTTGGGTTTTTCCACATATGCGCTGTGAAGGTGAAGTAAGGGTCACACTTTGAAAAGTGGGGTAATTGATAAGAAGCACCTAGGTTCTGAGCAGAGGGCTCTAATTCTTTTTCTAGTGAGTCTGGAGCAGGAGCTGATATATTTGTGCACCCCTAGGGTTCACACTACTGCTGTCCTCCTAGGGCTGAGTCTTTATGGAGAGAGTCCGGAAACCAGGGTGGTCAAGGAACAAGTCCACAGCCATTTGTGGGAAAGCATATTAGTTTGCCACTTGGGATTCTTTTTTTTTTAAATTTTTTAAGTTTTTTTTTTTTTTAAATGTTTATTCATTTTTGAGAAAGAGAGAGCACAAGTGGGGGAGGGGCAGAGAGAGAGGGAGACACAGAATCCGAAGCAGGCTCCAGGCTCCGAGCTGTCAGCACTGAGCCTGACTCGGGGCTTGAACGCATGAACCATATCATGACCTGAGCCAAAGTCAGACGCTTAACTGACTGAGCCACCCAGGTGCCCTCTGGGATTCTTTTTTAAAGAATAGGTAGGGGCATCATTCTGGAACCCAGTTTTTAACTCTCCATTTTCCAGTAGTGTAACAAAATACATGATATATGGATAGAACGTAATATCCAAATAAAATTCAACCTAACTCAACTAAAATAGACTGTACTTCCTTCCCTTTGTGTAGGGAAAGGCATTTTTCAAGGACTTTATTAGGAAAAAAAAAATAAGAAATGTTAAAATTTAAAAATCTTCTAAAGATTTGGAGTGGAGACCCACTCTTCCTCCAAGATCCAGCTAAAATGTAACCTCCACACGAAGCCGTCCCTGACCTACATTGTCTTTTCTATGCTCCTTTATACACATCTCTCTAACAGCATTCGCACACTGTATGGTAATTACTTCTCTCTCATCTTCAATCTCACAGAATGAGCACCTTTAAATACCCAACTCCTACTCCGGTGCTTAGCCCAAAAGAGATGATCTGTGTATGTTTTTCAGTAAGTAAATGGGTGAGTGATCGTTAATTTTCCAGTGATGTATACAGATGTAGTCAAACTCCCAAACGCTCAAAAGGAATTAAAAATCCAAACACCCCCAGGGCCATCTCAGACCATCACAGCAGGCCCAAATGAATGATTTTCCTCTTCCTATTACTGCCACTTCTCCTCTGCATATTTATAACACGGAATCAGAGAACCCTGCTTACCATTTTTCCAATCATCATTACGTATGGGCCCAAATACTTGTTCACGCCGAAGATGTCTAGTAGACGGATGTACCAATAAATGATGTTCACACAATAGATGACCCTCCCATCACTCCTGAAGGGCTGGTCTTGGAGACGAAGGATCATTCCCACAGAGAACAAAAGGATGGCTATTAGGTCTGTGACATTCCAGTACTCCTGCAGCCACACCTTTACTTTCTGTAGCAACTTCCCTGGCTCTGACATCAGGATCTAAAAGACAGGAAAAGAGGGTGGGGTTAGGTCTGGTTTCAGTCCATGTTTTAGGTCCAGTTGGAAAACGCTTGGTCTGTTAGTTGACATCAGTAGCTTGTTTTGTTTACCTGTGTTTACTTGAATATTTGCATGCTATGAATATACCACTGAGCTAAGCTCAGACCAGGAAGATACAAGCATTCCAGAGGCAAACAGAAGCAAGAAGTTTGATCCTTTGGGTTGCCTTACAATCCTAAGATACCCATTAGGGTTTTGCTATAAAATGACAGATTCCTGACACACTGCAAATCTCTGAAATTCCACTCCATCTCAGTAAAGAGTGCCACCATATTGAGTTACTCAGACCACCAGGGAGGACTCCGTCATTCTTCTCGTCACATCCATATAATCTGTATCAATATCACCTCTATTTCTAAATACAATCTGATCCAACCACTGCTCACCACCACCCACTGTTGCCATTGTATTCTCAGTCCTACCACATCACCTAGATGATTGCAACAGCCTTCTGACTGGTATTCCTGCCACCATCGGTGTCTACTCTCCCTCAACCCATTCTCTAACTAGCACACAGAATGATCTTTAAAAACTGAAGCCGTGATCTGGGTGGTGATTACACACAGTTGTATGGGTAAACAGAATGAGTTTATTTATTTTCTTATAAATAAGAATGAGTTTATTATTTTCCTATGAGTTGTTTATTTTCTTCCGGGTAAATTATACCACAATCTAAAAAAGAGAGTGATTTGAGAGATGTATGAACAACAACAAAAACTAAAGCAAATTGTGATAAATGAATATTTCAATCTCCCGATGGCTTCCAACACACACAGAGAAAGACCCAAACTCCTTACGGTGGCTTCATTTCACAGCCCATCACATTCCCCCCATTCCACACCTACGGACATAGCGGCTCATTATATGCTCGGGACATTTGCACTTGTTCCTTCTGTTGGGCATTTTCTTCTCCCAGAATTTTACATGTTTTGCTCCTCCTCATCCTCAAGGTCTCTGCTCTAATTTCCCTTTCTTAAGAAGATCTTTGACTATCCTACCTGCAGGGGCCTCCACATCCCTGTCACTTGCTAATATATTACCCTATCTTCGGTTTTGAAGAGTTTGTCACTCTATGAAGTTAACTTCTGTATGCAGGTAAACATGTTGTCTGTGTTGGTCTACCCACCTATCATCTCCACTGTAAACTCTGAGGCAGACCCTTTGGTCCCCAGGGCCGGTTACATAACAGATTCTCAATTAAATGTTTGTTGACTGACTGCTACATATCATTAGGTACTGGGTAGGGCTCTGACTTACCTCAAATCTAGAGGGGCCTTTTTGCTGCCACACAGAGGCTCTATGAAACGCATAGTTGGAGAGTGAGTCCCACTGGTCTGACACCACAGCTTGTCCCCGGATGTGAGGAGCCAGGGAGGCTGGCCTATAGAGGCTGAGTAGCTGGGCCTTTGGGTTTACCCGGAGACTTCAATCTCTTTGAGCCATCACCCAACTCGGAATCTCCTCTCAAAAGAGAGGAAAGCAAAGACAGGGGACAGGGTCTAATCTGCAGCTGTTTATTTGCATCCTCTTGTCCCCTTTAATGGTTTGCCGTGACCTGAAATACTTAAGGAAGGGAGGTCTTAGTAAGTCAGGACGAGGGCTTGGAATGCTGTGCGAGACGCCAGAGCCAGCTGGTAGCCTCATTCTTCCTCCTCTGTAGGGCTACATTCACCCCTAAACCCCAGGCCAGAGTTTCTTGAGCGGGCATCAGAATCACCTAGGGGCTGGTGAAAACACGATGGCCGCGCCCTACGCCTGGAGTTTCTGCTTCAGTAATGCCTGGTGTGTGAGGCTGGAGAGTTTACATTCATAACAAGTTCTCGGGGCAAGCTGGGGTCCACAGGTTGAGAGAAGCACTGTCCTCCCCATCAGGGATTCCTGCAGCTGTCGTCGTCCTGGCGGTTTCTCACACCCCTGCATCTTAGCTAGGGAAAACTCCCTGCGTGTGGGCAGGGGAGCGGAGGGGAAATGCCTTGGAGTTTTTCTACCCCTGCGTCCACGCTTTCCTACAATTGGTCAACAGAGATTGATAGCATCAGTTTCTAAACTGTGGAAATATTTCTGTGAAATCCCAACATAAGAAAAAAAAGGGGGGGGGGAGGTCAAGGCTGAGAGGCTAGGGTGAAGCAGGAACGCAGGTACCCCGGCCCTAAAGCTTCTCCCACCGGCTCTGGGCCAGCCGCGACCCCCTGCTCTGAGGGGGCGTGGCCGCAGAGTGGGCGCGACCGCAGGAGTGGGCGTGCCCTCGCGCCGCGGCCAGGTCTGGCCCTCGCGGGGTTGCCGGGAGGAGGGTCCGGGCGGGAGAACGTCCGCCCACGCACGGTGTAAACAGTTCCGGTCGCTTGAGGGATCCCCGCGGCTTGTTTTGGTGACTGCGCGCGGAAGTATGTGGTGCTGGGAATGGGTGGGCCGTCTGTGAAACCACAAAGCCCCGCTCGTATATCCCTGAAGGCCGGGAAGCCTACGGAGATTTCCACGTGTCCGGGATCTTGCGTGCCTGCGCCCTGCGGCCGACGCGGAGGCGGGACCTGTGGGGTCCGCAGCCCCTGGGCGGTTGAGCATCCTCAGCGGGTCCGGGACCTGGGGCGGGGTGCGGCCCCGCCAGGCTGACAAGGAAAAGATCGCCCACGAAGGCGGTGGGGGCCTCCCCGAGCGGCCTCCTCAGGAGCCAGGACTCCTGGGATGACCCCCTGCTGACCCGACCCTGCAGAGCCCGGGCCACTGTTACATGCCGCCTCAGGAGAAATGGATATCCAGGCCGGGAGGTTCCTGGCAGCCCGCCTGCTTGGCAGCCTCTTCCAGAACAGTCCACGGAGTACAGGCTGCTCCCTGTCTTCTTCCAGCCTCGTCCCTGGAGGGATTCCAGTCTCCCTGCGCGAGTCTTTCCCTTTTCTGCTTATCATGGGGAAGTAATATGCATCTGGGCGTTAAATCACGGGAGAGGAGCTAGCACTGAACAGCACCAGAGCTCTTAGCGGTAGCAGGCCTCCGTTGTCAGAGCGCTACACAAAGAGCACTGCAAATTTATTACAGCTTTTTCAGTTTACCAATGGGAAATCCACAGCCGTGCTCAGGAAGTAGAAGGCATTGTGAATGGGGAGGCCGAACAGTACACAACTAGTTAGAACGAGGCCAGGCAGGGCATCCATTAAAAAGAATATCCAGCTTTTTATAAAATGGGACTAGTGCACACCTCCAAACTCTCAGCATGGGGACATGCTGATTAGAATTTAAGTGTCCCCGAAGCAGTTTAAAAACCCCAAAGAAGGGCTCTGAATGTATTTTAAGAGATTTTTAAAAATGATCCCATATGACGGCATCTAATAGATACTGCATCCTTTTTTCTGAAAGAGAACTAAAACCTAAGAGACTAAGGGTATTTTAACTGGTTGGTAATGAAGGCAAGGGTGAATTTGTGGATTTGTAGGAATCCATTTTTGTATGGATCCCGATGTATTTTCTCACTCACTGTAGCTTTGGGAGTAGGATTGCTCGAGAGCTCTTGAACGTGCAGTGGACTTGACAGAGAGTAATTCTTCCAGAAAAGACCTGCCCTGATGACTGTAGTTCCAGGGGGAAATGCAGAAGAATCATCACACAAGCGTGCCTTCCCTACAGCGTAGGGAATGGGTTGGTGGAGCGCGTTGAGCAGAGTTGCAGAGCCCTCTGGTGGACGTTTGCTTGACCACATTCATTTTAGCAGCTCAGATTGGGAAGGCCCCTGACTCTGGCTTTGAACTTCAAGCAAGTCATATGGGGGGTGGGGTTATGATGGCTCCTTTAACAAGGTGGGGATGTGGGGAGTACAGAGGGGCCCACACCCTCAACCCGAAGGACAAGAAATATATTCAGCCCACTTCAGTGATTCCTAGGGTTGGTGGAGAGGCTGGTGCTCAGCAGGTGCATAATAAATGTTGAGAAGGAATAAAGTGGAGGATAGATTAATGAATGGAAGCGTAGTTCCTTCTACAGCTGCTGAAATGCATTTGGAGAATCATAGGTATTGGATGATAGTGCCAAAGAGACCCAGAGTAAGGAGTTGCAATGGGAGTTAAAAGTGGAAAAATGGGAAAATTTGAAAACTCTCGTTTATAGGGTCGAGGAAAGAGACATGTAAACAGTGTCGAAGACAACTCTTCTTGGACAAGAGATCTGTTGGCAAAAGCTAGAGCAAACCCTGAGCAGGCGTGAAGTGATGACCCTATAAAACCCACACTATGACGCCTCCCCAGGTTTGCCACCGGCCCTCGAGGCCGAGTCCATTATTTCTGTGCAGCATAGAGAAAACGGTTTCTGGCTTAATTTGGATCCCTAGCATCGCCCCTCCCTTCTACTCACAAAGGTAACCGACCACTGTTTTTCTCCTATGTTCTCCTTTATGAAAGCAGTTACCTCTCTCATCTTCTCTATCCCCAGGGTGAATATGTACGAAATGACGATCCATTCCTGCGTGGAAGGCCAGCGCTCCATCTTCACTAACACGATATAGTTGAAGAGCATCAAGTATCCGATGTACGCCAGCTGTAAGGAAACACAATACAGGGTTCTGGCTACGGAGACCCGGGAGCCCGGCCCTTGGGCAAGGCCGCCGCATGGCAGAACAGAGCAAGGTCAGCAAGCAGGACTCAGAATTCACAACAAAATGAACTTCAAGGCTTTAAACTATTCAAAGAATTTAAGAAAATGACTATAATATTTGAAATAATGTGATGTGCTATCTTCCTTTTGTCCCTTACATGTGTCCCTGGGTCCAGTACTTTGCCTTTACTTCTGTGCCATGATGCATCCTTTTTGTTTGGCTATTACCGTTTCTTGTGTCTTTCTGGCTAAAAAGGGGACCTCTTCTCTCAGTGCTACTCTTGTTCATGCATAAGCCTCAGGTTCTTTTTTTTTTTTTCTTTTTAAGTTTATTTGTTTATTTTGGGAGAGAGAGAGAAAATGAGTAGGGGATGGGCAGAGACAGAAGGAGAGAGAGAATCCCAAAGAGGCGGGGCTGGATCCGAGGACTGTGAAATCACAACCGGAGCTGAAATCAAGTGTCAGACACTCAACCGACTGAGCCACCCAGGCGCCCGGAGCCTCAGGTTCTTGAACTAGGGCACACAGTGGATTTGTGCCTAATGAATGCCAGGTAGGTGAAATGTCTGTAGGAAGGAAAGGAAGGCACATACTATACTTGTAAACTGGTCAAACCAACATAAAAATAGACTGGATTTTATCTTGAAGTCCCACTTGAATTGTTTTCTGAGTTAATGTCTTCTTTTTTTCTCCTCCTCCTCCCTTAATGTGCTTGGCTTAGCAGTGCCCTGGGAGGATTTTATCCATTTTCTATAGCAACACCTCCCCACCCTATCCAAGTTGGGATAGTCCTCCCTGGTTTCTGCTTCTTTGAAAGAAAACAAGAGAAGATAAAGCAATTTATAGAAAGGAATGGGTCTGTGTAGCCAACTGTGGCTTGGAGGGGGGCGTAAGCCTCATGGGGCTCTGGCCCGGAGGCTGAATCCCGATAGCATTGGCTGAGGTGCTGGGTGTCCGCCGAAAACCCCTGGGGGCTCAGGTTTAGTGACTGTCACTGGAGGACTCGGTTATGTCTAGATGAGTGCGTGGAGTGTAGGAGGGCTGGTGGGGTTCTTGTGTCAGGGCCTGCGGAACCTCTGGAGAAAAACTCCTCCTCGGGGAAATGGCATACGAGCTCAACCTTCTCTAGGCAACGCTTCAAGCTGAGTAAGGCGCTCGCTGGCTTTCGGGGCCCCGGGGGCTGTGAGCAGGAAGTGAGAGCGGGTTTATTCCTGTCTGCACTCTTCAGAGCCCACAGAGCAAAGAATAGGACACAGTGTGGGCAAAAGGGTGGAGGCCTTGGAGATACAGTGCGACTCTGGAGCCCTGCAGGCACCTTAGCAGGTGGGGAAAGGTACAGCCTGACTGCGAGACAGAAAGGGGAACTGGCGGCCCCACAGAGCTCGAGAAACGTTCCTTTCTCTGCTAATGGGGCCGCTCGCTGTCTTTCTTCCTTCCTTTCCTTTTTTAATAAAATGGATACATAGATTCTGAATAGGAGTCAAAGGTATTTTTAAAGCCCCTATGATGACGCATTTACAGACACAACCATATAATTTCTGGTCTCTTGCGTGGTGAACATATGTCAGAGTTCAGTGAGATCAGGAGTGGAAGCATGAGGACAGCTGTGGAGAGGCTGTTCCTTCTCCACCTTGCGCTCTTGTCTGCTCACCCCTTCAGGGACTGTCACTTAACAAAATTTTAAGGTGTTTTTTTTTTTTTTTTTTTTTTTGAGAGAAAGACAAGGTGTGAGTGGGGGAGGGGCAGAGAGAGGGAGACACAGAATCCAAAGGAGGTTCCAGGCTCTGAGCTGTCCGCACAGAGCCCGACCCGGGGCTCAGACTCACGAGCCTCGAGATCATGACCTGAGCCGAAGTCAGACGCTTAATTGACGGAGCCACCCAGGTGCCCCTCACGGACTGTCACTTTAATCCACACCTCGGCCCCCACTCCTTCCCTCTGGGGCTGTTAGCACAGTGTGGAAACCTCACCTGAGGCTTCTGCTCTACTTGAAATCATGTGGGATACTGTTTAAAATGCAATTTGGTTCATATGGTTCCTGTTTACCGTTATACACGGGCATCCACTCTCGGTCCCCACGAGTACTGTATTTCACAAGACACAGCGGACTTCAATAGCGAAACTCTAAAACATATTCTCAGCCTCCTTCTGGCCTGAAATCCTTCTTTCTGGTTGCTTCCTTTTGTTTGTTGGGTCATATTTATTGCTTCTAGGGGAAATGAGTCTCTCTAACTGCCCTGGTTTTTATTATTTCACCCAATTCATTGTGACACATTCCAAAGAACTATCTTCTCTTGTCACACGCAGGCCCAGTGACACCCACACAATTCTTCCAGAACCTCTGCATTTTAGTATTTAAGCATCTCTTCCAATCTGCCTCTGTCCTCCGAATACAGGTCTAGTGTATTGGTTTGGCTGAAGGAATGTAGATGCAGTCAGGGAAACTTGGATTTAAATCCTAGCTCGAGTATTTCTAAGCTGTATCATTTCGTGTACATCAATGCACCTGCCTGGGCCTCCATCCTGTGAAATGGAGACGATGGCTACTGACCTTACAGAGCTTTTGGAAGGATTGGGGGGGGTGAGTTTGGGGGGGGGGAGAATATATATCTATCTCCCTTTTTAAAAAATGTTTATTTATTTTTGAGAGAGAGGTGGGGGAGGAGCAGAGAGTGAGGGAGACAGAGGATCTGAAGTGGGCTCTGCGCTGACAGGAGACAGCCCGATGCAGGGCTCGAACTCATGAACCGTGAGTTCACCACCTGAGCCAGAGTCAGACGCTTAACCGACTGAGCCACCCAGGCGCCCCTGTATCTAGTTCCTAACAGTTGTAGAGGCCAAATGAATGGTGGCTAAAATAATTATTTGCTTCTTTTTTCAAGCAACTTCCATTCCTCGTCTCCTCTTACCTCAGTACTTGTTTCCTTTTGGTCTGGTTAACTAGCCATACCTCTCCTTTTTTAAATTGCCCTCCTTACTGCTTATGCTTCTTCCACGATCAGCCTGTTATTTGTTATTTTTTTTTTTTTTTTGAGAGAGCCAGTGAGTGGGGGAAGGACAGAAGGAGAGAAAGAGAGAGAATCTTAAGCAGGCTCCAGGCCCAGCACGGAGCTCGACGCAGGGCTTGATCTCACAACCTTGGGATCATGACCTGAGCCACTATCACGAGTTGGACCCTCAGCCCCTTGAGCCACTCAAATGCCCCTCAGCCTCTTCTTTAAATCCAGTTACTCTATAATGCTTTTCTTTCCATGTTCAAGCTATAATATAACATTTTGGGACAACTCTCAAAATATAGACTTCCAAAAATATGACTTTAAACATGTTTAAATGGCACAACAGAGGACTGTCTGCTGTCTGAGAAGCAACCTATCTTAGAACTCACCAACATTCATGGGGTCTAGCTACAGATTACCTTAACATGACATGCTTTAAAATTGTGTGTGTCTACACACATATATTCTGTGAGCTTTAACAAGTTGTGTGTAGAATGCCAAAACTTTGAACAGAAACATAACCTCATGATGCTTATTTAAGTCAGTAGGCATCCTCTAAGGATTTGCATTTTATTTGCTCATATATTCTTTTTATACATTTTCCATTAACCAAGATGCTCAACTCCCAAACTATGCAATGAAAGCACCAGAGCTTTCTTCAGGTTGTGTGGATCCCTGGTGAGCTTTCTCCTCCTGCCCCTGGAGAGGGGAGGGGGCACAGTGGTGTTCAAACAGAGGCAGGAGTCTGTCCTTGCTGGAGAAGCCCAGAGCATATCCCTTGCCCTCTGACTTGGTTCCTCTTTTATAACTTGCAACGGTGTCCTTTCCAGCTGGGCACTTGAAATGACTCTCATCACAGACCAGATCTGCGAGCCAGCTGGATCCCTGCCTCCTTTCTTCTTGGAACAGAAGAGGACCCAACCTGGCCTTCTGGAAACTTGCTAAGATATGGAAGTGAACTTATGTGGAAATGAGGTGTGTTCCCTCTTTCAGAAACTTGGGAGTGTACACAGAAGGAGATATTTTTGGAAACCAGAGTGGGAAATACTCTTATAGGAAGGAACACATCCGAAAGCAAATGGGAGGTTTGATCTAAAGCGAATTTTACTGTTAAGCATCTCTGGGGAGGGGACTTAAAAATCTGGCATTCCTCATCTCCATGCACTTCCTCGAGGCTTAGGCTTTGTAAACACACAGCTATGGATTTCTGGAAGTCATTATGTAAACACTAACAACATGACTGGGGTGTCCAGTCCAATGGGTTTGCTGAGTCTACCGTCAGCTGCGCAGAAGGGAGCTGGACACACAGGCTCCACTTCTCGGAGACATCTGATACAAGGAGAGCAGTGTGTCCCAAGCTTCCTGGACTAGAAGACTCACTTGGGGAGCTTGTTAAACATATAGCCTCTTCAGCAACTCCTTGGAGATTAGATTTCATGGGTCTGTGATAGGGCCACGATGTGCATTTCTAACAAAATTCTTTATCATCCAAGAAGTTTTGGAAAAAAATACTGGGCCTTCTGTCTGGGGCAGTGGTTCTTAACCCTCGCTACTCATTACAAACACCTGGGTCCTTTGAAATAGTCTGAAGCTTTGGTTGTGCCCAGACCAATGATGTCAGAATCTCAGAATAGAGAACCCAGGTACCTTAAAATTTTTTTTAAATAGATAAATAGGTGGATTAAATAGAACCCAGGTGTTGTTGTTTTTTAAAGCACTCCAGGCGATCCCAATATGTAGTCAAGACTGAAAACCACTGTCCAAGGCATTTGTGACTTAAAAGTATCTTGGCCAACAAATTGTCACAGCTGAATAAATGGGGACTAAGGGAATCAAGGAAATAAAGTTAATGCTGAACAATGATCAAGAAAAGAGAGAGAGAGAGAGAGAGAGATGTCTTAGATAGGACAAATGAGTCTTGTATTTGTAAAGGTGATAGGTAATTCTTTATACTATTATTTCTATTAGTTCTTTTATGCTCTAGATAAGGAGTTAACAAATTTCTTCTGTAAAGGACCACAGAGTTCATTTTTAAGGCTTTCAGAGCCTGACAGTCTTTCTATAGCAAGTAATTGACTCAACAGTTGTTAGTACAAAAGCAGTCAGATTATTGGTAAACGAATGAGTTTGGTTGTGTTCCAATAAAACTTGATTTATGGACACTGAAGTGTGAGTTTCATATAATTTTCACGTATGATAAAGTATTCTTCCTTTGATTTTATTTCAATTTTAAAAATGTAAAAACCATTCTTAGCTCACAGTCCACCATAATAGGCCTGGATCTGGGACTTGATTTGGCCTGTGGGAATATAGTTTGCCAAGCCCTGTTCTAGGCTGGGGTAATTGAGGCATCCTGGTATAAAAGGAAGGACAGAAGTGGGTGTAAAATGTAGTAAAATTATCTTTTTTTTTTGGTAAAATTATTACCTTGATAAACTATTAAATTAGGGAAAATATATGTAAAGAATTTATAACAGTGCCTCACAGTAGGTGTTCAAAAAATGATATCATAACTATTGGGTGGATGGATGAATAAAAACACGGACTATTGCCATGCAATGTGACTAGCCTAGGAATAAAAACAGTTACATTTATATTGTGCTTACACGTTCCAAGCACTGTTCTAAGTGCTTTACATATTTTAACACATTTAATCTTTACTAAACCCTACAAAGTAGGTACTATTATTATCCCCATCTTAAGGAATCTTGGCACAGAGCACTAAAGTAACTTGTTTGAGGTCACACAGTAATGCTAAGGGGCCCAGACAGGATCTCTGCTCAGCCTGTCTTACCCCAAAGTCCATGCTTGTCACCCACTAAGTTGTTTCCTGCAAGGTAAATTTAATATCTGCATAAAATATATAAATGGAAATTATTTTTGCACGTCTTAATTTTTTCGGGGGAGAATTATTTTCTATTTTTAGTATTCACAAACCTGAATTTTTACTTCACTAAAAAAATCTAATATTTATATTTCAATTATATCTTCTTTCAAGACCATAGTTTACAACAGTAGTTTTCAGCTGGTAGCAAAGTAAGTCCATAAAGGGACATTTGGCGATGTCCAGAGACATTGTGGTTGTCATATGTGGGGGCTGGAGAGTGCTCCTGGCATCTAGTGAACTGAGGCCAGAGGTGCTCCTGGACATGGTACAGTACACAGGACAGTCCTCCTAAGCAGAGAATTTTTCTGCGCCCCATGCGAACAGTGCTGAGACTCAGAAAGCCTCACTGAAAGGCAGCATTAAGTGCTGGCATACGGGACCACACGCATGCACAGAAACACCTCATCTGGTCATTTGAGTCATCTTGGCCTCAGACTAGGATTTTCCTTTGCTGACTCAGGTGCCTGGTGGGTAGCTGGTTGTGAGAAAGGCCAAAAATACAGACACCTGTCCCTCATCTGGCACAGGGCCACTGTGACTGGAGAGAACCAGAGATGACCTGGGGGAAGCTCATCTTCATGAAAAACAGAAGTAGGAAACCAAGAGTCTAGCCATTTCTATCATATCAAGAGGCTATTTCAGGGACAAGATTTCATCCTGTGGACACAAAATATTTGCAGGGTGTGCACGGAACAATCTTCACTGTGACTGTAGTTACTTCAAGTAGTTTTTGCTGCTTTGGTTGGCATGTTGTTTCATCATGTCTGAACAAGAAAGGCTGTTTGATGACACTAGCAGATTGGGAGTAGTTACACACTTAGGCTACCAACCTTTAGTGGCGTTACTTTGAAAACTCTGCTCAGCCCTTACCCTTCAAATGTTCCCTACCCCCAGGATTGGCATCTAAAATGGGCAACTCCGATCCAGCGCTCATCCATCCAGAACACACAAGTGTTTTATAAAATGACATCTATTTTTTTGCTAGACTCATACTCGTCCCACCTCTATTTCTGTTAGTTCTCACTTTTACCATTTCCTTTATTTTCTGCAAGGAGGAGAAATGCAGAAGCTGTAGAAGCCGCCTCACAAACTCCACACATCTTACAGAACTCTTGGGAAAAGCTTTCATCCCTGCCTGTGTGATCCTTATATTATGACTCACAGAGGAAACCACAAGGGTGCACGTGAAATTGACATTGGCTCTTTGTGGTCACCCATTAGGAAGAAGAAAAAGGAAGATGCTTACAGTGTAGAACCAGAACTTCACGATGGGTGCGTTGTAGAATTCATAGATTTTTCTGCCCAGGGGGATTAACCGGTGTCTGCTCTGAACTTCCTCTTCATCCTTCTTTCTGGAAGACTCCCCATTGTTTCGTCCCAACATCGCCTACAGTGGAAGAGAATTGACACCATCATGGCAGGGCTCTGGAGAGCATGCGATTCAGTGTACTCATTTTACACATCAGGAATGCATGCTCATAGAACCTAAGGGTTTTATCCAAGGTCCCCAGAGATTCACAGGTTGTGCCTTCCCTAGGTGTGCATTTGTGTCATATATAGAATCAAAGGTATTTGCCTGGGATGGAAGGTCTTAGGGATATCTGTTACCATTATCTTCTCTTCTGCCATGGGAGCTCTGGAAGATTCCATAATGGAAGATACCAGAGTTCTGAGAGGAGAAAGAGCATAGCCTCGGAAGGCCAGGAATCTCTTTTCTTTCCACCCCCTCCCCATAGTAGTGAGACAAGCAGATCTGGGTTTGAATTCTGTCTACTCATGCTAATGACTCTTAAGTAAACACAAACAAATAAACAAACAAACACACTGGACCAGTAATATCTAACTTACCCAAAGGTTACGAGTATTAGAGAGGTTATCTGAAGTGCCTGGAGCTTAGTTAGGTTAGAAACCTCTCCTCAACCCTTAGGCATAAACCTTGGTTCCCTGATCTCAAACTTCATAAAACCCAAATTACTGCTGGGATTAGTTTCATGGCGACTTCTAAGCACAATGCCTTCCTCTGCATGGGAGATTCTGCTGGGTGGGACTAGAAGTCAGGCCTGACCTGGAGAGGCCTCATTGCCAAGCTGTTGGAAGTTTCCTTACGAATCGAATTATTTCCTTCTCACCCATGTCAACAGCAGCGGCAAAAATGACAATAAAACATCACAAAAAAGGCAGACTTTGAGAAAAGGCAGATGCATGCCTGTCTGGGTAGCAAGTGGCAGGATGAGTCAAATATGGCTGAAGATCCTACTGGTGAAGAGTTCCAGACTTTGAGTCATTCAGAAGGAGGACTGAATCCTCTCTTGGATGCTCAGAATCCATGGCACCCGGGGTAAATCTTTTAACCGCTCTGAATCTTAGTTTCTTTATCTTTAAATTGGAGGTAATAATGGCACCTGCTATAGGATTGGTCTACAAATAAATAAGCATTTGGCACTTAATAAGTGCTCTGTGTATACTAGCTAGTGTTTAGTTACAATGAACTGAGACTTTTCTTGGATAGTCTTGACGAAAATAATCTGGTTGGGAATTTCTAGCCAGGAAAAAGAAAAGTGTTATTAGGGCTCTATTATAGCATAATTTCTTGACTTTAGTTTTTTGGTATTATTCTAAGACAAGGTTAGTTCTACCATGTTTGGGAAATGAGATTTTTATTAAGTGTAAGAACAGGGCAAATCCTTCTAACTACTCAGTGACTGACAAGGATTTAGGATAGGAAAAAGGAGTGGGATACAGGTTTAGAGTTGAGAGATCTAATTATAGAAATCATTTGTTTATCTTGAATTTGAGAGCAGATAATTCTGGTTTCAAACCACCTTACTCAAGATATACAAATAGTTCCAACTACTTTTGTCATTGCCTCAACTATCCACCTTCTCAAATATGTAACAATCGCAAATGATGAACCTGTAACCAATAGGATTTCTGGAGAAGGTAACAAGGCAACTTCCATTCCTTTAAAGCCTCTATGGCTAGGAAATTACCTTGACTTAATGAATAGGTAAGATCCCATTCGATGGCCTATCCAAGCCTTTATTTTGATCAGTGACCTGGGTCAATCTCCATGATGGATATGGCACGTTTGACTTCTATCAATATTGACCGCTGACCTCAAGAAAATCTGAGCTACCTCCTTCTATAATTTATAATTTATGTAACATAATTACCCTGCTTCTGTTGTGCTTCTTTATTTGCTCAATAATGCAATACAATTTGGGGACATAATGGGATGTTAGTAAAGGCAGCTGGGGAGTTGTAGGCATCTTGGACAGTGACATCTTGGGGTAAACTCTAGAAAGAGTGGCTTCCCCAACAGAGTTGAGACAATGCCCTGGGTCTCTGGACATGTTGGAGCTTTATTAGGCAGAGTGCAAAAACACGTATCTGGCAATGCAGGTGAAAAAAAACAAAAACAACACGGCCTATCTTGCTTTCATTATTCAGATACGTTCCCAAATGAATGCATTTTTTAAAAGCTTTTCTTTTGTGGGCTTAAGTAAAGCATTTTCTAAATTTCATTAATTCCAGCCTAAGCAGCTTAACTGACTGATTTTCTTAATTTCTCTTCCCAGTAGTCAAACATTTCCTTTGACTACATTCCTTAAGCAGAATGTAATAGGGTCAAATACAGGCAACACTACATAATATGGATTTGAGAATTTTTGCTGGCTGGACACAGATGTCAAGTCTGGGAAAGATCCATTGAAGTCAACTAGGCCACTAAAGGCTACTGATAATGAAATTGAAGCTCATATTTTGTATATAATTTTGGAGGGGCCAGGGGAAAATGCTCCCATCCAAGAAAGGATATGTTGGTTTAGCACCGAACTTCAAATATCTTTCCTATGAAAGGAGTGGAGGTGTCAGCACGCTGCATTCTCCAATCTTCTCCAGGGTAAGGAACACCAGTGCTCCAGCAGGGACAGAATTTGTCATTAGGGTCAAAAGAGTCTCCACCTTAAAGATATCTGCTATCCAGCCCTAACTTTACCAGTCCACAAAATCCCTTCTTCCTTTCCTTCTAGCTGTTTCTGCCTGTGGGGAAGAAGCCCAGGCAGTAGAGCTAGTGTGAGGTCTTTCCCTCAGGTTCTCAGTAAACAACAGCAGGGTCTATTCTCTGGGAAGCAGACTTTGCTCTCAGTCGAGAGATGCATCCTTTAGTGTGATTTCATGAAGGATCGGGTTCTCAAAGCTCCACATGGCGCAGGAGAAGGGAGATGCCTTCTTTGTTTTCTTCCTTGAGACCCACCCAGAGAGAACTGTGATTCAGCTTGTGGCTGCCTTCATAGGGTCCTTCCTTGAGGCTTCAAGGCCAAGTCATACTTGACGTAGGAGGACCGTGCATTATTTTTGGATTCTTTCTGCTATGAGGTAGACCAAACCAAGTGAATGCCTACATTTGAGACTAAGAAGAAATTCTCTGCCTCCCTGAGGCTATAGGCTAAAAGCATGGCCAATGGGATCTCTATGTCTGGGTTCTAATCCTGGCCTTGGAATTAATTAGCTAGGTAACCTTGGGCAATTTAACTTCTCTGAGTCTCAGCTTCCTCACCTGTAAAATGGATAATAACAGTACCTACCCCATGGGATTTTTGTGAGGATTCCATGAGTACGGGCACGCCAAACATTTAGTGCCATCCTAACAATATTCGCAAACATTTATCAAGGTTCACAATATGCCAGGCCCCAGTCTACAGAAGTGATGTGCATACTTTTTAAACTGCAAAACTGCCTGTGAGCGAGACAATGTTATCATTCCCATGTTAGAGGTTAAGAAACGGTGTCCAAGGTCTCACAGTGAGTAGGTGTTGGGGCAGGATTCTGGCTCCAGAATGAACACTCTTTACCCCTCTAATAAAGATTTGGTATTATTAGTACTACTGTTTCTGTTAATGGTTAAAATATCATTCTCTATCCTTGAAGGATTCAGAGGCCAAAATTATAGTAAGATCTTTAGGGAAGACAGTCATCTGATCCTGTCACAGAGGCGAGCAGGCGCCTCCACTAGTTTTTATAAGAATCCTGAAATGGAAAACCAACACTGGCTTTTAACCCTTTGAGTCAAAAACTGTGAATAATTGGTCAATCAAAAGAGTGGCCAGATGCTTATACCCTGCTGTACTCGGGGCTGGGATTGTTTCCTTTTGGAAGGAAATACTGTTGATCTGGAGGAAAAACAATTCACAGGGTGCTCCCACTAGTATACTAATGGAAAGGGCCTTTTGTCACCTGAGCAAAACCAATTCTGGTTTTCTCTCCTTACAGGTTTTTTGAGTCATCACAGTCATTGCTCAGGGTGGTGGGGAGGGTGGGGGATATCAGGGAAGTCCTATGGAGCTGTCGCGCGATGTCTCCAAAGCTCCGAAGCCCTGTTTGTCTCTTTAACAGCATGTGACATTTTTAGACTTTGGACATGATCCAGTAGCGGTCACACTGCTCAGGCGGGGGTTGCAGGAAGCTGTCCCATGCCCAGTTGCCCCTTCTCGCTGCAGAATAAAGCATCCATGTTCTATAATTATACCAGAAGGGCTAATAAAAGCCTTCCATACAAACCTCAAAATTCAATTAGTCCTGCATGTGTGAGCCTGACCCTGAAGACAGATAAAGGCGTAGCATCTGATCACCAGAAGGGCTCCAGCCCAGTGTGGCTCGGCTGGCTGCCCCCACATACATTCCTTTGCCTTCTTCGTATGCTAAGACTGCCCCAGCACCTGCTCCTTTATAAAGCGTGGCTTGTTTGGACAACTGGGGGTGCCTGGCTTTTGGATTTCACTGGGTTGTCCTGTGACCCTGGCTGAAGGATTTTGCACAGAAATAGTCCCTATTGTTATGTTATCTGTGCCTAGAGAAGACACTTTTGTAATACTCTGGTCTCACACTTAAATGAAAGCACCTGGTTGGAGGGTGACCTTGGGAGTCACTGAGTCTTAAGTTGTATCAACAGGAAAGGTGGAGTAGGCTTGCCGCCCGCGGACAAGGACGGGATAGTTTTCCTTACTGTCAGTTCCATATCCTCCTCATCTTTTTCCTTTGTGGGCTTCTCTGGCTCTTCTGGTTCCTTTTCTTGGAGGTGGATTTCCTGGGCCTGAGACATATACGGCATGTCGTCTTTGTTCTTGAACTCCAAGCTGAGAATTGAAGGAGGAAGTAGAATTCCCAGAATTACCTAAAGTAATAATAATGATAATAATAATAATCACATTTAAAGGATTAAGATGAGGGTGGTTTTTTTTTTTCTTAGAATCAGAGGGCCTAGGGTGGTGGGGTGTGTGTGTGAGTGCACACGTGCGTGTGGGCACACGTGTGTGCCCTGAGTGAGGCACCTGCACATGTTAACACGCAGAGGGTCACTCGTGCCCATCCGGGAACTGTTATGCACAGTAGTAGCTGTGCATAACAGCACATAGTAGTTTTTGGAGAAAAGGAGCATCTTGCCCAAATCCACCCAATTAACACCCACTTTGCATGGGGGAAGCTGAGGAGAATGAGGGGCCCTGCTGAAGGCAAAAGTGGGAAAGAATTCAGACTTTCATTTAGCCATTAGTGCTTGGCTTTGTGAAATCAATTCAAATGCATGTCCACTGGCATTTGTTTGCTAACACATCAAGTGGAGTCATCTGGGTATCTCTGTGTCCTAAGTTGACCTTGAGAAAATCCAAGTGGGAAAGCATGTTTTCATTTCGGAGTATTCCCCTGGCACTTGCTACTGCACAACAGAAACACACACACACACACACACACACACACACACACACACACACACGTGGGCTTTGTATTCACCATGAGAATCCCCTACACAAATACTCCAGGAAGCCCAGCACTGTGTTTCTATCATGTATAAACAATATGCTTCAGCCTCCATGTGATGGTAATAAATACATGGACCCTTCTCACGAGAGGGCAATCTCATTCTCCATTTGTTTTTCATTTTTTTAACGTTTATTTATTTTTGAGAGAGAGAGAGAGAGAGCGCATGCGCGTGAGTGGGGGAGGGGCAGAGAGAAAGGGAGACACAGAATTGGAAGCAGGCTCCAGGCTCTAAGCGGGCAGCACAGAGCCCCATGTAGGCTCGAACTCACAAACTGTGAGATCATGACCTGAGCTGAAGTTGGACGCTTAACCGATTGAGCCACCCAGTGCCCCTCATTCTCCATTTGAATGATAATCCCACACTTGATTTGTCTTCCCCAGATCTTCTCCCGCCTCTTCACCCAATCACTAAACTGGTTCTGCTCTATAAGTCTTCTGAATATGAACTTCCTTGAAGGAACTGCACCAAGGTGAGGGCTCAGAGAGATCCTGAACAGTGAGTGAAAATGAACCGCAAGTAATGAGGCAGGGGCGGCCTGTGCTTGAATGTCCACAAGGACTCTGGAGCCGCTAAGGGAAAAGGGAGGGTGGTGACCCTGAACTCAGGGTGACTGGCAGGCCTGAGAAGGCTCGGGTGGCATGCTGGCAGTCTCGAGGGGACATGACACCCTGTCCTCGGATCTGAGAGCCAGGCTTGGCGGTCACTGGTAGTGCAGCTATAGGGTGCCCATGACCCACTTCATGGAGCTCTTCTGAGACTCTGGGGCCAAGAACCTACAGGGAGGATGGCATGGGGGAGGGGTGCTGGTTCCATCAGGGTGGCCTTAGCCGATTGCTCTGGCCTTTTTGCCTTGGGCTGACCTCAGAGTTGCCTAGACCAGGAATTTCCCAGGTAAAATATGAGCCTGGCTTCAGTTGTAACAGCCACAAACTCTAAACAGAGAAAGCATTTGAAAACTCCTTTCAGTCTTTTCTCTCCCATTTTCTCTTTCTTTTGCTTCTTCCAATTAAATGTCTTCCTTGTAAAACACTGAGGAAAACATGAAGAAGCAAAGCCACACATCATCCCATGTCTTGTACCTTCAGCCCCCAAGGCAACCACTACAAACACTTGGCTCTGTATCCTCCCTGGTTTCTTAAAAAAATTAAAACTTATACAGATATAACTGTGCATGTACAGGCTTAGAGAAACCTAAAATGGACTCAGGCTCTACATAACTGGTCTGCAACGTGTTTTTCATCAGTTAAGAACAGACCAAGATGATCTAGCAACATCTTTACACATAAACCCATCTCATTTTTATTTCAGGTGAAAACATTTCTCAAGCATAGCTGGGGGGAGCCAAGGTGTCTATGACAAGGTACAAAGGAGGGCCAAGGCATTGAGGTTTGCACGGCCACGCAAGGTTGCCCGGTACGCGGTTCCTGGTGCAGCATGGCTTATACCAGAGCAAATGGTACCTCTTATGGTACCTGTGTGTGACCATCCCCTTTGGATCTTTTGCAAAATACTAATGTTTAGGCATGCCATCTCCAGAGGTTCTGACTTAGCAGAACTTGGGGTAGGCTGTAGTCTCTGTATGAAAAAAACAAAACAAAACTATATAGAAGATTTTGAGTCACGGTTGGGGCTTAAAACCACCCTCCTGAGATAAGAAAATGCCTAGTTCCACCAGCTCGGAAAGCTCCAAACCAACCCTCTGGTCCTCACAGCCAACAGGGCCTTCTGGGCGCGCTGACCTTGAGGCCCGAGTTCTTGCGCATGCGCAGCCGGCCCATCCACATGTCGGTGAGCAGCATCTGGCTGCACGTGTGTGCGATGAAGTCGCGGTGCTTGGCAGCCACAGCAAGCTGCAGGCAGGTGGCGTTGCTCCAGTTCTTGAGCTCATACGTCAGCAGTTTCATGGCCAGCTGTTCGTCCTGCTTATAGGACTGGTCGAGGAGCTCCACCGCCAGCTGGCCGAAGTCCCTGAAAGACAGAATGTGAGGGGTTGTCCTTTGGCCATCTTGGAGACTTGGATGATGAAAGTGGGGGCCCACTGGCCAGGCCACAAAAGGGGGTTACTGTGTGGCTCCATTGTTGCTCATAGGGTATAGTCTGTTCACTCGTTCATCTAGCCAACACCCATGAAGCATCCACCATGTGCTAGGTACTGTGTTTAGAACTGGGGGGTATAAGCCGAACAGGACATGCTCCTGGTACCCAAGGCCCCCAATTCAAGGCGACGGATGGGGGAGGCAGATCAAACCAAATCAACGAGTAGAGTGTGGTAGGTCTTCTTACACGTGAGAGACCTCAGTTCATAGCTGAGCCTTATCAATCACAAGCTTGTGATCCTGGACAAGTTAATTAAATTCTCTGAGTTTCACTTTCTTCAGCTTTAAAATATGCATAATAGGGGCACCTGGGTGACTTAGTCGGTTAAGAGTCTGACTTCAGCTCAGGTCAGGAGTTCGAGCCCCACTTCAGGCTCGGTGCTGACATCTCAGAGCCTGGAGCCTGCTTCAGATTCTGTGTCTTCCCCTCTCTCTCTGCCTCTCGCCTGCTCATGCTCTGTCTCTGTCTCTGTCTCTCTCTCTCAAAATAAATAAATAAATATTGAAAAAAAATTTAAATATAAAATATGCATAATAAGAGGATGTACCTCTTGAGGCAGTTGAGAGGCTGAAATAAAATCTACATATCTGTGAGGACTTCCGTATCTAGCACTGTTTGCCATAAATGTTAACTATTGGTGTCCACCCTCTGTGTGTACCACTGAGGTGACCCTACCTCTGCCGAATGGTTTGGGTAGCTCAGACCCTCCAGTATTTGGGGCCTGCCTCCTCTTCTTGCCCCCTCTTGACCACCCCATTTGCTGGGCTGGCCCACCTGGAGTTGTGGTTCAGTTCCTGGGAGATGTCATCAACCATGTCATTCTCAGATGCCTCGTGAGCCATGGCTTTGCAGAGCTTGCAGGCCACCAGGGCCTTGGCCATGGCCTCCTCGCCATGCTGCCAGAAGAACAAGGCCATCTTCTGCCTCTTCATCAGGACGGCCCACACCATCAGCTCATGGAAAGGGAAAGGGAAGTGGTTGATCTCAGGGTCATCCAAGTCAATGTCAACCTCTTCTTCTCGCTTCTTGGTTGTCTTTCTTCCTCGCCTCAAGGGAACATCATCCTGTCATTTTAGGGAAAAAAACAGAGGTGGAGTGAGAAATGAGTCAACTAAATGTATCAGATGGTTGTTTACTGTATATGTACTATGGACCCTGCTCTGGGATTCATACAGAATGAACTAGCCTTTCCCAGCACCTATCCCAGAAGCACTCACTCCTAACTTTAAAATAAGATCAGCCCTATTGGAACATGTCAGTGTTGTACTTCAACTTTTAGTAAGTATTTTTCAGTGGGTATTTTTCAATTTCCCTTCCTTCCTTCCTTTACTTTTGTCCGCTTTTTTTTTTCCCCTACGTGTAAGGTTATTTGTGCCTCATGATGGACAGCACTACCCTTTTCTCTGAAAGGACAAAGACATCCTATACTTGCAGGTGCCTAAGCCACAATACCCACATGAACAAAAGCTGGGAAACAGATAATCTATCTCGAGTTTCTACATACCTCTCAGGTGCATTTGTGAAGTATTTCTGGCCTTTGGATCAGTTGCCATTTGTAAACACCCATGAATAGATTTCACTTACTGGAATTTATATGCTTCCTTGGTTATCGAGTTAGTATTTCAAATACGATTTATTTTCTTGCTAATGTAACCTCAGGGTGGAATTTTCAAAGCTACTGTGACTTGCCCTCTCAACACTGGGAAAAAGTCCACTTCCTTATTTTAGAATCATGTACTAAGCCTTACCAATTGAATGAATATATATATGTCAATTATTTATATATATGTATATATATATAGTATATGAGTGAATATATATGAATGAATATATATAAAGAACATATGAATGAATATTTATGAATATATTAATGAATAATGAATATATATACATATATATAAATAATTGACATTAATAATTTGGGCAAATACTCACCTCCATTCCCAGTAGTTTCAAGGCTTTGGGCTGTTTAAAAAAATGTTATACATAAAGTTAGATCTTTCTTTATAGAGGTAAGAAAAGAATCCTATTATATCTTAACCAGGTAACAGAACATCTCTATGGTACCACATAGCATTTATTCATTTCACTAAATAAAATGCTACAAAAGGAACCTATTTATAGAAATTCTAGAATTAGGGATTTAGTGATTTTAGTGAATCATAGAAAATTAGATATCTAGAGGGGCACAATGAGATTGCCCCAGGGTAGAGCCTGCAGATTTATAATCTGTTTCATGGACCAAAATTTCTTCCATCTTCCTAGAACCATCTTATTTAGTTGACATCTCCATGATCTCAGGCACTTGGGTAAGCCATGAAATGTTCACTCAAACCATGAGATGTTTCTCAAACCTCTGAAATACCTCTGTTACCTGGAGACTTGGAATATTACTGAGAATATATGTTCAGATACTTCACGTCGCCTATGCAGCTGTCCAGTAGAGCAAAGGGTCATGGGGCCACAAGGGCATGTGCCGATGGTAGCAAAAGGTGCTCAGTGGTGTGGAAAGTGCCAGCACATACTGTAGCATCAATGGTCACGCTGGGAATGTGCAAAATAGCCACAGGCCAAGACGGAGAGAGAAGACAACTCAGCAGATTACAGCCCTTGATTTATATCTAATGAGTGGAGGCACAAAATTACATCTCAGGGGTCAGGGATTCCCATTCTGTGTTAAATGTTACAGAATGGTTGAGTGCTCTCTTGAAAGTTGAGTAAAATAGTAAGGTTGCAGCCCTTACCATTCCTCCAAATTTGATTTGACCACTCAAGTAGGAATAGCTTGGACCTTGCCTCTCTCCGTTTCTTTCCTTTTAGCTTCTGAAGTGCCCAGCAGTTTGAAATTTGTGTGATTTTTTTTTCATATTTATACTTCCTGGTGTTTTCAAAGTGGCCTCGTAGCACCACAAAATACTTTCAAAATCAGAAGACAAGCCTCATTAAAAATAAAAATCATGCCAACCACCAGCTAGTGTAACAGCTCTCCAAATGCGGTCCAGGAACCCTGTGATGTCTGGGTCTCTGTGAAGTCAAGGTGTTTTCCTAATAATACTAAGATGTTACTTGTCTTTGACACTGTGTTAACATTTGCAATGATGGCATAAAAGAATGGTGACTAAAATGGTAGGGTGGGGGGTGGCAGGAATGAAGGCAGTGGCACCAAACTTTACTAGCGGTCATTAGGTCCCATTGTTATGCACTTGAAATTTAAAAACAAACAAAAATCCAGTTTTTACTTAAGAAGCCCTTGATGAGGCCTAAAAAAATATTAACTTTATTAAATCTCTATCTTCGATGCTAAAGAAATGTCTTTTCAGGGTTTTGAGGGACGAAATGGCAAGTATGGGTTAAGCGCTTTCCTTACATACTGAGCTATGATGGGTTGTCCTGAGGACAAACACGCAGTTCCTTGGCTTGTGGCCACATCGTTTCATGCACTGTCTGCTAGAAGGAATGACTGCCAGACAAACTATGTTTATTTAGTCTTGGACATTTGGCAGATATTTTTGGAAATGGCCGAAGTGGGGCTATTGTTTTAAGGAAAGTAACTGATGGTATTTGTTGCCAATGGCAAAATTCAAAATTTTCCAAGCAGCAATTAGAAAAAAAGGAGAATTTTTGAAAACTTGTATATCCTTTCCCCCATGACCTTGACAGTTTTTCAGAAGTTAAAGACTTTTCTGACAAGATTGGAAGGGATATTAATGAATGTGAGTTTTTGAAATTGTTTAACGAAATGTGTCAACAGTGAGATCTGTATAACTCAGCAAACCAATATTTTACAATGACCAATCCTTAATGTTACAAGATCCATGCACAGTGTAAGATCAACCAATGAATTTTTTTTTAATTTTTTTTTAACGTTTTATTTATTTTTGAGACAGAGACAGAGCATGAACAGGGAGGGGGCAGAGAGAGAGGGAGACACAGAATCTGAAACAGGCTCCAGGCTCTGAGCTGTCAGCACAGAGCCCGACGCGGGGCTCGAACTCATGGACCGCGAGATCATGACCTGAGTTGAAGTCGGACGCTTAACCGACTGAGCCACCCAGGCGCCCCATCAACCAATGAATTTTAAAGTAACAGAGTATAAAAAGTTCACTGAAGCTATTTCAGATTTCGTGTTGCAACTAATCATTAAGAAACTGCCACTTGTGGGGTGCCTGGGTGCCTCAGTCAGTTAAGCGTCTGGCTTTGGGTCAGGTCATGATCTCATGGTTCATAAGTTCAAGCCCAGTGTCTGTGCTGACAGCTGGATCCTGCTTCAGATTCTGTGTCTTCCTCTATCTCTGCCCTCCCCTGCTTGAGCTCTCTTTCTGTCTTTTAAAAGTAAATAAACATTAAAAAAAAAAAAAACAAAACCTGCCACTTGTTGAATTTTGATGTATGTAACTTCAAAAAAGAATATCTATAATATCTGTAAAGATTATTAAAATGCTCCTTCTCTCTCTCTCTATATATATATGTATATACTTGTCATATTTGTTACATGTCTGTATGAAGTCAGCTTTTCTTTGTATATTTCAACCAAAACATCTGGCAACAGACTGAATGCAAAGGTAGATATGAGAATGTAGCTGTCTTCTATTAGCTAGATATTACAGAAATATGAAAAAAGGGTACAACAATGCTACTCTTATCACAAAAGTCGTTATTTTTCATAAATACATTATTTATGCTAACATCTAATGGGCTTCTTATGGTTAACTTAAAATGAATTAATATTCACTATTAATGAATAAATATTTTTAAGTCTTTACTTTCTAACATGATTATACCCATAGATAGAACTCCCATACATAAGAGCTTTTGGGGGTCCAGGCGTCCTCAATAATTTTTAAAGGTATAAATAGACCCCAAGACCAAAAACCTTGAAAACCACTGAGGTAGATAAGATTAATTTGACTTTCATTATTATTCCCTGATCATTAAGGCTCACTCCCAGTTGCCAGTTTCTTATTTTAATTGGACCTGCTGGGGAAGAGAAAGGAGTGTATCAACCAATACATTGCCTTTTTTTCTTTCCTCCTTTTGAAGGATTTGGGAGGGAGGAAGAGGTGGGTAGACCAGTTGCCTTCTTATCTGAGATGCTCCTTGGAGATAACGAAGCCACACCCCACATGTGTCGTGCCCTAGTCCTCCCAGGAGTCCAGAAGAGGAAACTTGCTGCAAAACTCACCCTCTTGGGGCCAAAGAGATTGTGGTAGAGCGTCCGGAAGCGCTTGCGCGTGTAGTTGCAGCGATAAGCCCCGCCCATCAGGTACTCTATCACCAGGCCGATGTCAATCAGGCTGATTCTATAGTCTGGGGGCAGGTTCCCCTATCAGGGAAGAAGGAAAACACACACACAAACACATCCAAAAGACAGCATGGTTTACTAGGGATTCTATGCCATGTGTTCTGTAACTATTTTAGAGTAAAAAAAATAATTAAAAAAGAAACATATGAATGTATTATTATGCTGGTTAATTAATTCACCTTAAAATAGATCCAACCGAAACCTGGATATTCTCGCTTGGAAAGAAGACATAAGTTAAATAAGAAGATGCAGTAATCGTCGGCAATAACAGAAAATCAAAATATTTATTCAAGTCTTCAGCTGGGGAGAAAAAAACACCAGTGTAGCAGAAAGAAACACAAGGCTTGACATGGCAAATGCTACAAGTCCTAGTCGCTAGCAACTCCTTTCCCCCAGATGTTCTCCGGGCCCCCTGCGTCAGCCTCTGGCCCAGGCTTGTTACCTCTCTCTTGCTGACCTCTTCATGCTCACTAAATGAAGACTCCTTCCAGAAGATGGTTGTTATTACCAGGGCCTGCATCAGGTGGGCTCTGCTCAGAGTTCAGATCTCCCTTGGGAAGACCTCTATTAACAATGAAACAAATTTGGCACCTTTTTCACAGGAGGAGAGCAGATGGATGTCAGGATGAAGTCATTTAGGAGCACCCCTGGTGGTTATTAAGAGAAACGCGGTGGCATCAGAAGAGATTCTATCAAGGGAATATTTATTTTCCCAGAATTAAGCAGATTTTGGATATTTTCTTTCAAAGAGTGCTTCTTATGGGGTAAGTTTCAGCTGCTTGCATATATAGGTGCGAAAAAACAAGAGGTTTTACCATTGTCTACTCATTACTGGCTTCTATACCTAAAAGGTGCTCTATAGGGTCTAAGGAAAGATACTGGCTCTGCTAGGTCAAGGAAGGATTAATTCCATTTGTGGGAAGTTCTGAGCACACAGTGAGTTTCAAAGGGTGTGATTAATTAATTCACTGTCTGGTTTATTTCCTTGATGCAAAAGTATGCCCTGTACCATGAATGGCAAGGGTACCACACTGTGTAGGGAGCCGTTGCACTATGCCCTTGGATATATATAGGAGAAGCACGAGGGCTTTGTCTACTTTTGTCCTTAATGGAGGACTCACTCCAGATGCTGTGTGAGATTTGGTGGTGGTTATTCAATTTCGGTGGCATCAGAACCACCTGGGAAACTTGGTGACAGTACAAAGGCCTGGCCCCTGTCCTGCTTCAATGTATGGGCCTCTACATGATTTATTAGCTCTCCAGGTGATTCTGATATACGCCAAAGTTTGTGGAATCGCTGTTCTAGTAACAAAGTTCGGGTGGGCTCACATGACAAAATCGGAAAATTTACAGTGTATAGTCATCATTAGGAAATCAGCTTAAATTGTTTTGCTAACGGAGGGTAGCAAAATGTATGCTTCCTCGGCTTTGCTATGGTCAACAGCATACATTTGTAAGGGGTTCAGGGTTAGAGGTGGCCCACTGTATCCTCCCTATCAAACCCATAGCCTTAATTGCTTTATTGATCTTTGTATCCCCAGTGCCTTTTATAGTGGCTGGTGTGTGGTAGGCATTCAGAAAGTTTGCTGGTAAGAATGTGAATGAGTAAAACAGTGAAATTAATGGATGTGGTTGGGATCAAGTCTCAGTTTCAGGTTTTTCAGTACTGTGTTCTTGTCAGTATTGGAACTAACTGGCCACAGTCTGTGAGTCATCCTGTTTGGGATAGCCCCGTATCACCGTGGAAACTGACTTGAAATACGCCTATCGCTCCGTTGGTGTTCTCAGTGGAGTAGGAACGAGAAGGAATGAATGGAGAGCAAATGAAGCAGCAGCCTGAGCACAGGAGATCCTGGTGCTGCTCTTTAGACTCCCTTGCCGCCCCCGACCCTTCCTAGCCCTGCCCATCAAGCTCCACCTCTCCCTTGGCTTGGGGCACAAAGCAGGCTTGGGGACCCAATTTGAGGCAGCTGAGCAAAGCCATCACACTTGGGGTGGAAGCACTTTGTGTTACAGAACCCCTCTCATCCTTGACCTTGGCTCATCATTATCCCAACCAAAATGTCCCTTCCTAAAGATGGTCTTATTCTCCTCCCCAACCATTCTCAGAATTTTGGAATCTCCTCTGAGGACTCTCTCATGAATCTGCCTGTGTTGGCAAGTTAAGCTATCCTCAGGTGGTCAGACAAGACCAAGTGTCTGACTTCTTTATGCAAAGCATGGCAAAAACAGAGAAAAGGGAACTTTGAGGAAGTCTTTAGATAGTAACTTTTCATGCACTGCCCTTTCCATAAACATGAAACTGAATTTACAAATATTACTCATGCAATCACTTTTCTCCATTGTTTTGGGACTGCTTAACAAGGCTGTGGGTTTCTGGATCATCAGCTGTACCTGACAGTTAGACAGGCCTGTTATTTCAAGAGTCAAAGAACCCTGAAGTCTGGACCCTTCTGGGTCTGCCTCATCTCATCTGCGTCTACAAGGATGACCCACAGAAGAGGCTCCGCATTTGTGTTATTTTCCTGGGCACTGTGAGGCAGGCAGGGTGGAGAACCCTGGCTGTGAATCAACTGCCCTGGGCTTCTTTCTGTCTGTCCTTCGTAAATCAACTGGTTTCCCTCAAGGCTTCCCTGTAAAATGGGTGCAAATCTATGGCTCCTATGGTCTCTATATAATGCTTGAGTCCCAGGGTTCAGAAAATTCCCTAAAAGATTTTGTGTGATGCTACTGAAGAGCAATCATACCAAGTCGATGAATTTGTGCCTTATTTTTAATCCTGTAAGAATTCTCTAAATTTGAATCATGAGTAACAGCAAACCTAACACCTATGTATATTTTCTTTTGAGAAACCTATGTGTGAACATCAGTTTGAATTCTAAGAACGAGACACCAATATTGCCTGAAGTGAGTGGCAATAATTATGCTTTTGAATTGTCTAGAAGAGTGGGGGGTTATCAGGAAAGGGATCGTGGTAAAATTCGATAAAAATTTGAGACGGGCCAGTAAAATATTTTTGGCAAATGATTTTATTCACAAAGGGCTACTAGGTTTATATACAACAAGAGAAAGTGCTGGAGTCTTTTTTTTTTTTTTGTAGGCACTTCTCATATAAAGCTTTATTATTTTCAAGTGATTTAAATGTGATCTGGGCTGAAGTAGGAGAAAGGATTTAGTGAGCGTTCTGGGTTCTGCTTAGCTTTGAGCCAATGCCTTAAAGGAACTGGCCTGCATTTCTGTTTGACCACAAGGGGGCGATGTTCACCTAACCGAAGCCGGTGAGGGTTCCACCAGCATTTAGGTGCCTGTTCTGTTTTATATGAGTAATAAGGCGATGCAAATGAAAACAGCAGATTGGAGGATTTAGAAATAAGGAGAGTCAGATGCCCTTGTTAAAGTGATATCTGGAGGAGGGAGAGCTTACTTTACCAAGTAATGTGTCTGAAAGCCTGCAAGACTGATTGCATCTGTCCTCATCGCCCCCTCCCCCACCAGCACCGAGGCCTGGAAAGCAGAGAAATTAAGGGAAATTAGTTTCACAATTTTCACTAGGAAGAATGGAAACCTTTTGGGGAAGAAGAAATAGGTTTCATATAATTTGTAGAATCGGGTGCAATTTCGGTCTCTTGCGACATATCTGTGCTGGGTGAACTTGGAGGGGGCTGGTAACATTGGGGCATGTCTGAGGTGCTGTGCCGATGGCCGTGGCCACCTGTGACCTCAGATGTCAAAGATGCAGAGAACACCCAGCGTATGACCCGGCAGTGGAAATAGCGCTGGGCCAGCACGGTGGCCCTAGCTCTGCCTCTCTGTGAACGTGAGGAGATCACTTCCTTCCTCTGTTCCTCAGTTTACACTCTGAAAACAGGCACTTGGGACAGAGTTACTTCTAAGGTCCCGTCTATTTCTAGAGGTCCGATTGTCTGACCACTGCCTGGCAGGCTGCTCTTTTTTTTCTATGCTGCTAGGTCACCGCGCAAAGATTCTTGTCCAGAACTCGCACCGTTGGTGGGGTTTCCACTAATCGCCCCTGAAATCTGGTTAGTGGAACTGGGAGCCCAGAGACAGGCATGGTGTTGTGCTCATCACATCCACCTCCTCTGGAAAAAGCAGAGAACGTGAACGGCACCTCATATACCACAGGTAATGTCCAAAAACCTTCTGGAGGAGTCTTCCTATGCTTGGATGCTTTTCAAATGGGAATTCAAGAATGACACTGGAATAATGCCCCTTTGGTCTGTTGTTTCTATTAGTCTCTCCTCCCTTTTTTGGTATTTACTTTGGCAATTGGTAATGCCTGCACACTTATGTCCCATTTCATGCCTTACCAGCATGCGGCAAGCTGTGTGACTCAAATACTTTGATTCACAGAGTGAAACAGAGAAGCTTGGCTCCATTGGTAGGTACCATCTGACAACCTGAAAACGTTGTCTCTTTTTCTCAAGCCATGAGCCGCTACTCTGAAATTTTCATCCATGCCCTCCTAAAGGTGACTTTTAATTAAAAGAATAGTTTAAATGCATGTATTAGATCGGCTCTTGTAAATAAAATCTTTTTCAGAAGTCAGCTCATGACGTTCACCATCAGATTTCAGCTGTTTGGGAAACACATTTCGTGGAAACTTATAACAAGCCTTCAAAACGGGCTTGTTTCATTCTAATGTATGTCGGGTATAAAATGGTTGCTGGTTGTCAGGTTTGCCAAGGAAGAGGGGAGAAAAGACTACTCTGGCAAAAGTTCATGGACAAAGAGGACATTCCCACAATAGTTGGCATGGTTATACACCGAGCAACCTTTTATTTTATTTTTTTAAGTCTTATTTATTTAAGTAGTCTCTATACTGAGTGTGGGGCTTGAACTCACAACCCTGAGATCAAGAGTTGCATGCTCTCCCAACTGAGCCAGCCAGGTGCCCCTAGAGCAGGCAGCCTTTAAAAAAATAAAAATGCTTTTGGAAATCTGCATGAATTTGGCTGATGGGATTATGAAAATGTCCTTTCTTTACCTAACGAGGGTCTGAAATACTTTTCTCCCACCTCTCCATTCTGCAAAGCCCTGTCTTAATTCCCATGTGAATGAATTTTAAGCTATCATAATTTCACAACTACTTCTATATAATACTCAGATATCACCCCCCCCCCCCGCCCCTTGGTGGGGAATGAGAGTCCAGGTAATCTGAAGTCTTAGGACATGTAAGTTAAGAAGGAAAAACTAGTACTTGAAAACATACAGAGGCACAAATTGAGCAGACAGTTAGCTTCTAAAAATGGCAAGTTAGATTTCACGGAAAAGCAGACAGACTCGGGCCACTCTGCTGTAATGTAGCATTGGTGAGTCCCATGGATTTATGCAGGAAAACAGGGGACTGGGTTGGCCTTTATCATTTCAAATTTCTGATTGTTGCTGAATAACAAACTGTTGACCTCATTGCTCCCCTGGTATAAATAATGTGAGATTTTTGAAACTAGCTTGGGAGCATTTCTCCGAATTCAGTTCTGTTGATGTCAAAGGAGAATTCGACTTGGAGAGACCATACTGATAAACGTAGGACCAGCTGATTATTCTTAAATGCACTCCCTGGGTCCGTAAGAGCTCTTTGCATTTTATCTCATAGACATAGCATCAAACACTGTGTTTACGGTTCAGAATAGCATTTTTTATCAGGGCTTAGCACTTACTGGTTCACTTTTTTTTTCTTTTTGTCACAGATCATATCAATTAACATGTAATATAAAGTCTTGTAATCTTAAAGCACAAAGCGCATGCTAACTATCAAGTTCTTTAATTTTGAAAATTGCTTCCACTGCCCAAGGTTTTCTTAGCATTTTAAAGCCTGTCTCCTTTCCCACATAAAAGGATGAATTGTTCCTATAAGCCAGTTCAGAACTATCCTGGACCATTTGTAATCATTTTTTTCCACTTAATAAATCAGTACCTAAATGAATCTTTATGTATTTTTGCTCCAATATTTGGATCACACTTAAAAATAAAGCTGCTCCTAATACTCCTTCCTCCCGAACCCTAACCATCATGGTCTTTCTTGTTAGTTTCTATTACTTTTGGAGTCCATCTTTAGCTGAGATGTTTTAAAAAACCCTTCCCTTAAATATACATGCCTTCTAATGCAAGTGACAGGGGCAAATGTAGGCAGCTAATGAGATTTCAGAAGGGAGAAAATGATATTGTAAAGCAGAGTCCTACAAAGAAGAGAACCTAATAGGAGGGGTTTTGATCATTTATACTCAGTATAATCTAACTGCAAAAATCCCTTTGGAAATCAGTGAAGATATCGAAAAACTAGGAGTTGGAGGTGAATCAGTGACTTTATTTGAAGGCTTAAATTGGCCGATGGCTGGGATTGAGGGACAAAGGCATAGCTGTCGCCCTAGAAAGACTCACAATTCCTGCAGTGACACAGATTAGCTCAAGGTGAGGGGGACAATGTCTTATTTATTATTAAAAAACCCTCAGGACATTTTATTGAATGTGAGCAACATATATCTTGGCAAAGAATATGTGTTAAATGTGTACATTGAATCTTTTGAGACACTTCCCCCTCTTTAGTTGCCAGGCAGTTTTAAGCCAGGATAAATTACACAAAATTGGAAGACTTGAGGGTAAGAGAAATGGCTCTGTTGAGGGCGGGTGTGATTACGGCTCGCAATGCGTCAGATCAAGGGAAGATGTGATCTTGGTAGAATGGTGGTTGCGTTGGATGTACAGATTGCACAGCGACTGTTCTCTTGCTTTCAAATAACAACAGGCTTCACTCACTCACAACAGATGAAGTATCCTTCAGTAAAGTCATGTGGGGATGAGAGGAAAGCTTCCAAGAGCCAACAGAAGGGGTTTTTGGTTTTTGTTTTGTTTTGTTTTTTGTCCCCTTTACTCATTACTAGCAAAGGTCCAGCTGGTTAATAGGTACATTCTAAGCAGCCCCAGGACCTTTACTTGGCCTTTCAAGGGAAAAATTAAAAAGTGGCTACTTTTCCTAAGGGAAGTTCTAGACAGTGACTCCATATATTTTTTACCTTACTTTGTAGCTTTCTCTGACTATGTCCTTTGGGCTTTGGTGAAGAATTGCTACAAACTAGTGGGTGGCTGTGCGTGTGTGTGTGTGTGTGTGTGTGTGTGTGTGTGTGTTGGGGGTGGGAAAAGCGCCCCCATCTAGTCCATCCTTTGGAGTTGAAACATTAGTTTCAACTGGGAACAGCTGTCAAGGATTCAGAATTAAAGTTATCTCTGGGAGAGCTTGTACGGGGCAAAAGAACACGCACTTGGCTAAGATCAAACACAGCTTTCCCTGTACCTCACTCTTCTTACCTACAAATGGGAATCATACTATATAATAATAAAATAATAATTCACTTCATTGAATTGTCATGAAGATGAAGTGAGCTGAAGCATATAGGAAGCGTAGATTAGTGCCATGCTTCTGGTCGTCACTAAAGGTTTGGTATATTCTTGTTCATCGAAGGACCTGAGTTTGAATTCTACCTCTTTCCTAACCACGTACTACAGTTCTCACCTCCTTACATTTCAGCCTCTATCTCTGTAATATGGGAATCATTCTGCTTCATCCAAACCTACTGCCTTTTTCTTTTCTTTTTTTTAACCTCCCCTCAAGTTAGATGGTCAACGTGAAAATATATCCTGGAAAAAATAAAGTGTTAGAAGAACGGAATGCACGTATGCATTTTAGTTTCTGATTCTCTGAGACTTTTTGAGCTATGTTTCCTGAGCTCCGTATAGTGTTAGGAGTGACAGTGATGCATCGCATCAGGAGCTGGTATGTGCAGATACCTCCTACGGTTGGTCACACAACATGGAAACCAGCTCCCCGAACAGTGAGGGGCGCAGGGAAGAAAACAGGCAATGGCATAAATCCACACAGCATGGGGCAAAGCCTAGCGTTCTGCTACCTAAAAACATTATGTCCAAAGAAAGCATCTAAAACCACGGAGACTGGAGGTAAAACCGCAGGTGCATTGTAAGCAAAGATGTCATAGTTAAAAGGCAACACACACAACAGTGTCCTGAAATGAGGCATCTCGCAGGGACAGGAGCGCTCTGGCAGTGCATGCAAAACACAGGCGCTTTCTAATCACAGGAAGCAGTCAAGACAGGGCCTCTGACCTGCAGTCGAGAGGGTTCTTACCTTTTTGACATCCCTGACCAAGTGGTACAATGTATTTGAGGGCCCATGTCTCTGAAAACAATAAAGAACAATCAGATGGTTTTGCTAGTCAGGGGCTCTCATTGGCAAGGCAAGAAGGATCTGGAAGGAAGGGTTCTGGCGGAGGAGGGGGTCGTTCTTCATGATGAGCCTTGTTCTAGTTGCTCAGCTGTACCTGGCTCTTCCAAACACACACACTGGCAGAATTTGGGATTGTGGTTCCTCAAGAAAGAGCATTTGAGTTCTAGGTTCAGTCTTTGTAAAGGAGGTTGTCAACCGTTTTGTTGTTATTATGATAAGAACATTAAAGCCTAATCTCATAGCAACTTTCAATTATACAATACAGTGTTGTTAACTATAGTCACCATGCTATACATATGACCCCTGGAATTTATTTGTCCTATAACTGAAAGTTAATACCCTTTAGCTAACATCTCCAATTTTCCCCACCCCTCAGCCCCAAATATTTTGAGGATCCTCTACACTGTGTTTAAATATCTGGCTCCCTTTTCAAATATTAATTGACCACATGTGCATGTATCTATTGCTGGGCTTTTAACTCTGTTCTGTTGGTCTATGTGTCTGTTTTAATGACAATACTATACTGTCTTGATTCCTATAGCTTCGTGAAATAGTTTGAAATCAGGAAATGTAATGCCTCTACTTTGTTCTTCTCTCTCAAGATTGCTTTGGATATTCAGGGTCCTTTGTAGTTCCATGTGAATTTTAAGATAGTTTCTTCTATTTCTATGAAAAAATGCCATTGGAATTTTGAAAGGGATTGCACTGAACTTATAAAAGGCTTTGGGTGGTATGGACATTTTAACATTAACACTTCTAATCCATGGCTATGGGATATCTTTCCATTTACTTGTGTCATCTTCAATTTCTTTAATCAGTGTCTTACAATTTTCACTTTATAGATCTTTTACTTCTTGGTTAAATTTATCCCGAAGTATTTTACAGGTTTTGATGATATTGTGAAGTAAATGAGATTGTTTTATTCTATTTTCATAGAGTTCTGTGTTAGTGTATAGACATGCAACTGATTTTTGTATATTGATTTTGTGTCATGAAACTCTATTGGATTCATTTATTATTTCTAACAGCTGTGTGTGTGTGTGTGTGTGTGTGTGTGTGTGTGTGTGTGTGTGTGAAGTCTTTAGGAATTTCTATATATAAGATCATGTTATCAGCAAAGACAGTTTTACTTCTTCCTTTCCACATTGGATTCCTTTTTCCCCCTCCCTCTGTTCTTTCTTCTCCCTTTCTTCCCTTCCTTCCTTCCTTCCTTCCTTCCTTCCTTCCTTCCTTCCTCTGACTGCTTTGGCTAGGACTTCCAGTACCATGTTTAATAGGAATGGAGAGAGTGGGCACTATTAACTTATTCCTGATCTCTGAGAGAAAACCTTCAACCTTTTTACCATTGAGTATGATATTAGTTGTGAATTTATCACAAGTAGCCTTTGTTATATTGAAGTGTGTTCCTTCTATATCCAATTTATTGACAGATTTTACCATGAAAGGATATTGAACATTGCAAATGCTTTTTCTGCACCTATTGAGATGATTTGATTTTTATCTTTCATTCTATTAATGTGGTATGCCTTTATTGATCTGCATTTATTGAACCATCCTTGCATTTAGGAATGGAATCCCATTCGATCATGGTGTATGAACTTTTTAATGTGCTGTTGAATTTGGATTATTAGTATTTTGTTGAGAATTTTTCTATGTATATTCATTAGGGATATTGGCCTATAGTTTTCTTTTCTTGTAGTGTCCTTATCTGGCTTTGGTGTGAGGGTAATTAGTGCTGGCCTCCTAAAATAAGTTTGAAGGAATGCCTCCTCTTTAATGTTTTTGAAAAGTTGGAAAAGAATTGGGGTTAATTCTTTAAATGTTTTGTAGAATTCACCAAATTCCCCTGTGAAGCCACCTGCTCCTGGGCTTTTCTTTGTTGGGAGGTTTCTGATTACTAACTCAATCTCCTTATTTGTTATTGATTGGTCTGTTCAAATTTTTCTATTTCTTCATGATTCAGACTTTGTCGGTTGTACATTTCTAGGAATTTATCCACTTCTCCTATGGCTAATTATTGATCTTTATTATGGGGATGGAAGCTGGGGCCTCCTAGTCTTTCTTTTAATTCAGTCTGTTATTCTTACTGGAAGTTTTACTATGCAGAACTAAGAACACTCTGCAGAGGACACAGAAACCTGGAGCCACTCTGCTAACCTGTTTTCTAGTTCCAGCATCAGGAATGAGATAGAGCCAGTGTGGCAGCATCTAACACCCACCACTGGCTGGAGAATAGGTCAATAAGTTCCATCTTATTAGTGTTGTGGGTGGTGGAACAGAGGAGCATTATGACCAATGAGGAGAAGAATAACCTCTGAGACAGAAGTGTTGGTTCAGTACTGGCTTTCTTTTTAACTTAGGAGTTTTGTGGTCTTGGATAAACCAATTCTCTTCTTGGCCTCAGTTTTCTTATCTGTAAAATGGAGGAAAACAATGTCTACTCTTTTTAAAAAAAAATTCCAAGTAAAAATTTATTGACCTTGATTAAGAATACTTATATATTTAATACTGCGTCTGATTTATCATAGGAATTACCTCCCCAACATGTTAATCACAGATGGATTGAAAGAGTATTTGGGAAATGGAGCAATGTAGTTTATGTAAGGATACCACATTAGAAGTCTACTGGAGAGCCAAAGGAGTTTGTCCTGGTAGAATGTGAAATTAAAAGAACAAGTAGCAAAAACTATTGAGTAGGTCCAGAGCCTTTGGGAAGAAAGTTTTTCTTAACCTTCCTCATTTGTACTCTCCAAATACCTTGTTCTCCTCTTGAAGGTTCCAATATCTACTCTTTAAACTTCATTGGGTTTTAATGAGTCTCAGCTCAGAGCCAATGTACTTAACTCACTGAATAGTACAAAAAACTTCATAAATAGTAGTTTTTCTTTATGGTTACTCCTTGGTATCCCTAGTAAATGAATTGGCAAATTATTACATGATACAAAAAATATTTTGGGGCAACTCCAGATAAGGAGTGTTTTACATTTTATTCCATTTTGGTGGCAAGGGGATGAATGATGGTAGCTCTGAGAATAACAAGATGATGCAGGATAGTTAATCGGTCTCCTTTTGATGCGTTGAGTTAAATCAATTCTCCTCTGCTTGCCTCAAATACCCTCTGGGCTTATAGTATAAACTGTGTTCTAATTCCCAGAGTCTTGTGGTTTTGTGTAAGAATCTGAGAATGTTAGCTTTCCACTGACAACTGAGCAGTTAAAACAAGTGGGATCTTGGTGACTTGGCATTGTCGTCTACAGGTCTAAGGGAGTATTTGTGGAAAATGATCCATGCATTTGGAGGGGAGGGGAGAGACTCACAGGCATGTGGGGGGCAGGAGAAGGTAAAACAAAAAACACAGAGAAAATAAAAAGCGCCTTAGCTTGGTCCTACCGTATTGTACAATTCCTCTAGTCTGGAGATGGTGAGAAAACGGTGCATGCTTACTCCATTCTCTATGAGTAATTTCACAAAATCCACTCTGTCCAGAACTAGGGCATCCAACATGGCTTGCTCCAAAGACCCCACCTGCAAATCAAGTCACTGAGTTAGTCTGCCCCAGGGTCCAGGGATGCAGTTGCTTGGTGCTGTTCACCTGAACAGTTTAGAAATGGATGCCTTTGACATCTGGTAAACCTTCAGCACGTCCAAGAACATGCTGGCAAGACTGTTCCCACCTCCACTTTTGGGACAGCCACAATCTCTCTTGTGTTTTGGAGTCTGTCTTTGCAAATAAAATTCAAGGTTTCTAGTTCCAAAAGCTATTTCCTCCTTGACTCTCTTTTTTCTTCTGGATCCCAAGAAGGTGCAAGGGTGTACAAGGTTTTCCTTTCCCAATTCTCTGACCAAACTTCTGCAACACTAGTGAAATGCCAAACTGGCTACTTTGCTGCCCTCATTTCCCTCTTTCTGAGGCTCTGAATTAGATCCTTGGCCACCTTGAAAAAAGGGACCCTAGCAAAGAGATCAAAAAGTAGGCTCAGGGCACCTGGGTGGCTCCGTCGGTTAAGCGTCCAACTTCGCCTCAGGGTCATGATCTCACGGTCTGTGAGTTCGAGCCCTGCGTTGGGCTCTGTGCTGACAGCTCAGAGCCTGGAGCCTGCTTCGGATTCTGTGTCTCCCTCTCTCTCTGCCCCTCCCCTGCTCACATTCTGCCTCTCTCTCTCTCTCTCTCTCTCAAAAATAAACATTAAAAAAAAGTAGGCTCTTCTGTCTTTTCATTGTTAGACTACCTTGACTCTGTCTCACCCATTTCAGTGCAGAGACCCTCAATTACGTAGGTTCTTTGGTCTGTTTACTGGGGTTTTATTTAATTCCTTTCACAAAAATTTCCCAGTGTCCAGACTCCTTGACCACTCTTTCCACACTAGCAATCCATTAGCAGCACTATAAATAAAGACAGGGGCTCAACCGGAGGCAGAAGCTCTCTGGGAGAAAGGAAGGGTTAAATAAGACCTGCCCATGAGGGCATTGCCCTTCAGTTATTCCGGGCACAGAGATCAAATTTCAGACTGCTGGCCGCCTCTTGGGGACACATGCATAAGCCGCCCAATAGCCAATTTTCCAAGTTTTTATTTTTGGTAGTGTCAATTGAGGGAAACACACCAAGAACAGTTATATAAAGCTTTGGTTGCCTCTGTGTGGTTGTTGGGGATGGGGAGGGCCTGTGCTCAGCCACCAGGACCAGATGGCACCTGCTAATTCTGCATCCCGAGGTGCGACTCAGCCATGTGCTAGCCTGGGGTGGCCACGACTCAGAAGCGGCGACCTCCAAGACAACCAGAAGCAAACTGCTAATTCCACTCCTTCCTTAATTTTAATTGATACCATTTTTTCTTATACGGGTTTTTTTTTTTTTTTTTTAGACGTGTAAAAGAAATGGCATCGGTTGCAGCTAAAAATTGCCGTCAAAGTCCACTCAGAGATGGGAATGTCTGGAATGTTTGCAGTTGTGCTTTGTGGCGTCTTCAACCAGGTGGCAGTGTTTTCCTAAATATGAGAAAGGGGCTGAGGCTGAGGATGGCTGCAAGGGAACATTTCCATCCTAGAGAAGAGGCAGCAGTTTCTCAAGCTGCTCTCAGAGACTTCTTAAACAAATACACTTGCCCACGCCCCTGGAGTGGGCTTTCCAGGGGGTGATGACATATACTCTACCGGCCACTGCTGCCCATAAATAAAGATCTGGCTGCGAGCGATGTCCACTCTGTTCCAGGCTAGAGCTAAGCTCAGCTGGTCCGGGGCCGAGGCATTGGCTCCTGTGTGTAGACAAGTAGGGGGAAAGAGTGGGAGAGAGAAAACAATGATCAGTTATTATGCCGAGAAGACCTACTCCATTACTCTCTGGTCAGTCCCCCTCTTCCTGGGGAGTAGACTCAGCTGTACAGCAGGGGTTCCCAGACTTGGTACTGTTGGTATTTGGGGCAGGATAATTGTTTACCATGGGGGCCGTTTTGTACATTGTAGACTATTTAGCAGCATCCCTGAATTCAATCCAGTGGATGCCAGTGACACCCCCAACCTCCACCCAAGTCACGACAATCCAAAGTGTCTCCACATGCCACCAAATGCATCCAGGAGGAAGGAGACAAAATCAGCTCATTGAAGACTACTGCTCAAGTGTTGCTGTTCAAAGTATGGCCCACGGAGCCAAGCAGCAGCAGAAGCAGCATCACCCGGGGAACTTTTTAGAAATGCAGACCCTCTGGGGTGCCTGGGTGGCTCAGTGGGTTGGGCATCTGACGCTTGGTTTCGGCTCAGGTCATGATCTCAAAGTTCATGGGTTTGAGCCCCGTACCGGGCTTCACCCTGCCAGCGCGGAACCTGCTTGGGATTCTCTCTCTCTCCTTCTCTCTCTGCCCCCTCCCTGCTGATGCATGTGCTGGCTCCCTCTCTAAATAAATAAATAAATAAATAAATAAATAAATAAACTATATAAACAAACAAACAAACTATATATATATATATATATATATATATATATATATATATATGCAGACCCTCAGGCCCTACCCTAGATCAGAATCCATATTTTAACAAGATCTCAGATGATTCATGCACACATTAAAGTTTGAGAAGCGTTGCCCTGCAACACATTTTGTTTCTACTGGCCAATCTTTGGTGCAACGCATCATCAAATTGTAAGTCGCATGGTAACAGTGTCCTCGTATCTTAGTGAGCCAGCTTTGCCACTCTACTGAAAAAGAGTTAAGAAGATCTTGTAAGAGAATAAAAAGAAATGACTTAGGTTTTCTTAGATTTGCGGGTAGAAGCCACCGGAATAGATTTTTAAGTTCTCCTTTCATTCTCCAGATTTGGTGGCTAGATCTGTGCTGTCCACCTGTGGCTGTTTAAAACTAAATTATTTAAAATTAAATAAACTTTAATGCTTCAGTCACACCAGCCACATGTCAAATGCTCCGTAGCCGTATGTGGCTGGTGGCCTATGAACTGGAGAGTGTTGATTCAGAACAATTCCATCATCACAGAATGTTCTATTGGAATAGAGCTGGTCTAGATTGACGCATCCTGTCAATACACGTAACCTGCCAAGCAGCTGGGTGTGAAGCTGAGAATGGTAGGCGGAGATAATGCTGGGCTACCGTCAGGGGACCAATGTCTGCTATTTTGCAGTTATGTGACAGCGGACCTCTCTGTGCCACTGTTTTATCATCTTGTGAAACGGGGACCATAAGAATTATCCTGTTTACTGACTAGAATGTGAGACTAAAATGAAACCATATAGTGAACGTGCACATGTAAACAGGGTTTTTGCAATTGACATCCTTAGTACCCTGAACAGGAGACGTCCCTAAATGTTTGCCTGATTCCATGTTGCTAGAGGTCCCACCAGCAGGGGAGCACAGTACAGAGACAGCACTCTTAACATGGCTCAGATTTTTTGGACATCTAATATGTGCTAGGCAAAGTATTAGGCACTTCCATGTATTATCATATACAATGTCCCCCCAAATCCTGAGAAATGGGTCTTATTATCTCCATTTGATAGACGAAGATACTGAGGTCCAGAAAGGTAAAAAATCATGTAGCTACAAACAGAAGGTAAACAGAAGAAGCATTTATCATGCCAGAGGTGAGATTCAGCCCCAGTGAATTTTTCCTTCATTCCATGTGTGCGGATTCTGATGTTTGTGAGGGAAGGAGGGACAGCAAATGCTAGTCCTGCCCATTTTCCTGAATTCTTCAGCACCAGAGTGCTGTAGATAGGGCTGCTGGTGATCAGACTGTATCGGTGATTCCCAAAGTCTATTGCACAGTAGAATCACCTGGGAAGCTTCTAAAACATCTGTATGCCCAGAGTGCACCCCAAAACAATTACATCACATTGTTTGGGGTGGGGGCCAGGCTCTGATAGTTTTAAAGATCTCCAGGTGTTTTCAATGCGCTCCAGGGCTTGGGAACCACTGTGCTACATGTCTCTTCTGCTGCCTCCCTTTGCCTCTTTCCTCTTGGCTCTGAGATGTTGAAGTTAAGAATTAGGGGAGCAAAATGTTCTCTAGAGGAGTGCTTCTCTAATTTGAGCATGCAAAAGAATAAGCTGGAGAGCTTTTTAAAACAGATTCTTGGGCCCCACTTCTAGAGATTAAGATTTAGCAGATCTGGGGTGGAGCCTGAGTTTCTGCATTTCTAAAAAGCTCCCAGGTGGTGCTGGTGCTGATGATCTGAGACCTCCCTTTGGATAACAAAGGCCCCAGAGAGCTGTGTGCCACATTCTCTTCACAGGTCAAAGGGCATTTTTGATTCTGGTGCCCACGCATTGATGGATTTGGTATACTTGTAGTAAATTAATTAGCGTTTGGAATGATGAATTCAGTTCATACAGGGATTTTTCTATTAAAATTATTTATCACCTCAGGGGGTAACATCAGAAACTGCAAACTAATACTAGGGTAACTGGTGTAAGTAAGTGATAAATAGGAACGTGTCAAAATGTACTATCATCACTTTTAAGGAAAAAAAGTGAAGGCTCACTGGGGCTGCATTTGGAAAGGTAGCACTCTATACTTTCCTTTGCTTCCTTAGCTGCTCTGCTGGTCGTGGGTGACCTGCTGTAATGGTTTAATCATTCCCTTTGCCATCTGTATGCCACAGATTTGTATGTCACCCAGTCAATGGTCGCAGCACAGTCTGAACAGGAACACATAGGAGGAAGCAAAGTCATTGACATTACATTAAAGTCAATGTGAGTTACCTGAATGTAATTACCTAAGTGTCAAGTGAAAGCAGGAAGCCAATGAGTCTTGACTTCTCAAAAATTGAAAGTACATCAAGAATGATCCTGGGTGACACTTTGGATCAGAGGTTCTCAGCCAGGGTGACCAACCAGCCCAGTTGCCTAGGAGAGTCACGGTGTTAGCACTGAAATTTCCACCTCCTGAGAGAACCCTCAGTCCCGCACAAACCTGGATGGGTGGTCACCCTATGCTCAACTGCGTCTATATTTTGGAATTGCCTGAAAAGCTTAAAACAGACTGATACTTGGGAGCCATCCCAGAGATTCTGGTTTCATTGGTCCTGGGCACTGCAGTTTTTAAAAGCTCCCCAAAAGCTTTTAAGAATAAGAGGTCTTTAACCTTCCCTTGACATTAAAATCATGAAGGCAAGGTTAAGAACCTTGAGTCTAGATAATATATTTTCATTCACTTATTCATCTGTTTATTTATTAATCGATTTACACATTAAAAACTACAGATTTCATGCCTTCTCATATGGCAGGTATGATGCCAGTATGAGGACCAAGATGAGTAATACAGAGTCCTTTGTCTTGAGAGCTTAGAGGAGGGGTTAGGTCTGTAATTAAATACATCATCTCGTGCTCAACAGATATTGAATACCTTTTGTGCCAGGAACTGTTTTAACACTGAACATCCCATGGTGAAGAAGGTAGCTGAGATCACTCTTTGCACAGAGCTTACTACTTACTTCTACTAGTAGAAGAGCAGCACTCAGAAAATAAATGAACAAACTAAGAAACAGTATACTTTCTGATTGTGTAAATGCCATGAAGGAGCAGTGCCATTCCCAGGAGTGGGACCTGTGTCTATAGGAACAATTTGAGTCACTCCAAATCAATGTGGCAGCACCGTTCTGGCTACCCAGTCTCACATGATGCAGGCAGCTGGCCAGGCTGTCCTTCTGAAACCAGAGCTGGATATGAAACCATTGGATATCTTTGTAGGTACAAGTCTGGGTGTCCTGTGGGGCATCTGGTTGACCCTGTGTGGGAACTAGAGGGTTGGAAGGTGCCTTGAAATATTGAAATGGGTCTGGGGTCCATGAAGATCCTGGTTTGAGCTAAGGGTTATGCCACCCATATGACACTGCCACCCTGGCTCATGCCAGATCATAGGAGGGCATGAAGAAGGCCCTTGAAAGCACTGGTTTAATGGTGGTACTGAGAATGACCAAGGTGGTGGTAGAGGGTTGAATGGACAGGAGACCTCCCTGAGAATAACATTTGAACTGGACCGAAATAATTAGAAAATGCCACCATGTGAAGGACTTGTGGTGGTTGGGGTGGGGAGAGCACTCCAGGTAAAGGCAACATCGAGTATAAAGGTCCTGATGTGGGAATGAATACAAGTAGGTATAAGACATAAAAAATACAGTTTTATTATTTCCTCTTTCTGCAGGAGGCTGAAGAATATTTAAGTGCATACATAATGGTCTTAAGCAAGGGATTAATTCACTAGATGGATGAGATGAAGAAAGGCATTGTACAAAAAGAAACAGCCTAGGAAAGGATTGGGAGAGTTCAATACCCCTGCAAATTTAGGCAATTCATGGGAAGACACTGAGGAAGATTCAAAGCTTGAGGTGTATGTGAGTTAGCAGAGAGAGCTGAAGCCAGAATGGAAGGACTTATAAATGATATTGGAGGAGTCTCCCTTTATCCTGGAGACACAGAGAAACCACTGGAAACACTTGTTTCAGAAATAATGTGTCAGATGTACATCTTAGAGAAATTCCTTTGGCACCAGTGTGAAGGGTGGATTGGAAGGGACATTGGACTGGAGGGAGAAAGAGTAATAAGGAAAGTATTGCAATATTCTAGGAAAGGGATAATGATCTGAAGGAGCAGTTTGGATGGAGGGATATTTATAAAGCACAATGGATAGCTGTGGATGAGAGATTTAAAGTGGGGAGCAAGAGAAGTCAAAAGTGGTCTCCTTGGGGGCCCGGGTCCATGATGGCCAACTGAGATTGGCAATGTAAGATAAAAACACGCTTTGAGGGGCAGCAAAATTGCAATCTTGACTATAATGAGCTTGAAATGCCTGTGGTATAGCCATCCAGGTGGGAATGACCAGAGGCCATTGGATATTGAGATGTGGGGCAGGGGAGGGATTAGTTCTGGAGACAGAGATTTGGAAAACATTGCGTGAAGGTGATAGGAAGAGAGAAGAGGATTCGTCATGGAATAACACCAACATTTAAAGGCTATGAAAGTAAAGCAAATCTTTAGAAAGAAATCACACACTCACACACACATTCAACAGAGATATAGGAAGAGATCATGGTGCCCTACACTATAGGAAGAGAGGTTTTTAAGAAAGAGGAGGTGATCATTAGGTCAAAATCTGCAAAGAGGGTAAGTAAAAAAGACTGACTTTCCTTCTCTATCCTTCTCTTTCCTTCTCTTTTTTATTACAAGGCACCAGCTATATGTCTATTAGTTTATTATTTATTTCTGTCCCCAGAGCGTAAACCTCAAGAGGCCAGGGAGTTAGTCTACCTTATTCACTGTGGTATTCTTAGAGTCCAGAGCAGTGCTTGGCACATAACAGGTGTTCAATAACCATTTGTTGAATGAATGAATGAATGAATGAACCTCAAAATGTGCATTAGATTTGGCAGTTAAGAAGTCTTTGATGATGGGGTGCCTGGGTGGCTCAGTAGGTTGACCATCTGACTGCTGATTTCTGCTCAGCTCATGATCTCATGCTTGGTCTGTTTGAGCCTGGCATTGATCTCCATGCTGACAGTGAAGAGCCTGCTTGGGATTCTCTTTCTCCCTTTCCCTCTGCTTCTTCCTCAGCCCTCCGTCTCTCTCTCAAAATAAATACACATTAAAAAAAGAAGTCTTTGACAATGTTAGTGTGTGCACCTTTAAAGAATATGGGAATGGAAGCATATCTGCAATCTCTTCCTTTAAGGAAATTGCAGTTGAACCAGAATGGAGGTGAGTTGGGATAAAAAGAGAGCTATGACAAGTGTATAAATCACTATATCAATGAACAAAGTGGTAAATGTTGTAGAAGCTGTACATATAAGCCCAGAGCACTGCCTCAGCAGTTGAGTACTTGAAGGAGGAAGTAGAATTTGATTACAATATGGAAGGATGGTGGAGATTTGAACAAATGGAGTGTGTGTTAGGCTGAATGATGCCCCCGCCCCTCAAAGATGTGCACGTCCTGATCCTGGGAACCAGTGATGTTACTTTATAGGGCAGAGACTTTACAGATGCAATTAAGAATTTTGAGTTGAGGAGGTTATACTAGCTTATCTGGTGGGCCCAATGCAATATAATCACAAGTGTCCTTATAAAAGGGAGGCAAGGAACTCAAAGTAGTGGTAAGACGTGTGAAGATGAAAGCAACGGGTTGGACTGATACAGGCAATGAGCTCAAGTCAAGAAATGCGGGCAACCTCCAGAAGCTGAAAAAGACAAGGAAATGATTCTCTCCTGAAGCTTTCAGAAGGAACATAACCCTGCTGATCCCTTAATTTCAGATTTCCAGCCTCCAGAATCATAAGAGAATAAATTTTTATCATTTTAAGCCACTAAGTTTGTGGCAATTTGTTATGGGTAGTAAAAGAAAACTAACACTATTGGTGATTAAAAATATTCTTGTAGGTAGACCATCAAGATAGGAAGGTACAATAGAGATGAGAAAGCAAGAGTATTTTATACCTTGGCTGTGTGCACAGCAGGGTTCTCAAACTTTAACGTGCATATGATTCATCTGGGTTTCTTGTTTAAATGCTGCTTCTGTTGGGGCGCCTGGGTGGCTCAGATGGTTAAGTGGCCGACTTCAGCTCTGGTCATGATCTCGTGGTTCATGAGTTTGAGCCTCACGTCAGGCTCTGTGCTGAAAGCTCGGAGCCTGGAGCCTGCTTCGGATTCTGTGTCTCCCTCTCTCTCTGTTCCTCCCCCGCTCACACTCTGTCTCTCTCTCTCAAAAGTAAATACAGATTAAAAAAAAAGTTTTAAATGCTGATTCTGTTTCTGTAGGTCTGGTGTGGGACTCCTAATTCTATTTCTTTACACAACACTCATTAGTTTTCTACTGTGAACAATGATTAATCTTGTTCACGCACCCTTTCTCCCTTTTCTCTCTTCCACCATTCCATTTTAGAACATACCATATTTTTAGTGTTTTAACTGGTTCTGTTCAATATGCTTACATTTCTATTACTAATATTTGAAATGTCAGTCTTAAGTTATATTCCTTATTTTAGTAGGCAAAGATCCAGATATTATAATGAGTCGAAATGTCTACTACCTCTATCTCTATCCTTCTTCCTCTTAATTTCTTTTTGTTGTTGCATTATTTCTACTGTGGAAGGCAGGTGACACTTACATTCCTTTCTGTTACTCAAAGTGCCGTTTTTGTTTTTATCTTAGTGCTGTTAGATTCTAGTATCAATGGTTACAATTAATGATTTTGCCAGAGTGTACCCAAGGATCTCTTAGTTGGTAGGCTGCATCTTCTCTAGGAGTTTTCCCAAGAGAAAGTCATGGGGACAATCTAGAGTTCTAGAATGTTTTAAACTGTTTGTTTTTTCTCTCAATAGTCTTGATAGTTGAATGACACTGACTTGATATCAAAAACTGTTGCTCTATTGTCTGCTGGCATTGAATGTTAATATAAAAAGGTTTGTAGCCAACCTGATTTTTTAATCTCGTGAAAGACTTGATCATTTTGCCTGGTGGCCCAAAGTCATCTTTATTTTATTTGAGGCTCAGTAACTTTAGTAGGCTGTGTCTAGTTGTTGGGGATTCTGAATCAGTCTTTCCTGGTTCAAGGTGGCCCTTTCAATATCTAGATCAAAGTTTCAAAATTTGTTTAAGGAAAAAATTCTGAAATCGTATTTTAAAATATTTTCTTTGATCCATTACTTTGATTTTCTTCTTTGGAGATAGCAGTTATGCTTATGTTGGATCTCCATTTTCTGTCTCCTATAAATATAATTTCTCTTTAATCTGAATTAACTCTTTATTTCCATTGGTTTTCATTTCCATTCCCTTCCTTCATTTCTATACGTTGTGTCCTGTACTGTTTTCTTTTTCACAATGTATATTTGATCTTGCAGCCTTTCTCAATTCTTCTGCAATTCTGTGATAATTTCATGTCCTCCCTTCTACTTCATTCCTGAATGCTACTCACATTATATCTCCTCCTGTTGCCTCAACTACTCTTACCTGAATTTTGGTATTCCAACTTCGAAGTATTTCTTCATAGATAAAGTGCTTTGTTGCGATTTAATTTTTTTAAAGTTCATGGTAAAATATTTATTCATAAGGTTCATCTGTTCTTTGGAAACATTTTTACAGATATTCTTCTGTGCATACATTTTGCCCTTTTGTTATTTTTTATAGAATGTATCTATATGCTAACTGCTTTTTTATTATTTATCATCTAGTGAGTTGGGTTATAATGGGCCCAGAGTAGCATTCCAGGCTACTTATTATTCACAACCGGAAGGCTTTCTTCTCAGCTACCAAGAAGACAAGCTCCCTGCTGCAGACATTACTTATCTGCATAATTCCACGTGTAGCCCACCACCCCTGTTTCTATGGGCTAAGTCAGGCTCAAGAGTCACCATTGAACTCACTCTAGTTCTTGCACATGCTGCTACAGAGAAAGGAGAGAACTTTGCACCTTAGAGCATTTCTCACTTCGAGGAATTACATTCTGGTACTTCCTGAAGATTGCCACTGCTAGTTTCTCTCTCCCCAGCTTTTACTCTTTCCTCCCACAGAGCTCTTGCATTTACAAATATTTTGGAATATTTCCCAGTTTTACCAAAAATAGAGTTAGCTTGCTTTTTTTCTTCCCTTTTCATTATTGGTTTTTGAAGCTTTCTAGAAGAAGAGACCGATGAATTTGTGTTGTCAAGTTTGCACTGGATATCCTGAAGGATTCTGTAGGTAGAAGATTGTTTTGGTCAGATCTTTACAATAGTAGTGTTCCTGTAATTGACGTATAGAGAACAAACAGGGATATATATGCTCAGTAAGAAGCAGGCAAAAACCATAAGAAGCCATTGAAATAAATCAGGTCAAAGGTCCTGAAGGCCTAATGATGATGAACAAGGAAGGAAAAGAAGGGATAGACCTACAAGATATTGTGGTGGCAAAAATGCCCAACGTTAGTAAGAATTTGCTTGAATAAAGGGAGAAAAAAGTGTGATGGAGGCTTTGAGCCTGGATAGCTCCAAGGATGGGGGCTGTGTGAACATAAATGGGGAAGTCAGGAAGAAATCAACTGTTTGGGAAAAGACAATTTTTTAAAGAATATGTGTATATTTAAAGACAATTAATTGCATTGGATTTGGGGTGCATAGTGACACCCAAGGGAGCTGTCCGGTAGGCAAATAGAAAAAGGGGCAGGGAAAGAAGCTGGAGCTGGAGAAAAATCTGGAGGTCATTCATGCAGACATGATACTAAAGCCATGGCGCCCGGGTGGCTCAATTGGGTAAGTGTCTGACCTCAGCTCAGGTCATGAATTCACAGTCCATGAGTGCGAGCCCTGTGTTGGGCCCTGTGCTGACAGCTCAGAGCCTGGAGCCT
>NC_064807.1:12991457-13055600 GCF_023721935.1 Panthera uncia
CCCCCCCCCCCCCCCCCCCCCCCCCACTTGCATGCTGTCTCTCTCTCCCTCAAAAGTAAATAAACATTAAAAAAAATTAAAGCCATGGTACTTTATAATTTTGACAGAAGGCAGAGTGAGAAGTAAGAGGGTCTGAGAAGGAGACAAAGGAGTGCTCAGAAATGTAGAGCACCCACTTGGTGTCTCTGACACCAAGGGAAGGTAAAAATCAATATAATTACCACCATATATTGAAAGCCAATCACATACTAGGCGTTTTACATTTATCATCTCATTTAATACTCACAAAAACCCTGTATAGCAAGTATATTAATCCCCACTTGGAAGATCAGAAAACAGAGGCTTAGAGAGATGGAGTGAATTGTAGAACAGGCTTTAAATGGAGGCCTTCCCTCAGGGTAAAAAAGAGTTGCATAAGAAATAGGCAAAGTCAACACTGTGAAAAGTTGCTGAATGTTCCAGAAGATAATTGTTGGGGTTTAGAAGAGTATCTGGGGTCTTCATGGGTACTGAAAGCTGTGTGAGAAAAAAATCTGCAGAGTGAGCCAGTGAGCTCAGAAAACAGAGTAAGTGGAGGGTAAAGACTGTTGGTGGAAAGGCAGGCCAGCTTTCAGAGCTGGATGGTCAAGAGGAGAAAACTAGGATGCTTCCTTGAGGGTCTTGGTGGAGAGGGCCAGGGTCGTCTCAGGTGACAGAGAGCCTGAATGTGCTGATGGGAGAAGGGAAAGAGCCACTGGAGAGGGAGACAAGAGCAAGCACATGATGGATGAGATCTTCAGCATGGAGGCCAGGGAGTAGTTGGTCAGCAAAGAAGAGAGGTCATTGGGGTGAGGAGGGAATGCAATGAGGCTGAGTGGAGATACTGACATTCATGAGTGGGAAAAAGGGAGCCGGGATGAAACCAAATATTTTAAGTGAAGTAAGAGGGGATGCCCTCTGAAGAGAGTGAGAAGGAGTGAGGAGCTGAAGAGAATGGAGAAACATGGCGGATGTGCCACAGGCTGACAACTGAAGAATAAGGGGCTTTCAGAGCAGAGTTAGGGCCCACTGAAGCAAAACATCCCAAATATGTCATGGCACCGAAGGCACATATTGCAGAGAATGTTTATTTAGGGACCTGAGATTCAGTGTTTGAGGAAAGTTTTGTTTTTGTCTTTGTTTTTGTTTTAAGTACCCTGAGGGTCACTAAATACTTCAGTGGGTTGGAAATGGAGATGTGGACTCCCTTTGGGAGAGTTGTTAAACAAAAATGTCAGATGTGTCATCTGACCTTGATAGCTCAAGTGTGGTCCTGTTTGATGGACTGGGGTGGTGGAGGAGCCAGGATTTGCAGCCCTTGTAATGTCCTTAGTGGCACCATGATGTTGTGATGTGTAGGATGGTACCACTCATCTCTATATTAGTTGAGAAACATTTCTTCTTGTTGGGGTCTTTGGACCTTTCTGTGTTTTATCTGCGGAATCTTGTCTGGTTTAAATATGCATCTTCGGATTCTATTCATTTCCATCAATCTCTTTGTAAATGTTGCACCAAAATGCGATAGGGTCTCAGTCCGTGAAAACATAACCATCCGTTCATTTAAAGACATCACATTCTCTACCAATATGAGAACCACAAAAGCGAAAGGAGACTAGCTGAAAGACCCTGTCATGTGACTGGGTTGCTAGGATACACCTTCAATGGTCTCCCAGAGCAGAACTGCCTACCTACCCCCGTGGGCCTCTCTTAGGAATGTGGCTGCTACCTGGAGAAAAAACCAAATTAAAGGCTTGAAACATGCACATAAAGAAGTAGATGAGGTCTGTGTATAACTTATTCTTTGCTCTGTTTTCTTGCCCTCAATGATAACTATCTCCTTTTGGTAAAAATAACTCTAGGTAGACTCCCAGGAGAACGTTAAAAGGAATCAGGAAAAATTGGATTAACTTTAGCTGGAAGAAATCCACATTTGGCTTGTAAGAGACAAAACAGACAGCTGAGTTAAAGAGCCCTTTGCAGGAAGATAGGGGTTTTCTTTCTCAGTTTATCTTTAGTAAATAAGACAATAAAACTGATATTTCTTTCATGCTTAGCTCATGCCAGGCACTGCTTCTAAGTGTTAATGTGTTAAAGTGTCACAACAAACTATGTGCCACTATCCCCATTTTACAGACAAGGAAAATGAGGCACAGAAACTTGTCAAAGGTGAAGTAGCCAGGAAGTGCCAGAGGCAAGCTTCAAACCCAGGCAGTCTGATTTTAGAGCCGTTTTTTTCTTTTTTAATTCATAGGAACTTAGAAAATTTTACTGAACTCATGATACTCACAAAAAGAAGTTGGCAAACAGGCTTTTGTGTTCATATCATAAAACAACCCACAGGGTGTGAATGAAGGAAGTCAGAATATTCTCTGATGCTCTATCATTAGGGTCAAAATTGGTCAAATGGTACCCAAAATTCACTTGTCAGCTTCTTTAAAATTTTTGTATCTTTATTTTTTGTTTGTCAAGCCCTTTGGGGTTGGAGATTTATTTATTTACTTATCTGGCTTTATTATTAAAAAAATGTATAGGTGCATCAAAAATATGCAATTCAAAAGATACAGTTTGTGAATACACTTTAAGGATGTTATCGATTGGATACAATGATGTACATGTGTGTGGGCAAAATGAACCAGGTCTGGAGATTTTTATATCCTGTTTATTCTGAAGGCTTTGATTTTCAGGATTAATAAAATTTAATTCAGTTTTTAAACTTTTGGTGGGAGTGCAAACTGGTACAGCCACTGTGGGAAAACACAGTATGGAGGTTCCTCAAAAAACTGTTGGTTTGATTTCAGAGCTAGGGGGCGCAACTTTTATGGACCAACACTATATAAAAACCTTGCAAAGTCAGGTTGTCTGTGTGATGATATTTGCTGGGAGTACCTACAGTAAATTTTGCTACTATTTCTTTGTGTCCTAATAACATATGCAGTCAAAGAGGACAAATGAAATTATATGGCTTCTGATTAATAACATTGTGAAACACTGTTCCATTTCCTTCTTTTTGCCAACCTAGCTCAATGGACGAGTCCTCTTTATTGTGCCCTTTCTGCAATAAAAGAAGCCAGTAGGTCACAAGGTCTCCCATTAACACGTTAAAAAAATTTTGTAAAAGTGTTCCCGTATGACACACAATATGCAAGACTGAGAAACGTTATCGACTTAAGACAGAGGGAATAAAAGAAAAAAAATTCTACTGGGTTATACTGCTTGCTCGCGATATGACAAAAATGAATTCATTTGCACGGATGAGTAAATAAAATATCTGCATCTTCCATAGTGTGATTTTTAGCAGTGTTCTACAGAAATGCCTGCCCTGGAGTTCTGGCACATTTTCTGGAATTATTGCAGTGATGATTTCCTAACTTCTGTTTGCCCTTCCTTTGTCTTTTACTTGTTCTGTCCCTTTCACTGAGAACCAGGTAATCCATTTTGTATCTCATTTTTACTAAGGTTAAACATGCACAGCGTTAAGAGTCATCTATTCCTACAAGATTTGTTATAAAATCCCAAATCTCATCACTCCCTTCCTCTTTACCCAGAGGCAACCACTTCAGTTCTCATGGCTGATTATTTTGGTTCTGCATGGCAGATAGTCTTTGAAGATAGCTTCTTTCTTTTTTTTTTCCTAAACATGTCAAGGGGAGGTCAATTTTTTTTAATGTTTGTTTACTTTGAGAGAGAGAGTGAAGGGGAGGGGCAGAGAGAGAGAGAGAGAGAGAGAGAGAGAGAGAATCCCAAGCAGGCTCTGCACTGTCAGTGCAGAGCCCGACCTGGGGCCCCATCTCATGAACCAAGAGATCATGGCCGAAGCCAAAATCAGGAGTCAGATGCTTCACAGACTGAGCCACCCAGGCACCCCTGAAGACAGTTTCTAAGGAACTATATATCACCCAGCGTTCACACTGAACCTGGGCTGGTCTTGTGACTCGCTTCTGCCAATGGAATGCAGCAGAAAAGACACTATGCGGATTCCAGGCTTGAGTCCTCGGGAGGGATGGCAGCTTCTCCTTTGTCTCTTGTGGCCAGTGCAGAACTGTGTCCCTTCCTCTTCAGCCAGGGATTGCCAACACGTTTCTCCTGGGTTACAGCTCCTGCGTTCCAGGTTCTGTGTTTTCTGTTTCTGTTGTTGTTTGTTTTTGGTTTCCTCTTTCATTTCAGTGGTGCATATCCTCCAGTAATTTCTGAAGAAATGGTTCATGGGTAGTAAATGTTTTGGTAACTCACGTGTGACAACGTCTATTCTACCTTCACAAGTGGCTGGTAGATTAGGCACAGAATTCTAGATTGCACATAAATGTTCTTCAGAATTGTTAAGGCATTGCACAATAGCTTTCTATGCTGTTGTCTGGAAGTCTAAAGCATTCTGGCTCCTTTGCATTTGAGCTGTTTTTTTTCTTTGGAAGCTCATAGGAGAATGTATATACATATATAGTATTTATGTATTTAGTATATTATATAGTATTTATGTATTTAGTACATTATATAGTATTTATATATGTATATAAATTATGTATATATAAATACCATATAATTTCTATTTACATAATTTATGAGTTTTATGATTAAATATAATTTATAAACATAATATTTATAATATAACATAGTAAAACATATAATATATAACATATATTATATAATATATATTTGGCTTCCCATGTTCTGCAGTTTTTATAATATAACTTGATATGGGTTTATTTTTGCCCATTGTACTGGGCACTCAGTGGGTCCTTATAATCTAGAAATGTGTGTTCTGGAGTTCTGGGACATTTTCTGGAATTATTGCAATGATGATTATATATCATCATATATATTCTTATATATATATTCATATATATATATATATGAATATATATATATAAAACATCTACTGTATGTTAAACATTTTTCTGTGTGTTTGGATACAAAGTCAAAGAAGACATAATCCTTATCCTCCAGAAACTTCCTGTGGGAGGTGGGTTTATAATTAGGATGATCCACTTCCCCAGTTTACCTGGATATTCTTGGTTTATTCTAGTTTTTCTGGCATAATTATCAGTATTTCTCACTTCCATGCCCAAGAAAGTCTCCGTTTGGAGATAAATCATCTGCTAACCATTCCACAGAGTTGTTGCAAAGATTAGATGATGAAATTATGTGAAGATGCTTTGTGAATTGTAAAACATACAAATAACAGGATGAAAAGATTTAAGGTCTTTTATTGCATTCTCCTACTGAGACAAACAAGTGTCTAAAATTGCTATCTACCTTGCTCTCTGTTATTGCTTTAAGATCTGCTTGGATTTATAAGAAAATAAATTTGCCAGCAAATTAATTTCATTTTAAGGCAGTTTAGCATATTCTCAATCATTTTCAAGATTAAAGTCCTTTTGTGTGTGTGTGTGTGTGTGTGTGTGTGTGTGTGTACCTGTTTTGGATCATTACATGTATGCTTGAAATTTATTTATCATTTGCTATTGTTTTCAGATTTATGGGTCTTCCTTTCAAATTTAACATTTTATGATTCTGTTGGATTTTGGACATAGGGGATATGCCAATTCCCTAGGAAATTTTTTTTAAGTTTATTGATTTATTTTGAGAGAGACAGACAGACAGACACAGAGACAGAGAGAGAGAGAGCAGGGGCCAGGCATAGAGAGAGAGGGAGAGAGAGAGAATCCCAAGCAGGCTCTGCACTGTCAGCACAGAGCCCAATGCATGGCTTGAACTCACGAACTGTGAGATCATGACCTGAGTGGAAGTCAAGAGCCAGATACTTAACTGACTGAGCCACCCAGGCACCCCACTTCCCTAGGACTTTTTAAAGCCTATTGAAAAGGGAAAAGGTATAAACATAGTAGATGTAAGGTAGTTACCATAAAGAAGGCAGAGTGTCTGCCCAGGAGCTTCCAATGTCACTGTCTCATGTGTTCCTTACGTGCCTCCATGTGAGAGCTATGATTTTTTTTTCACACAGAGAAGGGAACTGAGGCATATATACAGAGGTTAAGCAACCTAGTTAATACCACAGCCAGTAAAGCGCTAAGATCTAAATATATATCCAATCTGATCTTAATGTCTATTGATCATTCATTCATGAGGTTAACAAATAATGTTTGAATCACTGATGTCATCCTAGGTTCTGTATATGTGCGGATGTGGTGGGGAGTAAAACAGAGGTGGTTTTCGTCCTTATTTCTCATTTGGCATCGTCCTCATCAGTCAGACCATCATGTATGAAACAGATTTTTCCAGTACTGGGTTAAATGCTTGACTTGCATTATCGATTAATATGGTTACAACAGCTGTGGGAGAGGTATTATAATTATCTGGGTTTTATAGATAAGGAAACTGAGTCTCAGGGAGGGTAAGCAGTATGATCAACAGGGAGTAGTGATGTTCTTATGGGCATCATTGTCACTATTATCAGGAACTTGCTGGGCAGTCCCACTGTGGCAAGTACTACCCTGAGGGGCTGGGGCAACAGTGCAGGATGGCATGGAGGGAGCCCAGAGGTGAAAGTCTGGGGCCACTGGCCTTCACAGAACCATTTTTTTCCTAAAGAACAGTTTTCGGTCTTGGGGGAAAAAGGGGGGTAAGAATGTGATTTCCTTTAATATTTTTGGCAGAAATACTCAAGGACAGACCATTAAAATTTTAAAAGGTAATATTGACTATAATAATGCATAATCATTAATATGCATTAATATGCATATTAATAATTATTAATATGCATTAATAATCTTAATCATAATTAAGAAGTTACGTATTTATGTCCACCTGAAGTAAACTTTATGAGTGTGATTTGGGTGAATGTCTGGGCCTTAATTAGTATTCATGTGACTTAGTTTCTGTTTTTGTCTATGGAATGAAGAATTTATTCTTGGTATATAGATACTGAGGCATTTGCATTTGAGACAAGTCTGATGCTCTTTGACCCTCAGTACTTCAGAGAAGTATGTGTGTGTGTATGTGTGTGTGTGTGTGTGTGTGTGTGTGTGTGTGTGTGTGTGTGTATTTTTCAAGTTGCTTCTGGTCTTACCAGCATTCTTTCCTTCTCTACTTCCTGGCTACAGAATCGTTTGTGTGTGTGTGTGTGTGTTGGGGTGGGGGGACCCACAACTTTGTGACTTGGTAGAGCTGATCCCATCTCTCATGTCATGGATCACAGGGATTCTCCCATCTCCTTTGCTGTGGTGATGAATTCAGGGGTGGGTGCTGATTTTAAGGCAAGCATATGCAAGTTCTCTCTGGGCCCCTTCTGCTGTAATTGCCAGGAATTTAATGGATTTACTCAGCTGGTTTTGGGTCTGAGCCTAGCACTGCTGATGGCTGTTGTGTGTGACAGGTGTACAGACTAATGCTGAGAGAGAGAGGACAGTCCCCGATGATGTCATTGGAACCCTGGATCCTGCCTGGCCTGAACTCGGTTTACCCTTCAACTTCCTGGTCATGTGAATCCACAAAACTATCTTACTTATTTTTGCTTGAGCTAATTTGAATTGTGTTTCTGTCACCTGTAAGCAAAAAAAAATCCTGGTTGAAATCAAATTCCACTGGTGATCTAATCTTTAAACATAAAACAAGTGTCCGATTACACTGATTCTTGCCGTTACATTAAGAGAAGTTGTGGGCATTCTAGTTTTATCACTAAGATACTGGGTGTGCAGCCAAGGTCATCTGGTAGCTAAGTGCCCTGGTAAGAGCTCTGAGAGTTTTAAGGAAGCAGATATCTTGATCTATATAGGTTTTGGGGGCCCATGCCAGGACTCTAACTGCTCATGGTCAATCAGCTCTGTGACTTCTACATTAAAGATTTGACTAAAGGGCTAAAATGAGCCGTCTGGCAACAAGTGCACAGAGGAAGCCTGATTTACAAATCAAAGGACAGAAGGAAGACTAAAGATGGCCTCAAGCAGAGAAGGATTTAATATTTTTGTAAAGAGTCTTCATTGTAAAAATAAGCTAGTGAATTTGGTCTCTAACTGAAATAATTCACTATTCTCCCACAGTTTAGCCCCCATGCCCTTATTTTTTTGAATTTGAGAGAGAGAGAGAGCACAAGTTGGGGAGAGGGGCTGAGGGGGAGAGAAAGAGACAGAGAGAGAGAGAGAGAGAGAGAGAATCTTAAGCAGAGCGCAGAGCCCCATGTGGGGATCGATCTCATAACCCTGGGATCATGACCTAAGCTGAAATCAAGAGTTGGACGCTCATTTGACTGAGCCACTCAGGTGCCCCTTAAGGTTAAAATGAAGTGATAATGCCACACATTTTGACCTTGTTGATCTCTTTTGGATAAATTTCATTTACTTCCATTTGTATAATATTTAGTAACTATGGTATCTGCATCTCACATATGTGATGAATGTATCAACATGAATGTCACTCTTTTTTTGGCTTGAGTAAGTCTATGTAAACAATTCTGAGTTAAAAAAATACTATTAAAAGAAAAACAATTCAAAAAAGGAAAACAATCATGCATGTGTTCTATTAAACTGCCTACACATAGGAAAGAGGGATGGGAAAGATTGAACATATAATCAGAAATATTTTTTTTATCTTCAAAGCAAGGCCATAATTAATTTCGTTAAGTCTATTTATGAATCATCTGAGATCAAGCAAGTAGCTTCTCAATAAACACTCCTGGATGCTAATTGCTTATGAGACCTGGTGCATAGGATTATTGGACGTACACTACATCAGGATGATGCCACAATTTTTATTTTACTAGGGATTAATTAAGCCATTTAAAAACAAAGATGAGTTATTTAGCAAGACTAATTATCTACTGATGTCAGTACTAGTTTGTGATAATAACTACATTTTCTAGTTAATAAAGTTGGAGGGGCATGCAGCGTAGCTTCAAAACACTAAAACATATATACGCTTTATCCTTTTGTATACATTTTTTTTCAAGTTTAGTTGCTTGTAAAGATATACTTTTAAAGGAAAATGGTTCAGAACATAGCAATTTTCATTGTTCTATGTGACCTAATCAGTAGCTTTCTTGAGAATGTGCGAAAGTTAGAACAGCCTGGCTCTTCTTTTGACATTTCAATTTTTATTTCAAACTTCTTTCCTCATAGTTTCAAGAAAACTACAAATGTATTCTGTTAGAAAGAAGTTGTCATCCTCCACTTATATCTGTACATAATTCATTAGTTTATTACTTATCAATAGCATTAATTTTGTCCGAGGAAACGAGACATAAAATTAAGTGGGAGGAACGGGATAATTTTCTCTGAAATGACTGTGAAAGTCCACAGGAAAATTGGATTTTATACAAATTGTTTCCTATTAGTCCTGGGTTCAAATAATCTGCTTAGATTCCTCAGCGGTATTTCTAATCGTTTCTTAGAGTGACCAGCTGCCATCCATGCCTACCTGATTTGCACAGACACTTCAAATACTGCCTGCACATAGTACAGTATTTTTCTTCCATATGCACTTGACTTTTGCAGCTAACTCCATAAGATGCTGTCTCCTTTTTTGTCATTCTGACATGAAACAAGGATGGTTTTCTTGGCGACACTATGTCTTCTGCTCAGATCCAAAATATATGATAGCATAGCTCTCCCATTTTTCCCTTAAAACTTTTAAAAATGAAAGCCCATACTTTATTCAGATTTTTCTCAGTCTTCTTTTTTCTGCTTGGGGATCCTATCCAGGAAACCACATTACATTTAATCCTCATGTGTCCTTAGGCGTCTCCAGGCTGTTACAATTTCTCAAGCTACTCTTGTTTTGGATGACCTTGACAGTTTTGAGGAGGAACACAGCGTTTTGCACCCTCTTTTAGCTTTTAGAAAATGCTTTCCAGAAAAAAAGAAGTAAGCAATAAAGGTCTTTTCCCATGGCATGCAAGAGCTTCTTTACCAATGAAGATTCAACCCAAAGGCAATGAATTTCTCGCTGATGGAGGACAGTGATGACCACATACTATACTTCAGTGCATGCATAGAAATGGAAGGGTACACACCCATGTGATTTGACTTCTGAGGTGTACCAGAAAAGATTGTTAAAAATTGGAAGTAATTTTATGCACAGAGAGGGTCAAGGGACCCTGCTGTGAACAGATGTTTTCTGGCTTTATTGAGCCTGGAGCAGAGGGACCAGAGCAAGAGGCATGAACAAGTCAGCCAGGATAAGGTGACTGACAGGAGGCTGGTCAACACTGGATAGTTTACTAACAGAAGTTTGGGGTCGTTTCCAGTGAGTCTCTGGTTGCTGTGATTTAGGCAGGGCCAGGCTGAGAGGGAGGCAGACGGAGAGGGACTAGGTTACTTGCCTAAATTTTTGAGTCCTTTTCCCATAGAACCAGTAAAGGTGTCTGAAGTCCAGAGATATTAATGGCATCAGATCTCCTCTGTCTGAGTAGGGAAGCCTGATTTTAGCAAATATAAATACAGGACTCCCAGTTAAGGTTGAATTTCAGATAAATAATAAACAGCTTTTTTAGGATATGTATGCCCAAGACAATATTTGGGACATTGCTTATGCTAAACATTTATTTGTTGTTTATCTGAATAGTCAGTGTCCTGCATTTTCGCTGCATTTTCCTTGGCTTCCCCTGGGTAGGTGTAATGGGGTGAGGAGAGAGCTGAAGAGGAAGAGAAGGGTGTAGGGTGTATAGTTTCTAGCCTCAGACCACCACTCTTGGAGAGTGATTATCTTGCTGTGAAAGACAAATGCGACATCACTTATTCTCAAAAGCCACCCCAGGCCAGCATTTGAAACAACTTTGGATGTCAGAGGCATCTCTGGAACAACATTCTTTTTGTCTCCTTCTTTCATCAGTTTTGAATAGATTTGTCATTATTCTGTGTCCTATAGAAGTATCCTTTAATATATACTGATACTGAAGAAATAAAACCCAGTGGGTTCAGAAACAAGGGATCAGCAAAGGTAGACTTTCCCTAGGGCCACCTGGTTCCTATCCGTCCTTCCCCCTCCCCACCTCCGGACTCTGGGCTTATGGACTAGTGTTTAGTTTCATGGCTTTCTCCTCCTTCTCCTATCTACTTTCTGGTTTTCTCAGATGATGGAGGGAATAAAAACTTGACTATAAAAAAATTCCTCAGGCATGGGATAATTGAAAGAGAAGTACAATTATAAAAATTAAGTGTTAAACCAGGTTTCATGCCCAGGCATAATTTAAAAAAATACATAAGAAGAATAATTTAACAAACTAAGGAAATCATAACTGATATAAATATGCTCTTGGCCTCTAAGAAAGTCAGCAGAAAGTATTATGTTTGACATCCTTCACAGATCAACTGGGTCAAAATCAGAAAGCATTTAAAAGCCTTTGCAAAATAGAGTTGACACATCACAATCTTTTAATGGCATAAATTCCCATTAGCATCAACTGTTGCATAAATAGTGTTCATTATGGTGATTAGAAATGTTAATTTCTTAGAGCAATCATAATTTCCTTTAATCTACTATGACAGTGTTTTTTAAACTGCAGGTTATGACCCATTAGTGGGTCATGAAATCAAGTTAGTGGGATATAATCAGCATTAAAGAGAATAGAACGGAATGGAATAGAAAATATCCAATTTCATTGCACACAGTCAATGTAAATATTATTTCATGTACTTTAACCTGAGTTCTAAAAACATATGTAGGTACTTGGTTATAATATAAAATGTATTCCATATGGTCTGTCATGCACAATCAGAAAACAACTATTCTATATGATAACAAATAAATTCTAAGACTGATCTAAAAGTGAAACACAAATTGAAGTGACAGATTGGTGAACATGGAAGAAAATATTTTCAGTAGAAGATACTATGATGGCTAATATGTTTTTAACCAATGACTGGCCCACTTCTCCATTTGCTGAGTTCTGTTTCAAGGTGGTAAATGTGGCATTCCACTCCTTATTATCAATGCAATAGAGATGTTTTGGTGGTAAACGTAAGTGAGGGCTGTGGGGTCAGCCTGTCTGTACTACTTATCTTGAGTATGTTACTGAATTGTTCTGTGTCTTGATTTCCTTATTTCAAGATGGGCCTGGTAATAGTCTGGCCATCAGACTTGGAAAGATTAAATAGATTTATGCATAGAATGTGTTTAACATGGTGTTTGGCACTTAGCAAGTCTTCAGTACATGTTAGTTACTGGCTTTATTACTTTTAATTATTTTTCTGTAAGAATAGCAAATATCAGAGAATTTCTTACCTCAAACTTTTAATTTTATCTCTGACAAATGGAGAATGGAGGCCAGAGTATGCTCTGTGATTCAGCCCATGCACGGTCCCTGAATTCTTCTTCTCCTGAACATGCATTTATTAGTTCATTGGAATGAAGTACTTTAGAGCAAAGGTTCTCAACCTGGGACACATGACCCACTTCACAGGATGGTGAACTTCTGAAATGCGATTGGGATTTTGAATGAATGTGCAAATACACCTTTGGGGAATACATGGAGGGGATCCATGGCTTCTAGTGTCAATGGAGTCATAGGTGGTGCAGTGAAGAGTTAGACAGACTTGGGTCTAAGTTCAGCCTTATTAATTAGCCTGGTAACCCTGAGAAAGTTTCTTACACCTTGTAGCTCCACTTACCTGTCTGTAGAATGTGGATTAAATATAGCTGCTACATAATACAGTTGTTGCGATAATTAATGTTTACAGCATTTATAAAAAACTCGGCACTAGGCATAACGGCTGCCACATTATGGGTATTCAAGAGAATATTAATAGTGGAAAAGGGTAGGTAGACTGGAAATTAGAATACAGTGGGTTCCTATTCTGAATTTCAATTGTGGAATGTTAATTGTAATCACTGAGTAATCATTCATTGAGCAATCGCTAAGTGAGTAATCACTGAGTAATCATTCATTCAGTAATCCATTCCCTAATTTATTCAACAAGAATTGACTGAATGCTGCCATGTGTGAGGGATTATGTGAGGTGCTGAGGAAGCACTAATGGATAAGACACATTATCTGTCTTCACAGGCTTATGATCCAGGAAGGCTCACAAACAGGCAGTCACCAACCTTGTGATAAATGGGGCAGCAGGCAAAGTATGGGGCTTGGGGAGAACGAGGGAGACATCTCAAATTCGGAACAACATTCAATGAGGTTTGTGGTTTTGTTTCATCTTATGGTTCTAGTTTTCATTTCAGGGCTGAACAACTTCCTCTTGTTTATTTTAATGCTGAACATTATTGGCCAAGTGTAATATTCCTAACTAAGGGACATTAAGGGCAGACTTTGATCTGTGGAGCCTGGAGGAAGCCACTCTTCTCTTGGATATGGCTCCAAATATGAGCACACATAGTGAGGCCACTTGGTAACATGGGGCGAGAGAAGAGGACAAGCATCCACCTTCTAAAGGGAAAATCATAGAATCCAGGGCTTTTCTATTTTTGCCTTGACTTCAAGGAAACTTACAGTTAAATTTAACGTCCCATTACAAGTTTATTTTATTTTTTGTTTATTTCTTCGTCTCCCTCAATGATTTTGATTTTCCATTTTAATGCATTATGACACCTCTGTATCTGTCTAGCATCTCTGCCATATTACACGGTTTTTGCAAGTAGATGGGGTAATAATTATTAAATAATCTCAGTCATGTAGTGTCTTAAATACTATATTGGCCTCTTTATGTATTGTTATGATTCAGTGGACACGATTGAATGGTAATTTCTTTAAACTTTATGAAACTGAGTCACACTTTGACAGCTCTATCATAGAAGAATTTCATAGCAGGAACAATGTCTTCCAGGAGAAGTCCTTATGTTGTCAATAATTGGATGTGTCATGGTATCATTTGGGTTTATATCCACTATTAGGAGACAAAGTTGCTGTGTTAATCCATTTAAATTATTTTTGTACTCTCTGGACACAGAAACTCTTACCTTTGAGCAAAGCTGTCAGGATAGCTAAATCAATGTCCTGGTGTCCTTCTGATCCCATCCGAAACACCGTAATCTGCAATTTGAGACAAGGTGATCATTAGCAATGCATGTTTTTGCCCAACAGAAATTAAATCAGTGAGACCACACCTGAACATAGACTATCTTAATATCTACCAGGTAGATTTTTAACCACGGGGAAAGCAGACATAGCAAGAATTCAACTCAAGGGTTCTGCAATTCATTAAGAGGAAGATGTCTCAGTAGCCTCCTAACAGAGACCACCTTACATAATGATGTTTACAATGAAGAGAAACCAGAGACAAAGGAAATGTCCTTTTCTATCATTTCAGTTTTAAAATTAAAACTGGCTGGATTTATAAAAATGTGTAAGCTATGAGTTGAGAAATTAAGTGTTTAAAAGTAGCTAGTTTGGTATGCCCTTTGGTAAATGGTCTTATTATGTGTGTGTGTGTGTGTGTGTGTGTGTGCACGCACATGTGTGTGTATATGCATGTATGCAATGTAGCCATCAGTACACTTACTCCTCAGCACTAGTTTTGAATGGTTTCAACACTGTGATGGCTCTAGATCCTTCAGCCCTCTTGATAACCTTGAACCACCTTGAGAATAACTTAGCAATTATTTCCAGGTTGTGAGAAGGAGAAAGCACACAGTACAATAACATCTTTCCTTGCAGTAATCCAGGGGACAAAAGTATTCTCCAGGAATGGAACACAGGAAGGAGAGTAAAGAGAGAGCAATGAAGGATTAAAACCTGTTGGATTAATACAAAGTTCCACAATAATGCTGAACAGTAACAGTGATCTTTTTTCCAAGTCAGAGGGAGGCTAGGTAAGGAAGCCAAAAGGTTATTTGTATATGTATACTGAATTACTATTTTTTCAGCTACTTTAGGCTTCAAGTTTCTCTATCTGTAAAATGGGAAAATAATAGTGCTTGCTTGTTTCCAACTGCATGGGAAGTAAACTTTGTAGGATTTGCTAATATATAATTAATTTTTTAAAAATGTTTGTTTATTTTGAGAGAGAGAGAGACGGAGGGAGAGAATGAGCAGGGGAGTGTCAGAGAGAGAGGGAGAGAGAGAGAATCCATGCTGTCAGTGCAGAGCCGGATGTGGGGCTTGAACTCACGAACCGTGAGATCATGACCTGAACCAAAGTCAAGAGTCAGATGCTCAAAAACAACTGAGCGATCCACACACCCCGCTAATATATAATTCTAAGTTTTGCCACTATGAGGGAGAGAACAGACACAGAGACTCATCCACTGTTAAACTATCAGTTGCCTTAGAAATCTAGTCCAGTACCCAGAGACAGAGTAACTTGCTTCAGCTCACAAAATGAGTTAGAAGGATAGTTGTGATTAGAACTCAGCAGCCCTGCAATGAGAAAGAATGAAATATGGCCTTTTGTAGCAACGTGGATGGAACTGGAGAGTGTTACGCTAAGTGAAATAAGTCATACAGAGAAAGATACCATATGTTTTCACTCTTATGTGGATGCTGAGAAACTTAACAGAAGACCAGGGGGGAGGGGAAGGAAAAAAAAAGAGGTTAGAGAGGGAGGGAGCCAAAACATAAGAGACTCTTAAAAACTGAGAACAATCTGAGGGTTGATGGGGGGTGGGAGGGAGGGGAAAGTGGGTGATGGGCGTTGAGGAGGGCACCTGTTGGGATGAGCGCTGGGTGTTGTATGGAAACCAATTTGACAATAAATTTCATATTTAAAAAAAATAAAAAAAGAACTGAGCAGCCCTCGGGGCAAGAGGAACTCAGGAACAGGTGCCTGAATTGGAAAGAAAACTTGAGATCCACGGGATTAGGATTCAGGGGGCAGAAGTGGAATCTCACCAGCCCTTTAAATTAACTCTTTCCGCCAGTCCGGCTGCGGTCTGAAAGGTATTATTGTGTACTTAGCTGGTAACAAGTTGAGACAACCAGGATCATATTAGAGTTCATTGTTTTAGAAAAATTTCAAAATTAGGCACCAAACAGAATTCCTTAAACATGGGACCTACTTGCTCTGCAGATGCCTACATTTTATTGCCTAATTAGAGATCACACTTCAGATGTAATTTTTTTCTGGGGCAGCAGACAGATAAATTTACTCTGAAATAGAACATTAACAGGACTTCCTAGGAACAGATTTGAGGAGAGGGAAAGGAAGGTACATAGTGTAGGGTTTCTAAAGAATTTGGGAAAGGGGCACCGGAGACACAGATACATGTGCTGTTGTTTGTCAGTTGTATGCCAGGGCTTTGCAGGTTTTCTAGAAAACTGATGTGGGAGGAGTGGCTGTCCACCTGTCCATGCCCTCATTCAAGAGGAAAAGGAAGCACTAAGGAGAGGCTGGAGGATCCAAAGATGAAGTTTGTTTCATAATTTTGCCTTTAGCTGACCTGAAATACTCTAAAACTCTTTTTATTTGAAATTAAAACAAAATTTAAAATATTAATTACACAATGTATATATACAACACCAGGGTGAAAAAACGTCCAACAAAAAAGTCAGAGCCATTTGACCAACCTCAAGTGTTGACAGAGATGAAGAGAATCAAGTATTGTTAAATATTCTTTGTGGGAATATGAATCAAGATAGCACTTTTGGAGTATGATAAGCTAATATAAAATTCCTTGGTATTGATGTATGATTCTTTAACAACACTAAGATTTTATTTAGGATCTTTACAACTGTGTTTGGAAATGAGGTTGGTACATGTAACCCATCCTGCCTCATTTTGGTATTAGAGTTGTACTAACTGTTCAGTATAACTTGGAAAACTTTTTTTTTTTTTATTTACTTATGCCCCAGAACGGTTTCCATAACAAAGGAATTCTCCTGCTTCTGGCAGGTTTACTAAGATGTTTATAAACTATCAAGCACTGAAGTGTTTTTAGGCATAGATCGCTGATCACCTTTATACATTTTCCAACAATTATTGATCAATTTAGATTTTCTGCCTTTCCCTGACTCTGTTTCATATATTTTCCTATGTAATTAAACATTTAATCAAGACTCTCAAGTGCATGGGTATACAGTTGCATGCAGAATTTTCTTATTATATGGGACGCCTGGGTGGCTCAGTTGGTTAAGCGTCTGATTCCTGATTTTGGCTCAGGTCATGGTCTCGTGGTTGTGAGATCAAGAGTTGGACTCAGCACTGGGCATGGAGCCTGGGTTAGAGTCTCTCTTGCCCTTGCCCGCTGCCCCTCCCCCACTTTTGCTATCTCTTGTTCTCTCAGGCTCTTTCTCAAAAAAAAAAAAATTAAAAAAATTTCTTATTATTTAAAAAATCTCCTTTATATCTAGAATTATATGGATTTTTTTAGTCTTCTTTATTTCTAACTTATCAAAATCATGGTCATTTCAAAGAATCAGATTTTCGTGATCAATTATTATTTGACCAATTATTATCTTGATCAATTTATTGATCAATATTATTATTTACAATTTGAAGTGATTATTTTCTGCTTTTATCATTATCCATTCATTTCTTCAGTTTTGCTTCTTTGGCCATTCTTCTAGAATTTTGAGTTGACATCACGGTCACTTTGTTTTTATTCTTTTTTTTTTTAATAAATGTGTTTAAGATTATGCATCTCACATACTTTTCTATGCATTATGTCATTTTCATTCATTTTTAAATATATGCCATTTTGCCTTAAAATTGTTGTTAATGTTAAAAGAGTGTATGTGTGTATCTGTAACATTTTGCAAACATGCTATTTTGCTTGAAAAAAAAAGTGTGTCTTCTCTATCTTCTGGGTACAGAATTTTAGGTAGATAGGTTGCTATAGATACAGATTACATTTAATTTTTATTCAAATATTCTATTTGACTTATTTCTTATTTCTGAGAGGCATGTTAAAATCTTCTATTATGAGTACATACTTCACAATTATTCCTTGAAAGTACAGAATCTTTGCTTTATATGTTTTGAAGGTTTTAAAAAACGTATAAAAGGTTCATGACAGTCTGTTCTTGGCATATTGCAGTTTTTATCAACACAAAATATCTCTATTTCCTATTTAATGTTGTTGCTTTGCATATTTTGTTTTATATTAACATTTTATTTGCCATATATACTCTCATGGGGGATTACAATGTGTCTGATAGATTATTCCATCTGTGTTTTTGTTTTTGTTTTTTTGGTCACTTTTGTGTGGTCATTTTGTTGAAGGTCTGTACCTTGTAAACAGCAAGGCTAGATTTTTTTTTTTAACTGAATCAGAATATCATTAGGAATCCAAGGGAGAAAAGAAGCCAGCTATGTCTAATATGATTACTGGTTTCTTTTATCTTATTTATTCCCTATTACTTTATGTTTTCTATTTTCTAGACTTTATCATTTCCCTTCCACCTTTCTTTTCCTTTGAAAAAGTATCATATTTTCCTAGATAATATATGTACATGGCAAAAAAAAATCCATAGCATAAAGAAATATATGGTGAAAATGAAAGGTATCATTTCTGTCCCCCATTTTGCAGCACCTCTAACAAAGTCAACCACTATTCCTGGTTTGGGAGATGTTCTCCACAAAAACAAAGAGAATTAGACACATCTTTTACACAGGTGGTCGTGAGCTTTATACATTATTATGCATCACTTTTTTTGTGTGACTACCTATCCTGGAGACCATTCTACTCAGCTTCATTATTTGTTGGCTGCCTAATGTTTCCTTATATGCATGTATTATGATTTATGATTTAGTTTTCTATTAATGAACTTTGGGGTGGTTCTTGATCTTTGGTGATTATAAACACCATTGCAGGGAATAACCTTGTATGTGCATGGCTGAGTCTGTCTGTAGAATACAATTCGTTGATAGGGAATTTGTGGGGCCATTTACTCTGAGAGAAGGTCCTGAATTCATTGTTCTGATTCTGCTCCCAGGGTCTCTCCTATTTCCTGCCTTTATTTGTTTTGGTCCTTAATGGTAACTGAAATGATCTTCAACTTCACAGTATATATTTTTCTCCTGAAATGATTTCCAAACTCTACTTTCTATACCTGCTTTTAATATTCTAGAAGTTACTCAAAATTTCTTGCTTCTAGCATAGTAACCTTTTTCATCTCCTTCCATGCTAAGTACTGATAGGGATTTGTTTCAAAACTGTATATATTTATTATTTTAGCCTTTTTTGTCATTTGAGGGGCAGGAGGGAGATAGACACATATATGCTCCTTCTATAAAATCTCATCAATGTACATTTAATAGAAAAATGTAAATCAGGTAGAAGTTACTTAGCTATTTTATTGGTGATTTAGTAAATAAAGCCTGATTTTCCTCTATAATAAAATTGGTATTTTCAACATGTACCCTAAAAGTAATTCTTGGATTTGTTTGACATGGTTGGTTATTTTGTCAAAACGCTATGAAATATAGGAAGATTAAAGTGTTCTTCAAGATTTGAAAGAAAAAAAAAATCACACATTTTGTTAAAAACCCCACAACTTCCCCCAAATTCAGTTTGACATTTTCTATCTTCAGCTCACTTGTGGACAAATTGCCTTAGCCTGGATGCAATTCTGATTCTCAGATTGAAGGGAAGCTGTCTTTCAAAATGACATGATTCCCGTATTCTCCACTCCTTGAACTTGTCTGCAAACCAGCTCCTCTGCTTATGTTCTTACTGTCATTTGTACCCCTGTTCAAAGTCAGGAAATGGGGTGTCATATCTGTTCCCTCTGACCCCCTGCATACAGGGGAGTCATGCACAGATTCATTGAGCATCTCTGTGCTAGGCACCTTTGAGGTGCTGGGATAGAGCAGTGAACAAAGCTGACAGACAATTCCTGCCTTCATGGAGCCTATTTCTAGTGCATTCTAGACAGGAGAGACAGAGAAGCGAGTACATATATGGTATGTCCGGGTGCTTCTCACTGCCTCCTTCCCTCTCTGTCCTCAGTGTCACAGCCATTGTTCAGCCAGCAGCCTCATAACTATTCAGAAGTTTCTTTACTGGTCTTCCTGATTCTGGTCCTTCCATTCTATTCCCCATGCAGCTACCCAAGCAATCTTCCTGATTATATCACCCTCCTTACTAAAATTTTTTAGAGGCTTCCATTACTAATAACTCTTAGCAAGGCATTCAAGGAATGCCAATCTCACACTCCTGGCTACTTCTTTAGTTTTATCTCTTGGTGATACATGGTCACTGCCACACCCTTGGTGTCACCCACCCTCCCACCACAGCCGCGACCCCACACCTCATGCCCCAGTCATGCTGAGCAACTTGCTCCTTTATTTTTTTTTAATTTTTATATTAAAAATTTTTTTTTAATGTTTGTATTTATTTTTGAGAGAGAGACAGAGTGCAAGCTGGGGAGGGGTAGAGAGAGAGAGGGAGACACAGAATCTGAAGCAGGCTCCAGGCTCCAAGCTGTCAGCACAGAGCCTGTGGGGCTTGAACTCACAAACTGTGAGATTATGATCTGAGCTGAAGTCAAACGCTTAACCAACTGAGCCACCCAGGTGTCCCTCCTTTATTTTTTAAAAATGTTTACATATTTGAGAGAGAGAGAGAGAGAAAGAGACAGAGAGAGAGACAGAGAGAGAGACAGAGAGACAGAGAGAGAGAGAATGTGTGCAAGAGCAGGGGAGGGACAGAGAGAGAGGGAGACGGAGGATCTGAAGATGGCTTTGCACTGACAGCATTAAGCTCGATGTGGGGCTTGAACTCAGGAACCGTGAGATCATGACCTGAGCTGACGTCAGATGCTTAATCAGCTGAGCCACCCAGATACCCCACAACTTGCTCCTTTAAGGGCCCCTGAAGTTGTTTCTGAACTTGTAGCCTTTGTTTATTCAGTTCCCTTAAATTTGTTTTAAATGTTTATTTATTTTTGAGAGAGAAAGAGCGTGAGTGGAGAGGGGCAGAGAGAGAGAGCGGGACATAGAATCTGAAGCAGGCTCCAGGCTCTGAGCTGTCAGCACAGAGCCTGACGTGGGGCTCAAACCCACAAGCAGTGACATCACGACCTGAGCTGAAGTCAGATGCTTAACTGACTGAGCCACCCAGGTGCCCCTATTCAGTTCCTTTAAAAGAAAATGTTTATTTTTGAGAGAGAGAGGCAGAAAGAGGTGGGGACAGGGGATCTGAAGCAGGCTCTGCGCTGAGAATGGAGACTCCACTACGGGGCTTGAACCCACCAGCTGCGAGATCATGACCTGAGCAGAAGTAGGGTGCTTAACTGACTGAGCCAGCCAGGCACCCCTCAGTTCCCTTTTTTGGGGGTTCCCTCTGCTTGCAGAATCAACCACAAGCCTTTCACTTGATGTGTGGCACTGAGGAAGCCTTCCTGTATAACCAGGACGGAGTCCTCACTTCTCCTTGTGTCTCTCGCATACTCTGTGTGGCTGCCCAGCACACTGCTTCAGCCCCTCCTTCCCCTTATGGGTACACGTCTCTTTGTATGAAACAGAAGTTCATTTGCAGTGGGGATCGCTAGCTAGCTAGTCCTTGCTCAGTATTGTTCGATGAGTGGATGAATTATTACCAAATTGCTGTGTTAAGGAAATAAGGAAACTGGTTTGGAGAAACCAAAAATGAAAAAGCAGCACATTCCACACAGAGCGGTAACATTAGGCTCTAAACCAGGAGCATGTTTCAAGAGTTAATCATCAATTTTAAACAAGAATCTACTGGACACTGTATTATTACTAAGCACTTAGTCAAGCATTAGGTGATAGAAACTGGGCTGCCGGAGTTTTAGAAACTGTTTGAGACTTAGTATGAACGTGACATTTTTGAGATATAGGTAGCATCGACTAACCCAGAAGTATGCTTCACCCAAGTGCCTGACATTTTGGTGCCATGTAGATTAAACTGTAGTATAGAAAAAGAATATATTCTTTTTCTATATATAGAAAAAGAATATATACTTTTTCGGGAATATATTATAGAAAAATGACAAAACCCCGGAGGTACAAAAATGATTTGGGAGAAGTACTTTTATGTTTGAACACAGTTTGATTCATCTCCTGGGCAACAAACAAGTATATTCACCACTTAAATAATAAAATACAGTTTATGTGGCTGAATTAATCACGGACTTTCCACTTCTAAAACCCACCAGGTCCTGTAGTTGAACAAGCTGAGGGTACAGAAAAACATACTGGAAAAATTAAACGGAGTCCTTTTCAAAGTGTCTGTTAGTTAGCCTAATTTGTGATTTATATTTATGTCCAAGCAAGCAATGGGTCTGTGAAAAGCCACACGGAGATTGAGGCAAGCTTTTGAAAATGAAAATAACCATGATATTAAACTGAAATACATCTGTAAGTTGCAAGGGCACTTTGGCTCCATCTATCAAAGACAGAAAAGACCATTCCACAATCATTTCATGCTTGTTAGATATGTGAGAGACGATACCTGAGTTTGACAAGAAGTTTGTAACACGTCAGAGAATTTTAGAGAAACACCATAGCAACCCAATGGATAATCAGGAAAATTCTTACGATTTTGTAAGTATTTAGAAAAGTCCACCTATAATAATGTTAACCAATAAGTTTGAGGACATTAACACACTACATCTGAAACTTTCCTTAAAGAAACATCTCTGAAACTTCCTATTTACTCATTCAATTTCTTTATAGGATCTGTGGATGTGTTTTCTGAGAACAAGGGCAGGGAGAGATGGAAAGATTAGACCCAGAAGTCATTCAGTCAACACAACACAACGACTTTACAAAATCACCAGCTAAGCAGCATATTTCCCTGATGAGTTGTTGATATTCGAAATAATTTGAAACAACTGAGTGATTAATAGGAAATGCAAAAATCCATGTTCATCAAGATGCAGAATGATAACAAGACCCCTAATCAGGATCTAAACAGGGATGGTGGCTGGTCATCAAAGGACTTTAAGCAGATACTGGGTTCAGTTTTCACTTTGGCACAACCCAAGGTCACCCGGCACTGGGAAGAGAAAAATGCAACTTGATGAATAGAATCCTATGCACCTAAAACATACTCCTATTTTATTTCCAGCATCTGAGAAAATAAAGTCCCTTTGGTTGACAAAATTCTTAAGAGTAACATTTTGCTAAAGGTACTGGTTTAGAAATGGACATGCCGATTTATACGGAGGAGGGGAGGAAATCAGAGGAAATTCAAACACACCTGGAAATGAGCAAACCAAAGATCAGCAGAAAGTGGTATTCAAATTTTTTTTGTGAGAAAATTAATATCAAATAAGTGTAATTATTTGTTATGGAGTTCCATATAAACTATATATTGACTTTCTATGTAATCTTCTTGAGCAAGACTCATAGTCTCATATTGAAGCATGTGAATAAGAAAAGATGCTCTAGAGATAGAAATCAGATGAAATTAATATAAGTCTAATGGGTCTTACTTTTAAAAGACTCAGATGTATGAGTTGTCACATTAGATAAAATACACGATTATTTGACTGTGAAAGGATATTTTATTATACATTGGATTTGCCAGTGGATCGACTGATCCAATTTGCTGGTTTATTTTATTCATTTCATTTCATTTCATTTCATTTCATTTCATATTTTTAATGTTTATTTATTTTTGAGAGAGAAAGAGAGGGGCACAGAGTCCAAAGCAGGCTCCAGACTCTGAGCCGACAACACAGAACCCAGTGCAGGGCTCGAACTGCAAGATCATGACCTGAGCTGAAGTTGGATGCTTAATTGACTGAGCCACCCAGGCATCCCTGCTGATTTATTTTAAAGGAGTCTTCTCTAGTCTTGGGACACAATTCAGTTCAGGTTGCTTTCAGTAGTTTAAAGCACACCGACAGTACCATAACCTCATGCTTTCTCAAGGGACCTTCACGCACAACTGGGCAATTACCAGGGTGCCAGAAAATGGAGGAGGTTTTGCTTTTTTGACTCTAATCTTTGACTCTCCTTTCTCTTTTTCCCAGTGTAATTAAGAACACTAGGGTTTTTTTTCTCCCTTCAAGAAATGCAAATCAGAGGTCAGAAGCCTTCTGGTTCCAACATAAGAAATATTTTTTTCTTATTATAAAAGCAGTGCATGACTGATATGAAAAAAATCATAAAAAGTTTAGAAACAGTCAAATGAGAAATAATTTCCAAAGTCCCAAATCCTAGCCAAAGACAACTACTAATAATATCTTGGCATATTTCCTTTGAGACTCTCTCTTTTTTTTTCTCTTCTTTCTTTTTAAAAAAAATTTCATAGGCATAGTGTAGATGTGTGTGTGTGGGGGGGTGGGCATATTTGTGAAGTACAATTTTTGTGTTCTCATTTTCTTTTCCATTAGCATTATAACTATTATAAGCATTTTCCTGTATTATTGGGAACTCTTCAAAAGCATAACGCTCAGTATCTACAGAATATTGCGTCCAAGAGATGTGAATAGCTCACTCAATACCTCCATTGTTGGACATTCATATTGTGTCTAAACATCTGATATAAATAACGATGTGATGAATATCTTTGCATTTAAATCCTGTTCTGTATTTGGCATTCTGTCCTTAGGGGAGATTCCCCAAAGTTGGGGCCTCTTGTCACAAATTGTCTCATAGCTAGAAATGCATATTTTAGTACATAATACGTTAGTTAAAGTTTAAAAACAAAACAAAACAAAACAAGAAAGCTTGTGCTGTCCTTGAACTATATTTGCATAATGGCCTCCAACCTGGTTAGTGAAAGTGCTAGAAAGGGGGAGGCAGCTCTCTTTAAGCTGGTTGTACCAAAATGGCAGTGGAAAACAGGCACACAGAATGGTCGGAGGGCAGCTCTCACTGCTGGAGACATGGGAGCATTGAGCAGGATCAGCTGTTTCCACCACCACCAACAACGAGGACGAGTTTAGGCTCTTGTTTTTGGCAAAAGGGGTCTTGATAAACAGGCCAACCTCCTCACTTTCTCCTACTTTCACTGTCTGATTTTTCTTTTTAGCCCTTGGCATGCTGCATAGGTCCCAGGGCAGTGCTGACTTAAATACCTGGAAAGGGCAAATGAAATCATTTGGTGAACCTGAGCTTAGGAGACTTTTGTTTTGTTTTGTTTTTTTGTTTTTTGCTTTTTAGCATGTTAAGTCATGTCACGATAAGGAAAGTGTTAAATATGGGTCGGAACTCAACCGAGGCTCCCTGCATCATGATTGACATATCCTTCACAGTCTGAAGAACACTTTGAGATCCTAAGGTGACACATCGGGAGGACAGAAAAAGCAGCCCAGCTGATTTTGTGATGAGAGCAAAAAATGGGAACAGGCTAACCCCCTCATTTATTAATTCTTTGGAGAAATTTCAGCAGGGTTCTTTAGGGGGCTGGAACTATATGACAACCTGTCATCTACTGCCTCCTGGTTTCAGTTCTTTTCCTGACAATGGATGTTACCTCTTTCATTTGTTATATAACTATGTGAGGTACCTCACTGGCTGCCAACATGACAGATCCTACAGGTCCAACAATAAGATTTCTAGAAGCTTCTTTGGATACCTCATGGCCTTGGCTAGCAGAATCGAGAATATTTGTCATCTACCATTTTGTCAGCTAGACGAATGTGCGAAAATTCAATTTGACCCTAAGTATTATTTTCTATCTCAGGAAGGACATTCCTGGATTCATGTGCATTCTTGTATATATTTTTAAAAAATAATTAGACATCTCTCTAAGGAGAATATAGAGGACCACAGATGGTTCTCATAGGCCAACACCATATGGGCTTCTTATCGGGGCTGTAATGATTTTTAGGGGTTATTTTGGTGGTTTTATTTTTTTCATCATTACAAGATAGAATTATATCTTTTTCTGACTTCCCTATTGTGTTTATCAAGACATCACATACTTCTGTGATCTCTCCAGGAGAGAGACTGCCAAGAAAGCATCATAAGGTGCTACAGATGGTGGGGTTCTCGCGCTTCCCTTCTCAAGCCAGTCTAGTTCCCCTGGCAATGATCTTGTTGTCAGATTCCAAGGTTGGTAGACAGATCCCTTTGGTCCAGCCCTCTGAACATCTTGGGCAGGGCAACTGTACGGCTGAGCCAGTGAGAGAGGGCTCTGAGGGTAAGGAGACTAACATTTTGGATTCCCTTCTCCCATTCAGAAAAGATACATCTTGCTTCTACTTCCCTTCCTGTCCAACCACACAAAAAAATACCAGAGACAAACATCTTGAAGGCAGGGCATGTAAGCTCACTGAGGACTGGAGATCTGATCCTCCAGGCTGGATTTCTATACCTTGTCTGGCGGAGCAGTCAGAGATGGTTGTTTAAGTAGCACTCACTTCAGAGCCTGTGAAACATTTTGCTGGGGAGGGTTGGAGGAAATGATTTGGAGAATACCCACTTCAGCCTGTGTGCATGCTTTCAGATTCCTGGGATTTCTCTGCATGGCTGACAGGATGAGGTTAGTATCATATGGCAGATATCACACTGTCAAAAGGATCTTGGCCAAATCACCTCATTTCTCTGAATCTTGGTTTTATCATCTACAAAAAAAACCCCTCAACTTTGACTAGATGATAATTGGGGCTCCTTTTAGTCTTAGAGATCACAGAATTTCTCTCTTCATGCTTAAAATGGCAGAAAATCTGCACTGGGGGGCATCTAATTGGTTTGGCTTCCTACCTGATACATTAATTTCCTCAACAGCATCCCTAAGAAGGGACCTTGATTCTTGTGGATGGTAACATATGAAAACCTTGTTTCTGTTTGCTGTTACATTTTCATCTGTTCATTAGCTTAGGGGAAATTCCATTTTTTATTAAGATGTAATTAATATATAATGGTTTATACATGTAAGGTGCACAGTGGTTGACTTGATACATTTATATATTGCAATATGATTACCACCATAGCATTAGCTAATCCAGCAATCCCACTTCTGGGAAATGAAAACATCCAAGGAAATGAAAACAAGAGGTCAAAAAGATATCTTCACTCCCATGTTTACTTCAGCACAATTCACGATAGCTAAGATATGGAACAACCAAAGTGCCTGTCAACAGATGAATGGCCAACACACACAATGGAATATTATTCAGCCTTGAGAATGAAGAAAACCCTGCCATGTGTGACATGGGTGGGCCTTGAGGGTATTATGCTCAGTGAGGTGAGTCAGACAGAGAAAGACATATATTGTATGATCTCACTCACTTTGGGGATCTAAAAAAGCCAAACTCATAGAAACAAATTATCCCTTCTAAAACATCTCCCTTTTATGTTGTTGAGCCATGGCACCATGATCCCTGTTCCATGCCATGAATACCATATTGGTGACACAGATACACCCCAATCTTACACCTCTGGAATTAGTGATAACCCTTCCTCTGTTCAGGAAGGGCGGTTAACTCCCAGGGTGACACTCGGACCCCTTAGTGTGAACACTGGAATTTTCCTGGTCTAGCCCCTGAGTTATCTCCCACAACCCTCCTGACACTGGCACAATGCATGCTCTGGCTCAGAGAGGACAGATTGTGTCCAGAACCTGGGCTTTAGAATCCTGCGAGCTCAGAAGTGAATCATGGCAGCTAATAGGTGTGTAACCTTAGGCTACTACTTATGTTATTACACCTCTCTGAGCCTCAGTTCCTTTCTGTGTCAAATAGGAATAGCTCATTGTTTTAGGATTATTGCAAAGCTTTCTGTGGGATCATCTTTTAAAATATGGCACAGTTTTTAGTATCTCCTATGGGCTTAATAATTGTTCGTTCCCTTCCTATTTGCTAACCTCGGCATGTTCCCTGGGCCAACTCCCTCTCTCGCTGCAGTGACTTTGTCCTGTCTGTTCTGATGATGTGTCTTTCCCCTTTAGCTTTGCCTGACTGTCTCCCCATCTCCTCTCAGGCACAGTTGAAGCATCACCTCTGGTGTGCCCCTGTTGATTCAAAGCAACCTTCACTGGAGTTGGGTGTCTGTCCTCTGTAGTTTTACCTCTATCACAGCACTGCCACCACACTACAAAACCATGCCACCATCTGTGACAGCAATATTCCTAAGGTTGTCTGTTGTGTATTTACAATGTGCCAGCCACTGTGCAAGCAGTTCACAGATTTCGGCCAAACCCAGAAAAATCTATCCTCTAGTTTCTGCGATTCTTCCCATTTCACAGCTCAAGAGCGGGAGGCCAGGGAAATTGGATACCGTCTGGAAGGCCATGCAGTCAGGGAAAGCTGAGGTGCGTTCACACAGGGACAGTCTGGTTTGAGGGCACAGTCTCCTGTTTGCTTGTCTCCCTCCTTCGACAGTCTCTGATTTCTCAGAAGGCAAGGACACTTCTTCATCTCTACCTTCCTGTCACCCAGTAGTGTGCTTGGCATGTTGTGGGCGCCTGATGAATGTGCAATGAATCCTTCGTTCCAAGTTCAAATCTGGCCTGTGGTTTTCAGATGGGGGACTGTGTATGACAAAGGCTCTCTCCTTGACCCAAATTTAGGCTGGATTCTCTGGACCCTCTTCTCTACTAGGCTCCAGGTTTTAGGCTTCCAAGTGGCATTGTCCCGTTTTAGCAAGAATCCTCCACCCCTCAATATCTGGTGACCCTCTATATTTGACTGAATTCCTCATTCTCCACAGCCCTCTCTCCCAGGGATATCTGGTCACCCTGGCCTGCCTTTAGCAAGAATCTTGTTAGGTCTATTTTGCAAGAATCCTCTTACCCTCTTAATCATTTTCTATCTGCTGACCCCTTCCCTCTACTCTTTGACTTTTCTTCCCCTCCCACTTTTCTTTCTTTCTATTCAGAGTTGAGCCGAATCTCTCTCCCACTACAAACACCCAATGCATAGTTTCTTGAATAAAACCTTCCTTACTGTATTTTACAAGTGTCAGAATAATGTTTTCTTTAACATATCTGAGACTGAACTGTCCTAATTAGATTCAGGGAAGGCAGGCCTGGGGTCTTAGATGCTCAGTGTCTGGGTTTGGGTGTCTGTCTAGCTCTGCAATGTTTCTTATCCAGAGACCAGTCAGGTTTCCACCTGACCATCCCCAGTCTCACCAGCAAAGACAGGGTGAGCTCAGTGCTATATTCTGAGGGTGCTCAGACCCTAAGGGATTAAAACTCACTTCAGGTGTACCCTTGCATGCTAATCATAAGCAAACTAGGTGCTGCCATTTGGTCAAGAACACTCCCTGTGGTCATAAAAACCAATATTAAAATAAATTCCTAGCCTGAGAGAGGGTAAAGGAAGAAAGCCTTCCAGGTTGTTTTGTGGATGAGGACACAGACCCATGTTGGAAGGACATGTTGGGCCAATGCTGGGATGTCCTTGAGCATGTGTCTGACCCAAGACAATCTTGGATTTAATGTGTTTGAGTGAATGTATTTGAAAGCATTTGTAAGTGGACATGGAAAATTATGTTTTAGTGTGATGATTAATGTCTCAAACAATGGCAATTCAGAGAGAAAATCACGGGGCGCCTGGGTGGCCTAGCCAGTTAAGCATCTGACTCTTGATCTTGGTTCAGGTCATGATCTCATGGTTCATGAGACTGAGCCCCAAGACGGGCTCTGCACTGAGTGCGGAGCCTGCTTGGGATTTCCTCTTTCCCTCTCTCTCTGCCCCTCCCCCATGCATGTATGCTCTCCCTGTCTCTCTCTCAAAAGAAATAAATATACATTGAGAGAGAGAGAGAGAGAGAGAGAGAGAGAGAGAGAGAGAGGAAATCACAAAGACCATTTACTGAGAATCAGACCTTCCCCCCAGACCCTCCCTGCTTTGAAGCTTGTGTGCCTGGCAGGGCTCCTCTCCTGTCCTCTTTCCTGGCAGACTGTCCCAGGGTCAAAGACAATCCCTTGTTTGTGTACACAATACCCAGCCTGGAGATGCAGCTTTTTTTTTTTTTCTTCTCTTCCTTTTTGAAGTTTTTGATTTCAGTTTGTGCTTTTGCTGCAGTTTTCTAGGGCCCCTCAAGACGAGTAAGAAACAAGAGCTCCCTTTGTCACACAACAAGAATGAAAATACAAAGGGAAACATAAAGCACCTCCAGCAGGTTTTCCCCTCAAACCAGCTTTTGGCAAATTAAAAATAAAGCTGGTGGGAGAATGGAAGTCTTTGTCTGAAACTGCATTTTCTGACCCAACAGTGGCAGAACGTGACATTTGTTAAATGGTAAAAGGGAGTGTTATACTCCTATCTACTGTCATATTATTCCGCCTTACAATGAACCTCATTTTGAAGGGTCTTCTATGTTTTCAACCTCAGGTGGGATTGATTCAAGGAAAGTACAGTTCAGTTTATCAGCTCCATCATTTCTCTCTAAACCCTAGCTAGAGTAATAATCCTTTTCTTCTCCTTGGGCCAATATGGACACACAGCCCTGTATCATCCCATTGAATGGCTGAGTTTATTATCCTCATTGTTCATGGTACAAGCCATAGCTGCTAACTATCCCAGGGTCAAAACTCTAGGCATGAAAAATTGCAGGCCAAGGGAGGGCCTGACCACCCCCTACCCAGCCACCAGCATTATAAGAAAACACCATCAGAAATTCAACTGGCTTCCAAAAAAAAAAAAAAAAAAAAAAAAAGAGAAAAGAAAAGAAATGTAGGCCAAGATTTGAGACTGTTGACTTTTTGGAGTATGACTGTTTAGGAGGGATAGTTTTGTCTCAGGTGAAGCAATTCTTTCCTCCCTGCCTCCCTTAAGTTGCTTTACTGTTCCCCATCATATGTTCCAGATCATACACACATATGTCAAATATGAAAACATTTGGGGAGAAATAGCGATTCAAACATGATCAAAACCAGAAAGCTGTAATGAAAGCCATGAGAAAATTCTAACTAGGCTAAGAAGGTAGGGGCTAAGGAGACAAAGGTCATCTCTGGCTGGGATGACCCAAGAAGACTCAAAGGAATAAGCCAGGATTTGATCTGAACATGGTGGGGTAGTTCGAATTTCAATAGGGAGGTTTGGTGGTGGGGAGGAGCAGGAGGAAGAAAATGGTAAGAGAAAGTAAGAGAAAAGTAAACATTAAAATATTATATGCAAATATCCAATTTGGCTAGGCCACTAGGTAAAGGGAAGGTGACTCATGAAGCAAGCCTAGGAAGGAAGGTTGAGGCCAAGCTGTGAATGATCTTCTGGCTTAAGGAATTTGGACAGAATTCAGTATACACTGGCCTGGTGCCAAGCACTTTAAACATGTTACCTCGTTAATCCTCACGCCAACCCTATGAGGCTCAGAGATTGAATTAATTACCCAAGAGCGCCTAGCTGGAACATGACAGTCAGGACTGGATCTCAGGTTTGTGCAGCTCTGCGGGCTGTGCTCACAGCCTCTCTAAGCTGAAGTCAAACGCTATCAGATACAAATTAATCTCGGGGTGGGGATTAGAGTTGGGGCCCCGCTTCAGAGCTGTTGCAGCAGGCTTGAGATGGATAACAAGGGCCTGGATTAGCAGGTGGCTGTGTGATGGAGAGGAAGCACTTATCGGGGCGTCAAGGAGAATCACATGGTGGGTTGACACTCAGGGGCCAAGAGTCAGGCAGGAATCAAAGATGGCTCTTAGTTTTTCAGTCTTGGTGCTGACAGCACGAACTCTGTTAAAGTGCCTCTCACTAGAGCTATCCCGCAGCCCTGGGGGAGGTTTGGAGGAGTGGGGAAGGGGAAGAATTTGGCAAACCTTAGAGGCCGCCAATAGCTTTGAAGGGTATAATTGCCCCAGAGCAAAGTGTGTGTATGTGGAGAACCCCAAGACTAAGAAAGCAGAATCTCTCATCAAATTGCTCTCTTTCGCGCTGCAAACCCGGAGGGAGGTTTTACACGTATCGGCTTGCCTATCACGGCAGTAGGAAGATACGTGTGCATGCACCCACATACACACATACAGTGGTTTTACGAGTCATGTGACTGGGAGATGTTAACTCGATAACCATCGTCCCACAAGGCAACTCTGTAGTGAGTGTGTTTCTCTTGGATGGCAGAATGTACATTTCAACCAGCACTGCCTTTCCCACAAAAAACCCTCAGAAAAATGTTCGGCTTTGTGTTTACCACATCAATCAAATGCCAGCATTTTTTTCACATACCCCTATGACACTGATTGTAGAGTCATACAATGATGTCTATCCTATCAAGAGATATAAAGAATAGAAATGTTCTAAAGAAGTGAATTTTCTCATTAAGTGTGGGTTATCCCTTATTGCCAAGTGAAAACACATTAATTCTCTTGGATAGAAACTTTTCTAAAACAGAATAGACCCAATAGTCTTCTTAGACAATATTAAATAAAATGAAAATTCATTCTTTTTTCAGGCATGATTTAGTGATGCTCTCACTGACCAGCAAGGTAGGCCTATTTGGCCCTAGCTAAACGGCCCAGCCTGCTCACGTTTAGAGCTATTAATAGATTCCCAAAACTCAGTCTAACTCTTCTGACAATGCTCATTCATCATGCCTCCCTGCTTTCTGACTGCAAAGGGCAAGAAAACCAGGCCAAACTCGAGCAGAAGAGTCGTGATTTCTATGGCATTTAGTGCCTATGACCGTGTGGGATTTAGTGCACAGATTGTCTGATATCAATGCTGACATTCAGATAAGTCTTTTTTTTTTCACTTCTTATTTCCTGGTTTAGAGTGTTGAGGTTTCTGAATAAGAGATCTTTAGATAAATTAGGTATTGTCATGTCTTTTTAGCAGGAAAATTTTCTAATTAATTTTATTTCAGCTCTTTCTGCTAATCCCTGCTTGGAGAGGAAAGAAGGGAACATTTCTAGACCCTTAAGGAGAGCAGCAGCTAGGTGAAATAAGCATGTTCTGACCAAGGTGGGAATAGATGTGAGCTCTCTCTAATAATAATAGCAGCTGTGGCATGAAGGTGTGCCTCTAAACATTGTGCATGTATGACTCTCATGGAATCCGTGCCCTATGACCCTTACTGTCAATACCTGTTTTCCAGTAAAGATGGCTGAGGCTTGAAAAAGTAAAGTAACTAATTCAAAGTCACAGAGCTGGCGTTCCCAGCTGTGCTCTCTGAGATGACCTGGCTAAAGGCCTCCCCACTCATTCTGCCAGATGGCCCATTAGAAATTCCCAGATCCTATGGAAGGACAGAAGAAGAATGAATGGCAGCCACAGTGAGGGCAAAGGGAGTGTTTCATAGGTGATGTCCTGGCCACTGCTTCCAACCAGATAAAGGTCTGCTGGAAGAAGGGGTGGGGCAGGCAGACTCCTGTGGGTCACATTGGAGGCCCAGGGGCTCTCAGGCCCCCTGACCAGCCGCTCTGTCACAGGAGTCTCATTTCTCCTTGTTGTGTGCAGTGGGGGCCTCTACTATGTGTGCTGGAAGGAAAAAAAAGCCCAACAGAAAGAAAGGATCATGATGGTAGGCCCATTTCCCTTGTGTTCTCTAAAGGTCAGAATTCATCTCCTCGTATTTCCTGGAAAACCATCAACTCAGAGGAGAGGGTAAGAAGAACCTGGTTACAAAGAAAGGCGTGGTTACCACCCAGCCCTGAGCTTCCTCTCCGCTGCTTTGGCAAGAGCACCTGCTGATCGGTCAGATGATCCAAACAGATTTTATCACTGATCCGCAGCTCCTTTGGACTCTGCTTTTTGAATAGAGAATTCCCTAGGTGCCCAGCAGGAGACCCAGCCTGGAATAAAGCAAGCCGCTAAAGAAAGTCAAATTCCCAAAAATAGGCACGGGAGAATGGCATGAAAAGGGGTATATTTTTAGCTAGCAATGATAAAGCTTCTGCACTTAATTGAGGTGACTGTAGTGCAAAGTAGAATGTAATTATTTTCCGCCCAGCACCTGTCTTGGAGTCTGCTGCTTTGCTCTCCACTTCTGGACGTTGGTGAGGGACGCTTCTCTGCTTTTTCACCTCTTCCTTATCAGCCCATTGTGGCAAACGTCACTTAGTTTGAAAGTACGTACGCATGGATGCCTGGGAACATTCAAGAAACACTCAAATGCAGTGTCCCTATTAAACCCTGCATTTCTTTTGGTTATATTTTCAGACTTCCTCGCTCTTTCTCTCTTCATTCCTTCTCTCCTTCCTTCCAAAAATGTTAAGGCACTGTGCAACAACCTATATATATTTAAAGGCTCCTAGTTAATATATGCACACATTTAATATATTAATATTTAACACATTTAATATATTATATAGTATTAAATTCTACCAAAATATATCAATAATATATTTATTAATTCTCAGCAATTAATTTGCATGTATATACACATATTTACTAGGAGCCTTTAGTTAAAATATTAACTAGGAACCTTGGAAGTACCAGTGCACAGTCACCTGCATGGTGATATACTTAAAGGCTACTAGTTAATAGGTATGTATTAGCTATACACACACAGATATTATATATGATATATTCACGCACACCTATATACACCTAGGAATACATTATCTGTATCTGTTTATGTTTATGTACTGTGACTGCCTTTAGGATTACTTGCTCTTTACCTCACATGTTGGATCATTGGGTAGGCACAACTTAATCAACACTTTACTAAAGGTTAGTGATACTGTGATGCTAGATAGATATTTGTTGCTATGGAATAGGAACTAGAGGTAGGTAAAACTCAGTTCCAAGTTTTATAACTCTGCGATTTTATTACTTAAAAGAATAAATATAGTTTTCACAAGATGAGAAAAATATACCTGAGAGGCATTTTTTCTGGCCACAGTGGTACAGAACAAGAAAACAATGGAACATATTAGCAGCTAAGCAAAGCTAAATCTAGCCATGGGGAAAAATTATAAAATCAGGGGCTACTCAGCGAGTCCCTGAAATTCTGAACAAGAAGACAATTAGTGGGCTTATACTATGGACAATGGGCAATTCTAATTCCTTGAAGGGAAACCAGGTTTTATATTTATTTGTTGTTTAGTTTTTTATTAGGCAGGAGAGTCTGTTTGAGACCATGACACCATTAGCGTCTCTTCATAATTATACTGTCAATCTGAAAGGGCAGAGAAGGCCAAGTTCATGGATACCATAACTCCACGAGCCTAAGACCTGATAGAAGTGAGGCAGTCCCTACAATAAGTTAGGCAATGGGGAAAATAATTTTTTTCCCCAAAAGAAGATATATCATGTGAAGGACAAATCCTTTTCTTACTCAAGATACTATCTTATCAAGTATGACTTATCAACTTTTAAAAAAGGCTACCTCAAGCAACCACCATGCCACTAGGTACGAACAAGAAAGACAACATATAGGCACCAGCATCCCTGATGCTGCGAAGAAAGGACAAGGCCTGTGAACATTATCCAGGTTGCTTGGATTTTTGAATCCATCTGTCAGGCTATTTCAATTTCTCTAAGAATTCCCAGATGTGACAGGCAGTCAACAGCTTTCCTGGGCATGACAAGTTTCATTTCAGGGTCCAGCTTGTAATTTCAAATAGGCTGGCTGCTGGTAGAGGTCCCATCAACTCAAGGTTTCGATTGCTTTCAAGCACTGCTTCACTGAGCACATTCCGCAATGACAGAACCACCCAGGCCAATGTGATAAAGGCTGGGAAAAAACTCAAAAGTTCCTTAAAGGAATAGGATATTTTGGCAGCTTTTTGAAACAAGCATTCTAAATGTACATTTTAATAGCGATGGGTCCCATACTTTCTGATATGCAAGAAAGGAGGTATTTCTGGAACTGGGGTGGAATCCACAGGGAAGATTTGATCTTTACCACTGGTAACTGACTTCTGGTGACTTGTGAAAGAATAGTGGATGTTCCTGCTTTGACCCTGACTCAAATTTTTATTGCGTTTTACTTACAATTTTTAAAATATTAGGTTTTTAACTTTTACAGATATATTTGACTAGATGTCAAACCAAAGAAGTGAAAAACTGGCATTCCACATTTTACACTGACACACATCAAATACATACATTATACACACACATGAAACACATACATTAACTACACCCATGGAATTTTCCAGAATTGTTCCTATTTCAAATATTCTGCCCAGGGGGTAGCTCATATCCAAGGCCATCTAGTCTAGATTTTAGTTTTGAAAATCTGGTTTTGGGACCTATATGATCCACACTATTTTGACTCTAAGGGTGAAATTCAGATTTTGATTCAGTAGATATTTTCTTCATACCTTCTGCAAGGTCAGTGTTTCAATTCAATATCTAGTGGAATCAGAGGACATTTATTATATGGGATATGGCATATTATTTTTTCCTGATGGTTCTCACCAACACATGAAGGACTGATTGCAACATTCGTGAATCAAATATTTGATGCACAGAACCTTTTAGAAAAATGGATTTTTATAAGTTTCAATATATAATATTTATCCTATAACAATTTTATCATAATATTATATTTTATCATAAAATAACATGTTATAGGTAATATAATAATATATAACCATATAATATATTGGGCCACTTGACTGGCTCTGTGGCCTTGAGCATATCTATTTTACAGATGATGACACTAACAAGATTGCCTTCACAGGTTGTTGTGAGAAGTGAATTAATATGTGTAATACATTCAGAAAAGACCATGACATATTCTTGGAGAAGCTTACCTAGCTTGATAGATGGGCTCAAAAAACCAAGCCACCTGGCAGATGTCAGTGTCCAGTAAGTGCTGTTGCTATTACTGTTATTATTTCAAATCCTAATTTCCTCATCAGTATGCTGAATGAGTAGATTTCACCTTGATGATCCCTAAAGGTTCTTCCTCTTGTTGCCATGTCCTTTAATTTTCTTTTTTTATAATTAATTTTTTATTATTTTTCAATGTTTATTTACTTTTGAGAGAGAGAGAGCGCGAGAGAGCGCACGAGCAGCGTGAGGGGGGGAGGGGCAGAAAGACAGGGAGACACAGAATCCAAAGCAGGCTCCAGGCTCTCAGCTGTCAGCACAGAGCCCGATGCGGGGCTTGAACTCATGGACCACGAGATCATGACCTGAGCTGAAATTGGATGCTCAACCGACTGAGCCACCCAGGTGCCCTTATCCTTAACTTTCTATGGAGTGACGCATATCCTGGCTGAGTGGATCCAGTTAACATTTAACACAAAGGAAAATTCACCCTGAGGTGTTAAGAACCCATGATAGCAAACAGAAGCATAAGAATAACTGCTCTGTCTCCACGTAAATCATTTTCCTGTGCTTATGTATTTATTTATTTATTTTATAGTGACAGAATGATGAAATGACCAGACACAGGTAATTTCCCCTGGGGGAATAAATACTTGGCCTAACTTATATGCTTTGAGATCCAAGAAGGAATGAGACCTGGCTCAGCCTTTTCAGGGAGCAGAACAGCTTGTCAATTGGTTGTTTTAGCTCCCTGGAGGCTCATTCTAACACGGCAATTTTAGGTTATAAATTCAGGAGAATGTTTGGACAGGCTGAGGGCCAGTTGTTTTGGCAACCGCTACTGTAAATCGTTCATTCCCCAAGTAGTTGCTCTCTTTCTCAAGTATCCTCCTCTGCAAATTAAACGCTAGTCATGGGGGCTGTAAATGGCTTAAAATTAGGCTTCGAGCTAGTGAGTATGTCCTCTCCTAAAAAAGATATTTTTTTCCTTACATTTCCCGGTATTTGGGCTCCACCAAACTTTAAGTGCTATATTTCTTGCTCCCAAATGCATAGAAAAAGTATTTAAAAAAAATACTGGTGAGAGACAAAGCAGTTAAGAAGATACGGACTTTTTTGTCCAGAACAGAAAAAAAACACAATGATTCATCAATAGTGCAATTTCAGTGGTGTTTTACAAAACTGCTCGCAAAACAATTTAAAAGGAAAAGAAAGACAAAAAGAGACACAGAGCATGTGTGAGAGGAAAAATAAGGAGGGATTCTCTTTGGTGGTTCTAGCTGGTTTCTACCACTGTCCCTGACCTAGCCTTCATTGCTTGTAAAGAAAACGCCATATGGTGACTACTCAATAATAGGTCATTGTTTCCTTAGTCCACTGCTAGTATGGAGGTAACCTTGCTAGCTGTATTAAGCTCAGGAAACAGGAGTCTTACAGTGGGCCTTTCACCAGGGCCAGCATCAGAGCCATGTTTGTGGAGAATGCAAATTCAATCAAGGTAAGACGGCAGGAATCTATCTGTGAAAGGCTGCATTCATCACAGGTGTCAAGTCTAGGCTGAGTCTTCATATTTCTTTCTGTCATGTAATTTCTTCTTATCTTGTGGCTCCTTCACATGGACTGCATATTCAGGAGACAAAGTTGTCTCATAGGGTTTGACTAAGGTCAAGTCCACCATGTCTGACAATCTGTGACACTCTCCCACTTGGCAAATTGCCCAAGAAAATGTTTGGACATTACGTGAATTAAAATTAATTGAAATTAATTACAGAAACTTGATGAGCTAAAAGGACCCAGTAGTAAGGGCCATTTCTGCATCATCATATTTAACAATCATCCTTTGTTCAAATGCTGGAACATTGTGCTGTTTTCAGTAGGTGCTCAGAAAGTGCATTAATGTGCAATTTTAATGGTTAGGAAGGCTTTGCTAAGGCAGATATGGGGTTGGCATACTACTAAATCCAAAGTGTTTTCAAGTGTTTCAATAGGGTCATAACATTGATAATTCATAATATTGATAATAGGATGACCACAAACTTTATTCTTGCCCAGGGAGACCCCTTACAGAAAGTGGGTTTGAGAATCATGGTGGAAATTGGGAAAGAAGCTGTTGGCGGCACTGACTCTGGTATTCTTACAACCAGGCCCCTACTCTTGTCTAAAGGTATGGGGAGGTGGGGTTAGGTGCACAATCCATGTCTTTTCCAGAGTTTAAAACTCAACCTAATGTTTGTAGTGGGGGACTCCTACTGTAAAATAATGAATGATTTTACTTTAAAAATATATGTTTATGAGTTATATGAAACAACGCAAGTGTTTTTTAATGCTAAGTGAAAAATCTCATTGTACAAATATATACGTGGTTATGATGGTACTTAAAACAAATCTCAAAATTTACATATAGAAAAAAAATAAACACCTTAGAAGTAAATTCAACAAAAGTCATTGGTGCTTGTGGGGCTATAGGTGAGTATTTTCCCTCCTTTTAGTTTGTCGTAGTCTCTAAATCCATAATAAACATATTTTTAATCAACGTGTATTACTTTCACATGGATAAAATGAACTGGATCAAAGCTACGTTCATACTCAAGGTCAAGAGGATTCTTCACTGAGAGATGTGAAATTAACCTGAAATATGGAAGAAGACTCTTACAAGTAAATGAATCATGGAATCCAAGAAAAGCAGAGCCAACTGGGACCCAGAGGTCATTTAGATTGTGTATTCCATTTAATCAGGTCATTTGAAGGTAAGATCTTTAGTCATGAGAGCTAAAAGCCAGTCCTTCTTACATTAGTAGAGAAAAGTGGAAAGCACTCAAGATGTTTTTCAAACAAGTCTGGATTCAAATCTTGAGGCTGCTACTTAACCTCCCCTCCCTCCCCTTGCCCCATGTCCCTTGGGCAAATCACTTAACCTCTCTAAGCTTTAAAGAGGAGAGATGGTAATAATATTTTGAGAGAGAGAGAGACAGAGACAGAGAGATCATGAGTGGGGGAGGGGCAGAGAGATAGGGAGAGAGGGAGAATCCTAAGCAGGCTCCAGGTGGTCAGGGTGAAGCGCCTGATGCAGGGCTTGAACCCATGAAAATGCAAGGACATGACCTGACCAGAAATCAAGAGTCAGACGCTTAACCAACTCACCTACCCAGGAGCCCCAGAAATATTTTAATGCCATTTCTCTTAGGCTTAGAAGAGAATGAAGATCATTACTGAAATCTCTGTCCTGCATCTTCCAGTACTGAATACGGTAAATATTTAAGGTCATGGAATTTTTTTATGGTCAAGAGTTATTGTGGTATCCCTTGATCTCTGTTCTCCCTAGCTTCCCCATTTTTTCTTTCCTTTTGTTATTGAAGAATTTCCCCAAAACATTTTTTATTCTTTCTTGTTTCTGCTCCTTGCAAATCTCATTCTCTCTTGAAGGCACTGCATTCAGGACTTTCTCCCACAACACCAACGAAACTGCACTTCACAAGGTCACCAAAAAAAATCCATCTTGCTAAATCTGGTGCATGCCTTTCATCCTGGTAGTAGTTGATATATTAGCACAAGATCATTCCCTCCTTCATTCCATATATTTATTATTTCTTTACTATCTCTTCCCCACTGGAATGTAGACTGTATGAAAATTAGTACGGCTGTAACCCCAGCCCCTTAAATACTGCTGGTTATGTGGCAGACACTCAAGAAATGAATAAAAAACTGCAAAAGTGGTATGAACAGAAGGCTACTGCAGGTAACAGACTTTGGCTTGCTGTGTGTGACTTAGAACAGAACCTTAAATGGAATGTAAATGAATGTGCCAACCTGAAGCCCATCCCGTGGATGCCACTAGCATTTCCTGAATACATTCTTAACTTCTGCTCATAATTTTTTGGCACATGTGATGGTTTGGCTTTACAGAGGATGCATTTCCTGCTTGGCTTTTCCCGCAGTGAGCTTTCTGTATATGCCCGTGTTTATTTGTGTACAATGTGTGCCTTGCCTGGCATCTGCTCTGCTTCCCGCCCCTCCGTGCACCCGTGCCCACAGGGCATCTGGGAGTTTGCCGGCATGTTATAAGGAGGTTTGGAAAATTCCCCTCTCTGAGCCCTCTGGCTTATCTTATTGGGGCTGAGAAAGCTACCAAGTACCGCTAGGCTGGCAGAGTGACAAAATCAACCCACACAAGGAGAAGAAACAGCTGCAGTGGGGAGGGAGAGCTTCCGAGGACCAATGAAAGAGAAAGACAGAGATTGAGGCTCATGGATGGCAGATGGTTGAGGTCTGAGTAGAAATCGGGTTGTCGAGAAACATTTTGTCTTAGGCAGAGCTGGAACATCGGCATTTAAAGCCACACGCGGGCCAGTGACAAGGCCTGGCAATCTCAGGCTCTTTTGGTGTCAGGATGGGGTTCTCTGCTTCATCATCCTGCCCTCATTTTTGTCCATAACGGAACTTACAAGTTGGCTCTTGTGAGCCCTGAGTTTTGGGATGCTGGCAGGCGTGTTATCCGGACACTGTGCCCTTTTCCAAAGCACTCAGCCACTGAAGGGACATTTCTCTGAACATGCAGGGAGAGGACGGTGCAGTGAAGCACTAGAAATACGGGTATTAAGAGATTTCCATGAGAGTCATGGAAAAGGAGCTTGCGTTTCAAAGCTACTTCCTGACTTCACTGTTTCCAGAAAGCACTGTCTCAGATGGGGATCACTTCTATATTTCCTGCCAGTGAACGTGCATGTTTTTGGGGATGTGAAATGGGGGCATGGGGAGAAGGAGTGAACAAATACAAGGCAAGGAAGAAAGATAAACGAGAAGCATTGTTGTTCGAGTCTTTGGAAAGATGACTCATCCTCCCCAATACTCTGTCTTTTTTTTCCACAGAGAAAGTGTCACAGGGTGAGAAAAGCAAAAGCTTTGGAATTAGACACATCTGTGCTTGAATCCTGGCTGTTGCAGTTATGATGTTGGCTTAGGCAAGAAACCTAATTTCTCAAGCCTTAGCTTCTTAATCTGTGAAACTGGAGACATAACACCTATCACATAGTGTTGTTTTGAGTTTTAAGTGAAAAAATATGTGCAAAGTGCCTAGCAAAGGGCCTGAAATAGAGTCTTCCCTAAATAGTAGTTAAAAAAAAAAAGGGCGGGGTGGGGGGCTGGCGGCTGGCTGGCTCAGTCAGTTAAGCCCCTAACTTCAGCTCAGGTCGTGATCTCACGGTTTGTGAGTTTGAGCCTCTCTTTGGGCTCTGTGCTGACAGTCACAGCCTGGAGGCTGCTTGGGATTCTGTGTCTCCCTCTATCTCCGCCTCTCCCCCACTCACACTCTCTCTCTCTCTCAAAAATAAACATAAAAACATTTTTAAAGGGTAGGGGAAGAAAATGTAGCATCAGATACACTAGACCTGGGCTTCATTGATCAATTTATTCAGCAGATATTTAAATGGAGGATCTACTTTGTATCTCGAGATGTATGACATGCTGGACAAGACATATGTCTTCATAGAGGCTAAAAGTGCAGACAGACAAATACACATGCAAACAAAGATAAATGGGAGAAGTACAACGTGTGGCAGGTGCCATCACAAAACAAAGGGTCGAGTGAAAGGGGGAAGGCTTCCTGGGGGAGGAGATGTTGATGCTGAGAATGAAGAATGACAAGGAGCCAGCCATGTGAAGAGTGGAGGGAAAGAGGTTCAGGCAGGAGGAAGGGGACGAGCAAATGTCCAAGACCGAAGAAGCCCAGAGTGGCTGAGATGAGAGACTGTGGCCAGAGCAAGGAGAGACCTACAGGTGTAAGCACTGGCAGTCATTCCCAGGGAAAACTTCTCTTGAGAGTCTACAAATTCCCCCTGCCCCCCGAAAATGCCATCTTGTAACGAGATCTCTCCCTCTGGTTACCAGCCTGTCCTCTAACGTTTGGGAAACAAGGTGATGCCACTTTGTTGAAATGGAAGTAGTCTGCCTGTATTCGAATCGTTGGCCTTTGATCGTTTGTTGGTGTTGTTAGAGGACAGAATGGTGCAGATTTGTGAATGTTCAGTTCTCCACGAGAACCAGACTGTGCCGTCATTGGCTCCATGGCAGAAGTCTCCCGGCCCTCTCCATGGGGAAGCCTGACGAAAGGACTCCCACTCTGCTCTTGGCACTCCTGCAGCATGTGCTGGAAACTGCTGGTGGGATTTGTGCTTTTCCCCAGACCCAGGTGCCTGTGGAGGTTAACACACTGCCAGGAAAACGGACACTTTATTTCTTCAGCTCCAAGTCAGCCCTCCTCCCCCTGAGGCTGAGAGCTGCAAGCTTCCCTGCCTCTGGGTAGAAACTCCTCTTCCCACCTGGAAAGAGGTGGCGGGACATGGCAAGGGAACTTTGTTGCACTCACATCAGATCTAGGGCAGTTGTCTTTGGTTTTTGTTTGTTCATGTTTTTGTAGGCTTTAATTCACTTTGTTTTTCTTGTAGAAAACTACATGGTGAACACAAGTGGAGCCTGGGTCTTTTGCACGGAGACTCTGGTGTGGGCTTTATAAGATGGCTAGTGAATTCCTGATAGGGAGACTTGATGAACACAGTCTCTTTCCAGAGGTGGGGAAGAGACAGGTGTAGGTCTGGGGAATCAAAAGTGGCCTTGGTGAAGTTGCCTGGGTGGCAGTGCAGTCCCTGGCTGACGTTAGCAGTCGTCAGTACTGTCATTGTCCATATCTTCTTGGGCTCAGGGACTGAGACAGTGCCAGTGCCCTTGGGGCTGAGGATGAGACCGACCAGCACAGAGCAACAGCGGCTGCTCACCCTGCATGGGACAGTGTGGGGCCTGATGATCTTGTTCCCCGAGTCACCTCGCCACACAGGTCACTGGAAAGCTTGGCAGGGACCATGGCCTCACGGACAGCAGTGGCTACCTCCCTGGAGCACTTAACACCCAGACCGATGTGTCCATTGTCCTCTTTGATGGCAACAAATGCCTAGAACCTGGTGCACTGGTCAGCATGGGTTTGCTTTTGTGCCAGCATAGTCTTCAAAACCTTATCCTTGAGGGATGCTCCCAGGAAAGTCAGTGATCTCAGATTCCTTGATAGGCAGGGAGAAGAGATAGATCTTCTCCAGGATATGACCTTCATGTCCTAGACCATGTGGCCCAGCTTGGTGATGAGGACCCACTCCTTGTCCTCAGCCTTGCCTCTGCAAGCTCTGTGGTCTTGGCGGCTCTAACTCCTGCCATGACCCTGACCCTGGATGCTGCTGCGGAAGCCACCGCCTCGGCCTCCCATTGCAGGGCCCCCCAGTGGCACTAGTGTCCTCCGCTGTTTGATGTTTTCTCAGAGAAGAAGCAGGGCGGTTGTCTTTGAATGGACGATGGTAGTGGGCGGGAGGGTGGGAGGAGGCCGGATCACACCATTTACTAGATGAGTGATCTCAAGTCAGTAAAAATAGGGCCGATATTCTCGGTCTTTTAGTGTTGCGGGGAAGATAAAATTACAAAGCAACTGGCAAGCTAAGGATTAATTTACCCTTCTTCTTCTACTTTCTTCCTTCTCTTCTCTTCTCCTCACAGTCCACCACACCTTTTCCCTCCTGTCTGCCTCTGATCATTGAATGGCTCATCGTGGGCAGGTGCAGAGCCCTTGGGGTGGTAATAAAGCCCCCACGGTCATTCTCATCACTTGTTGGAAGTCATGGCCAAATGCTTGGAGAAAAATGTGGTCATAATACAGATGGTCCCCAACTGATGATGGCTCCAACTGCAATTTTTCAGCTTTACTCTGGTGTGAAAGTGATTTGCATTCAGACTTTAAATTTTGAAACTGGATCATTCCTGGCTAGTGATATGTGTTAGGACAGTCTCACGTGATGCCGGGGCAGTGACAGCCACAGCTGCCCATCAGCCCCATATTCACAAGGGTCAACAACCGATGCACTGACAATCATTCTGTAGCCATACAGCCATTGTTTTTCACTATCAGTACAGTATTCCAGAAATTACATGTGATATGCATTTACTATAAAATAAATAGGGTTTGTGTTGGATGACTTGGTCCAACTATAGGCTAATGTGTCCTGAGCACACAGAAGGTAGGGCTCCACTAAGCTATGAGTATTTAGCTGTATGAAATGCATTTTCAACTTAACACTGTTTTCATTTTATGATGGGTTTATTGGGACATAACCCCACTGTAAGTTGAGGAAGATCTGTATTTAAAATCAAGTTGGTTGTGGCCAATTTCATTTAATTATGCTTTTTCTCTGCTCCAGCCCCCACCAGGCCTGTTCTCAATATATAGTGACATTTCCTTTGGTGGCATCTTTGGAAAACGAGGAGTTTCATATAAGTGAAATTTCAATTTGTTTTCCAGAAAAATTAAGTTCACCTCCTTGTGACAAATCATACCAGACCTTCTCTAGGCTCAAAGGCACAGAAGGAACTAGAATGTATAGGTGGTAATGGTGCAGAATCAAGAATTTTCTTACATGAGAAAGTCGCACCTGGAGAGCTTTTAACATCCTTCACACTCAGGCCACATCCCAGACCAAGGACACTAAGAGACTCCAGGGCTGGGATCCAGGTGTCAGTTGTTTTTAAAGCTCCAGGTGATTGTAATGTATAACCAGTGTTGAAGCCACAGCAGTATGGTTTCTCAACACCTTGAACCTCTATGTGTCTATGTGTGTATGAATTAACAAGGAGGAGGAGGAGAAGGAGAAAAATTCAATCATGTGGTCACCAGAGGCCAATGCCAAGTTCCATAAGAATGGGGGTGAGTGAAGTGTTAGTCACATCATTATGGAAATGAAGAAGATAGACCAGCTCCAGAGTGAGCCTGAGCACTGGCCGTAGCTGGTCACAAATCATGGAACTGGGCAGGAGAATAAAGAAAATACAGGAGAGAAAAAGACCAGATGAGAAGGAGAAAAAAGGCAAATCGTATGTAAAATAAAGGAAGAGATTGGCAGGCATGACATTTAAATTCTCTTTGAGGGAGGAAATAGCCAAGTAAAGCAGATAAAAATCGAAGATGAATGATGGAGACGATGGTGACAGTGATCATCTTATGCAGTGTATTTTTGTCCTCCTGAATAATTTTCTCCAGTCAAGGTTTGGGTTTGGTGAAGGCAGATAATGAATTAGGAGAATGGTAGATTGGGGGACACATGATCAGCATTAGGCTAATGGCCCAGTCTGAAACCTTGGGATTTGATGAATGTTTTCATTTACTGGACATCACATCTAATAAGAAGAAGCATAAATACTAATATAGATGGAAATGTGGGTGAATGAGTTCAAATGACAGGAGGTATTGTGTACACATTGATTAGCATGGAAGAGAAAGCAGAAAGTATCTGGCTTTTAGACACCTGGTTTACAAATAATCCACGCATGTCAGTGGCCTCTCCAGTTCCTTTCCATTTAATTTCCCCTTGCCCCTCCTGTAAACTTCCCTCTTCCTCCTGAAAACACTATGGATCAAAATCACAACAAAACATACAGGTTTGAAAACATTCTGTAGGATCCAAGTGGTGGAAGGAATATGATGGGAAATGCCTGTGTCCTTTGGAGATGTGATTTTCAAACTTTAATTCTATAGCTTTTGGTCAAATGAAATGTTGCCAGGAAGGGTTAGAGAACTAAGATATATTTAAAACAGAGAGAGGGTAAGCCAGCATCTGTTATGCTTTTTCTCCTCACATTAGCCATGAAGGAGATGCTGGAGGAAGCAGAGTTTGGAAATGATTTGAAAATGAGAGTTGACATGAGATTTTCAAATAAGACTGGACAATCTCTGTGACAGCTCAAACCCTTCCAACTCCACCCCACCCCCACCAGATTTTCCCCTTCACTCATTATACTGCCCTAGAGATCCCTGATCAATAATTCCTTTGGTTCTATATGTATCCATCAGAGGCTCAAGTCAGTTACAGGTCAAAGGACTCTCAGTCCTGCATCTATAAATATGAATTCAATTATACTGGTCTCCAGATTCTCAGGTAAACTCCTCTTCAGTGAGGATATGGCATGGTACGAGTTAGGAGATGGGTAACACTGGAGGAATGAGGTGGGGGAAATTCTATTAGGGTGTCCAAAAAGGGTTGGGGGTGCTCTGGGAGCAATGCTACAGAGAAAGAGGAAACGGGTTCTGAAATTCTAATACATAAATAGATTTGTCTGGAGTCAGTCCCAGAGAAGGGGATGCCAATCTTTTTCTTCTTTCCACCTATACTGCTTGGTTTATTGTTTTTAGTCTCTTTACAGCAAACCAGAATTTTGCTGAATTATTATTATTTTTTAAATGTTTGTATTTAGTTTTGAGAAAGAGAGAGAGAGAGAGCACAAGTGGTAGTGGGGGGAAGGGTGGGAGGGGCAGAGAAGAAGGGAGACACAGAATCCAAAGCAGGCTCCAGGCTCTGAGCTGTCAGCACAGAGACTGATGTGGGGCTCAAACTCATGAACTGTGAGATCATGACCTGAGCTGAAATCAGATGCTTAACCAACTGAGCCACCCAAGTGCCCCTTGCTGAATTATTTACATTGCTTTATGAGACAGTGGGTTCTGGGTTGTAAATAGATCTTTGGGTCATAGCCCATTTACAAGCTGATGGTCCTGAAATGCATGATTGACTGTTGATCATGGAAGAGATTACATGTACTAAAACTGTTAATGAGAAGTGTGGAGGTGCACACATTTAAAAATTGTTCAGAGATTAAATGTTTATCCAGATGGGGCATCTCTGAGGGACTAGAAGGAATGTAAGGCAGTGTTTATGGCTCCTGTGTTCCAAACTTAGTTGTTGCCATAGAAAGGCCTCTACTACAGTGGTTCTTAACTCTTCAGAGTTATTCATACCTGGGAATCTAAGAACGAATGCATTCTTTCCATAATATGCTTATACATACAAAATCTTGCATATGTTTTCAGGGGGTTCGCAGAACTTACTGAAGACTTCTAGTTGTTCTTGGACACTAGGCTGAGAAGTTTTACTCTACCGAATTCAAGGAAAGCACTCGTCCACGTATTCCTCTTTGGATAGAAATATTCCTATCTGGGAATAGGCTATAAGGTATGGGTAAGAGAATCCATCCCAGTGCTTCTAGGATCTAGTGCATTTAACATTTGAAGACAGCATTCAAGAGTTTGCACAAAATACAGAAAGGTGTATAAGCCACGGTCTTTTTCTTGAAGGAAAATTAGATTTGGTTAGACTAGAGTATAAGGGATACAGTGGTAGTAGTAGCAGTTGTGGCAGGAGAGGTAGACTAGATCTGGACCAGAAGGGGCCTTGAATGCCACATTAAGGAACTGAAACTTAACTCTGAAGGCCAGTGTCTTCCAACCGAACAGTCTTTGTTATAGAATCTTCATTGTTTTGCCATATCTATATGCCAACACTACAATCAGATCTTTTTCAAAAGGATCCTCCCTTAAAATTTGTGTTTATTTAGGCTTAATATTCATAGTTTTGTGTTTTCTTGTTATTAGTTATAATATCCATGCAAATTAAAACATGCCTCTTAAAAATATTAATTTGCCTTCTTCCTGAAAAAGCCTCATATGCAATCGGCATTCCTCGCTTTGGGAAACACTGTCTAGGGCAGTAGGGATTTCTGATTGGGTGAGAGGTTATGTTATAGAAGTGTCTCCTCAAAAGGTGTCATTTGGCAGTTAAGTGTCAGTGGGGGGTGGACAGACTGGTGGTGGTGAGGCCAAGCAGAGACCATTGATCAAGGCAAACATGGTGAGACCCTGGCCTAAGAGGCAGAGTGGAGGCGAGATGTGGAGTCTCTGAAACCCTGTTTCTAGAAAGACCACCTTAGAATTGAAACCCAAACCAATTGTCAGGGAAATTATTTAGTAATTACGTCAGCCCTTAGAGGAAGTACAATAATATGTTTATTTCTTGTGTATTTACATTTTATTTATATTATTTTAATTCAATTTTCTTCATAAAGAGAGTATTTTCTGTGCTTTTCTATAGCCTCTAATCCACTGACAATTTTTGATAAATATGGCTGGGAAAGGTCAGTGGCATTTCTGTTGTTTATGAGTGTCTGAGACCTTGACAGTGAGGATGAAAATCAAGTGGGATATTTCTGTACACTCCTGTAGTCTTCTCTGATTTGTTTAATTTTTCTTGTTAACTGAAATATAGACATAATTCTTGCCCCATTGTTGTGGGCAGCTCAAATGATACAAAGAATGCAACAGAACTTTGTCTACTATAAGATGTTATTATACATTATGTAAGATGAAAGGTATTAGCATTGTTATTAGCTGTCTTGGCAAGGAGTTGGGTTAATGACATTTCCTTCAAATTTCTTTTTCATTTCAATGAATATTTGGTGAGAAGAACATAGTGTGAGTTGATCTCTAATTGAGGGGCTTCTAGTTAGTCTGACTAAAATACTACCCTGGAAAAGAATAACTTCAGTTTGCCCTTGATGCAGAAGTACTGAATGGCCTGGATGTGCTTACAGTTTCCTTGTAAGCATATGATGACTGCTACATAAGGGCAGAGAACCTTCCAGGAACACCAACCAACAATGTATTCTTTTTGTTCCGGGAATCATGAAGTCTAATAAATATTTGTTCAGATTATTCCAGAAATGAGAGAGAAAATAGGTTCTGACTTCAAAGTCATTTTTAACTTAGTCATACCTGATATTTGGAATATGGAATCAGCTGAAATATGATGGAAAATGCTTGGGCCTTGCAGAAAGAGGCTCCTGGTTCAAGTCTTGTTGCCCCTAACTAGCTACATGACTCTGGGGCTGTCATGTGAGTCTCTGAGTCTTGGTTTCCCTCCATAAAATGGAAATAGTAATCGTGACCCTTGATTGCTTGTTTGTTTCATTGATTGTTAACAAACAAATCATCTTTGTTAAATATGAAGTGCCCTATAGACATCATCACCATTGTCATCATCATTGTTACAATAAAAGTATGTATTGAGTGCTTATTATGTTATCTGTATATATTAACTTACTTGATTCTTATAATTAATCTCAAAATATAAATGCAATTATTATCCCAGTTTTCTGGAAAAAACAAAGGCATCTAGAGATTAAAGTGCCGTGTATTGAATGGAAAATCTGGGATTTGAAGCCAAGCAAGCTGATTCCAAAACCTGCATCATCTTTATTCCCCAATAGTGATATTCTAATCACCTAAAAGAGTTTCCAAACCTTCAAAAATCAACCTGCAACCTCCTGTGTGTTGAGAACACAATACGGAGAGCAACTTTAGGGGAGCGATATTTCTTCTGCATCCTCTTCCCACCATCTCATTTAAAATATTTAGACTTCAGTTATGTTAAGATGACATTTGAATGCACTTAAAAGGAGTTAGGTACAATTCAGTACCTATCTCAAAGAGCATTTCCATTTCTCCGTAAACACTGTGTTGGAGAAAACTGTTTTCTGCACTTGATACATGACTCTATGACCTTCAGCCATTTGGCCTAAAAAGCCCCTTTTCAGCTCTAAGAGTTTTTCTTTCCTTGTGACCATAGGAGTCTACTGTGCTTGTTTGGTCATTGGCGTTCAACAGGGAAGACCCTGGGAGGTTATGTAAGTTTTCTCTTGTCTGTACTCACCATCCATCAAGATGAGCAAAAGGAGGGAGGGTGGGTTGTGAAGGCAGGGTGACAGGTCCTTGAGGTCAAACTGTGCCTCACTGACAACTTTAGCCAGGACTAAGAATTAGTTCTGTCTTATTAGGACTTATTAGCTTATTTCAAATTAGTACCTGTCATTACTCGTAGAATAAATGTAATTATAGCGACAGTTATCGAGTCCTACTTGGGAGCCACACACTGTGCCAGCATTCTTTATACATGCTAAAATGCTTAATTGTCTCGGTAACTTAGGGCCATAGGGTCACGGGGGTCTTCAGGAACACCTCTTAACCTGCCAAGTAATACTCACCAACCTGTCCATGGTATTAACAATCTTAACAGTCTGACATGCATCTATTTTTCTTTCTTTCTTTTTTTTTAGATGTTTATTTATTTTTGAGAAAGAGTGAGCAGTGTAGGGGCAGAGAGAGAGAGGGAGACAGAGGATCTGACAGCACAGAGCCCGATGCCGGGCTTGGACTCACGAGCAGTGAGATCATGATCTGAGTTGGATGCTTAACCAAATGAGCCACCCAGGTGTCCTAAGCTTCTATTTTTCTAAGCAAGGAACATCTTGGACTTTGTGATCCTTTCCTGCATATAAGAGGCCTGTCCCCCAAAAGAGAAGAAACCTCTTTGTTTAGAAGTCATGTTTGCTTGGTTTTTATGAATCTGTGAAAAGGTGGAGTTGTCCCTCAGTTTCCCAAATGTGGCAGAAGTTGTAATGGGATATCGGCATACACTTTAAATAAGTGCTCATTAAGAAACACATCTCCCTGTGTTGGAAGGTAGCAGACTTGGGGCTCCAGAGATTCATTGGTCAGGCACAGACAACACCCCTCTGCTACCTTCCCGAGCATCTCGGGGAGATTCATCAGCTCTGGAGCTCGGGACGTCAAGCAAGAATAGGAAGCTATGTGAGTGACATGTGCATGCTGCTTAGACTTGGACTTGGCATGTAAAACCCTTGAGTCAGTCTTGACCTTTTGGTATTGTGAGATTTATCTTGTGTGTGTGTGTGTGTGTGTGTGTGTGTGTGTGTGTGTGTGTATGTGTGTGTATGTATGTTTTAAAGAATCGCAGTATAATCTGTATGAATAAGGAAGAAGTGTGGCAAATCCTAGAATAGATGGGTATTATTATCACTCCCTTTTAAAGTGGACAGTCCTGGGGCTTAATGGAGTTAAAGCACTTGAATGATGAAGCCAGAATTAGAATCCAAGTTTGTCTGCTTCTAGAGCTTGCTCCTCATAACCACCACATTAGAATACTGCCCATAACTTAAGCGGGTGGCCCTGAATCAAACTTAAGTCCATCAACCAAATCTATGACTCCCTAAGGAGATGTGACAACGCATAAGTGGAGATTTTAAGGCACTTTACGGATACTAAATACGTATCTCTCCCCACTAACGCATATTCATCTGAATTCATTCATTTACTCATCCATTAAGCAAAGATTTATTGAGTGTCTGCTATATATGCTCTACTACTAAAGGATAAGGGATAAGTGAATGCAGGAAAACCAGAATAATGAATTAGATACAGATTCTGTTCCTAAGGTCTCACATAAGTCAGATATATATATATATATATACATATATATATATATATATATATATATAAATAACTTAAGGTATAAATGATGAGTACTACAAGAGAGTTGCAATAATGGAGTGATGTGTATTCTAGGTGTTTGTGTGTGTGTGTGTGTGTGTATGTGTGTGTGCTGTGCACCTGTGCATTCGTGTGCAAGTATGTATTTGGCGATTGGTTATGGCTAATGAGAGAGGTCTAAGTTGAACAAATGCAGGAAAGCAGGCAATAAAATAATAATTGCAAGCAGACTGGTTTAGTTAGCATGAAGGGTCCATAAAAAAGAAATAGAATTTAAGACTAGAAATTTCAGCAGAACATTACACTTTGCATTCAGAGGAGTGATGTTATTGATTCTGTGCTTCAACAAGAAGTATCTGGCATCACTATGCTGTAGGGGCCAGCAAACCACAGCTTACGGGTCAAATAAGACCCATAACCTGTTTTCCAGTGGTCAGTACGTGGAGAATGGCTTTTTATATTTGAAAGTGTTGTTTAAAAATAAATAAGCAAATAAACAAAGAAAATACGTGACAGAGACTTTATGCAGCACAGAAACCCTGAAAGTTTGCCAACACCTCAGTGCATAGAATGGATTCGTGGAGGGTACCGGATTAGGGAAGACTAGCCTTCCCTAGGGAATAGCCATAGTCCAGGCAAGAAAGAATGAGGGCACGGGTGAGAGCATGGAGTCCGAAAATACAGGAGACTGGAGGAAGACAAGGACAGGATATTTGTGCATTTGGGAGTTTTCTCAAAATGATAACTGAAGTCAGAACAGTGAATGAAAGGGGAAAGAACCAAGAATTGATTTTTGATAAACATCTGTTGATAGAGCGGGGAGTAAGAAGAGGGACAAGCAAACCCAATGACCCAATATCATTGATTCCATTTGTTCCATTAGCACAAGCTCTTAGGTCCTTGGCTTTCTCTGTACCTCCCCAAGTGAGAATGTGAGGATATCGAGATGCCGCAGCTTCAGCTGTTAGGACGAAACGGTGACCTATTCCTTAAGTTTCACTTCTCAAGTTACGTGTCCATCATCTTTCAAATACAAGCAGATCCCAGGTCCCTTCAAGTTCTCCCCAAGCCACCTCTTCTCTGTGGCATCCCTGGAAGCTTCTTGGCTGATGAGGTTTACAGACACATCAGTTTATTTTCCTTCCTGCACATCCAGAATTGATGGACTGGATTAAGCATACTTAATAGCCCGGTTGCAATGTTGGCTTCTAGACTCCAGAATCACTACTGTACGTGAAAACTGCTGCTGGAAAGGAAGCAGGATGCTCATGCAGCCATACCATAAAGACTGTGAAATGCAATGCAAAGGTCCTCATGAGGCAGTCAGGAGATGACAATGAGAAAGGTTTACAGCGATTGTAAGGGACAGAAGAGGCTTTCAACTGAAGATAAATAAAAGAAGGTTGGTAAGAACTGAATGATTTGCTTTGGGAATGGTACCGAGAAGGACCAGGCCCACAGGCAGAGGGCAGAGGGGTGGCTAAGTGAGAGGACCCAGGGAAGGGAAGGGAAGGGTAGAAATAGTCTGGACTCTCAACTAGGCACCGGGCAGAGAAAACCTCACGTCCCTACACTATGCTTTCATGTAGATCATCTCAGGAGTTTGGCCTCAGATTAGCAAATTACAGAGAAGCTGGGTGTTCAAGTTCCATAGGAATGAAATAACAGTGGTGAGTGCAGGAGGGAGGGTGGTTGTGTTTGGAGCGGGGAGCGGATGTTAAAGTCTCGGGTTTTGGAGCAGCGTCAGTTTTGAATGCAGATGTGTCTCCCACGTGTGACTGGGGGGGGGGGGGAGGTGGTGCTGAAATGGACAGCCTTGGCCCCCATGAGGTCCAGCAGCTGAGAGAGGAGGACAGCAGATGGAAGGAGCTGTCGGTGTGAAAAGAGAAGGTGGTGAACGGGTCCCGGAGTGGGTACCCTCCTCCACTGCGACTTGGTTAGGGCCACACATACTGTGGGGCTTATACTGCTGAATGCTGAGTGTGGGAAGCAAATGCGAGGGAGCTTGGCTCAAAGGTAGGGCTGTAGGGGGATAGAGCTTCTCAAAAGGTGACAGTTTTTTGAGATGTTGTTTGGGCCCAAGAAGAGAAGTAAATCTCTCCAAGAACAATATGAGATGAATAGAAAGTACCAACACAAGAGGCCCATCAAGAAATGTTTTCCATGAGGCCATACCGCCCAGAGACCCAAGCTGCACAAGCTGACTATGCATGCCTAGAACACTTGTTTATTACAGAAGCTTTTAGGATGCCGGGATGAGAAAGATGTCAGAACAGCTCTGGGGCCAAATCCCTTTGCTGAACTTGGCCAGGGTTAGATTGACTTCAGAATATTATATCCCACTTCATTTGCTAAGGGAATAAAGGAAACTTGAAGGATTCAAGAGTGAACAGGAGCTCCATGTGAACGTCTGTGCTGTGTGTGTGAAGCAAGGCAGAGTGCAGAGCAGAAGCTGCTCGGGCTCTGCATCAGGACAGCCCCAGTGTGGCTCTTCCTGGCTGTGTGCACCTCTCCTCTCCTCTCCCACCTCACTTCCCTCCCCTGCTCCCCTCCAAAGGAGGAAAAGAAATGCCTACCTCAGGTCCACATCCTTTATAAAGCATCTAGTACTGTGTATGCACATAAACAGCCTCTCCAAAATGAAAATTATTTTAATTACATTTATGATTTTTAAAATCCTGATTTCTGCCCAGATGTACAGATAAGGGCAATTTATTTCTCGTTAAGATTGCATTGCCTTCGCCTACAGCGAGGGACACCTCACACATTTTGCAGGAAATATCTGTCACTAAAATACGGTCGACCTTTTCAGCAGGAGTCATTATGAAACGACATAGCGATTATTGGGCAGAATCCTGGTGAACGGTCCTATGAAATATCCAGAGAAGCACATTCACCCCCATTTGGTTTTATGACTTCCAAGTGGTTCCTTGAGTTTTAATCCTAACTGCATCTCTAGGAAATTTATAAGACTGCTGAAATAGCTAGTTCTGTTAAGATTTCACAGCTGGCATTGGAAAACTGATAGCCACAGTCAGCAGGAAAACCATCTTCCATGACTCAGGCAGGAGCTCAGTGGTACATGCACCTCCTTGAGGCTAGAGGAAGTGTTTGAACTGAACCTCCTTGAGCAGCCACGTCCAAGATGGGAGATTGCCAGTAGTCAGTTGACAGAGGCTCTCCAGGGGGATCAGTCATCATGGCTATGAACCCCATCTGTGTATTGGCTTCTCTATACAAGATGGCCAGACTACCTGGGTCTATGCATACTCAAGGATTAGAGGTGGAAACTTTCACCCCAAACCTGTAAGGCACTGAAAGTTCTCACAAAGGTCATGTGGATGCTTTCCAGCAATGGGTCTTGCTTACAGTACAGAATCAAGTACTGTTCTTCTAAATGTTTGGTTTCTCAAACTCAGAAACTGCCTCCTTCCCTCACCTCCCTCCCTCCTGGCAGTCTCTGTGAGCCTGTGTGTGTGCCATCCACTGTCCTAGGCATGGGGATACCATCGTGAGCAAGATGGCTCCAGCTCATGCCTCAAGGAGCTTGTGGTCTAGTTGGGGAGCTGGCTGAAAGTGGCTCACTCCAGCCCCTCCCCACCCTATCTGCCTCCAGATGGTTGAACCCTTCAGGGCCCTGATGTCCCTCTGGAGAAGAAGTGCCCCCATGGTGTCCCCAGAAATAATCAGCCCAGGATGCCCACATGGCCATGAGGTGGTTCAAAATGTGAGTGAGGCTTCTGTTCAGGTTTAAGATGCTCCTTGACCTCCCCTGCAAGCAGGTGGGTTTAAATGACCTCTCAGGACAGTCTCTGCTTGCTGAGGCTTGCAGGGAATCTTCTCAGAGTGGGCGATCCACTACCCTGGCTTGAATGAGACAGCTTCTGATACAAGCATTTCCCACAGAGATGAAATACCACTGGTGTTGAGTCCTGGTTCCTCATTTATTAATCAGGTGAGTTTGCATTTCCTCATTTGTAAGGTAAGGATAATAATCATACTTCTCTTATTGGGACAGTCGTAAAGATCACAGGCATTGAAACATGTAAAGATTTAGCATGCTGCCTGGCACATAGCAAGTGCTCGTTAAATGTTAGCTCATGTTATTTCTGTTCACTCTAACAGAAGGTCTCTGTGATTATACCACATTTGCAAGACACTTTTACCAGATGTAAGAAAGGTTTCAGTAGCTATTGGAGGACACTTCAGAAGCTACGGAAGTTTCCAACATTCCATGGGCACATCCCTCCCTTTTCTACCTGTATAAGTTAGCCTATTAGCCTGGATCCTGTGTCACTAAGATATTTGACAATAAGCACATCAGTGGTTCCCTACTCACAAGCAAAGTGAAACCCCAAAGAGAAGCATTTTCCAGAAGGAAACCTATTTTCTCTCTTCAACTCATTTGGTTGAGGCAATCAGAAGCATTCGGATGAGCTTCAGTAGGATGTTGAAACCCTGCTGCACACACTTCATTAAATCTGGGCAGAAAAAATAGTGTCTTAGCTACTGAGGGAAGGAGACTACAGGAGCCAATGGAGCCTGAGGAACATTGTGAGCTTGGCTGGAAATAAAAAACAGTTGGTGTGTGATTCAAGAAAATGGTTAAACAGACGAAGGGAATATGGAGAGGGCTCTGCCACTCATGGGGGAACACTGTTTACATACCAATTCCTTCTTCTTCATGCACTCCATGAGGATGATGAACAGATGCTGAGCTTGGGTTCGAGTGTAGGTGAAAGTCTTCTGGATGGTCACTAGCAGCTGGTCCCTCAGAGATTCATTGATAAGTCTGCAATTAAAAACAATGTCAACAACAGGTCAACCCGGCTCCTGTTCAGTACATGTTTCTGAGAAATATTCCAGAACACAAGAAAGCATTGTGAGGACTGACTTTAGAGATGAGTTATTTGTTCCTCTATTTTTCTTGCAATAGTTATTTCGACTGTGATAATTAAAAAAAAAAGCAGTGCACTTAAAAATAAATCTATTTGAATGTCTCAGAACCTAAAATAGTAAAGCAAGAAGATTAATTTGGTTCTATTTTTGTCTGTCTTTTTCTTTCTTTTATAGGGCATGTGTCTAATACCCTCTTCCTCAAGTGCCGTTATCAAAAAAAAGCCTTACTCATTAGCATCTTAGTAAAAATTTACTGTGTGACTTATATGAAGATTTAAACTTCATCTCTAATTGTGAGGGGAAAAGCTTACATCTAAGTAATTTGAGCACCAATGAGGAGAAGTAGGACTCATGATTTCTCTAAAATCATTTCATGTAGGTAGCTTATCTGGCCTATGATTCAGGTCGTCATTTATGTCGAGCATTGGCTCTTTTATATCCAAGAAGAGCGTGATCTACAGGAGGTTTTATATGGACACTTTATTAAGAGATACTTTTCAGGCTATCGAAGAATGAGTGAGAGCAAGGGCGGTACATCATACCCAATCACTGCTTTGTTACCTCTTGAAGATGAACCTGTTGTAACTTTATCTCCGCTCGTACTAGCCTGGTGAGAACTGGGCTATCTTTACCAGCCATCAGATGGCAGGGAATAAAAAAATCACTCTACTGTTAATAGAATCTGTCCAAAATCAGGAAGATAATACTGCTTTCAAGGAACAATGACAAAATTATCATACTTTGCCTAGAATTCTACAGCTTTATAATTTTCCCCATAATTGAAGTACCAGAAAATCCTATATACAATAGTAAATATAATGATCTCATTTGGTGCTTATGGAAACCCTGTAGGCTAAAGATCTGTACAATTTTTTTTTTTTAGAGAGAGAGAGAACTCACATGTGCAAGCGGCGGGGGGATGGGGGGACAGAGAGGGAGGGAGAGAGAACTTCAAGCAGGCTCCACACCCAGCATGGAGTGGAGCTCAACATGGGGCTCCATGTGGGGCTTGATCCCATGACTGTGAGATCATGACTTGAGCTGAAATCAGGAGTTGGACACTCAACTGACTGAGCCACCCAGGTGTCCCAGGTCAATACAATTTAAAAGGGAAGGATATTTAAGTCAGAAAGAGCCAGACACTTAAGGTCACTCAGCAAATAAGTGGCAAAGCCAGAACCAGAATCTAGTTCTTCTGATTCCTTGTCCATTACTTTTTCCATCACACAATGCTGTCTCTTATTACACCAAGTGTACTATACCTTGGCCTCTTTTCATCACTGTGGCTACTCGGGAAGCAAATTGTAAAATTTTCTCTTATGTGAAAGCATAACAAATTTTGTTGCTTAAAAGAAACCAAGATGGGAGGCTTGAGGATATTTCATATCAGTGGCCTTTTGTGCCCCAGGATTGTGTGAGGATCACCTAAGCCCACCAGGTTGGACATTATGGTGCCCTACATTGAGGAGGGTGCATGCCTCATGACAGGATTATACCAAGGATCCTGGAACGTCACTTAGCTCAATGGAAGATTGGGTTACCCCTTCTGCCCCCCATGAACATTTTTTAAAAAAAGAGAATTGTCCACAAGAAGATGAAAAATAATACCAGGTCCTCTCAAGATTACTAGATCATTCTGGAGGACTCTGTGGCCTTAGGTGTACACCCATCTGAAACCATTCATTAACTGATTCACTCATTCATTCAACAATTGCCTAGTGATGTCTATTTAGTGCCAGACATTGTGGTATATGCCAGGGCTATAGGGATAGACGAGACATATACACTTCTAGCCTTCAATGAGCTTACACACAGGTAGAGTAGAAAGACACGAATCAGCAATTCAAGTGTGATTGGCAGTGGTAAAGAAGTAAAGAAGTTGTGACAGCTGAATGTAATCGAACCTAGGGGGTACAAGGAAGACCCCTCTGAGGCAGTGCTGTTTAAGCTGAGACGTGAAGAATAAATTAACATTAGGATGATCAGGGATGTGGTGGAGCTGGGTAAGAGCATTCTTGGCAGTATGAACAGCCTGGACAGGAAACAGCATTAACAAGCCCAGTTTTGAGAAAATAAAAGGTGAGTATGGCTAGAACTTGGAGAGCAAAAGAAAGAGTGAAAAAAAATGGTGCTGCAAAAGGGGTGAGAATGAGATCATGGGGAACTTTTGGGATAGTGCTAGAGATTTTGGATTGTATCCACAGGCAATGAGAACCATTGGAGAGTGACACGATTGCACTTGTGTTGCCAATTTTCTTGAAGAGTCAAGACAGGAGCAGTCATAACTGGGTATGTATCTGCTTGACAGGCAACCCATGCGGATGGGTCTAGAGGGTTCTGCAATATCAAGTGTACATAAATGTTGTACACAATTAACAACAGAGGAAGAGACTCTCCTGATTAGCCACTTGATAGATCTAATCATTCATTTGCAGGTGTTTAATTTTGATAACAACTCAAAATTTGTTTTCCACTGCTAACCACCTGTAGTGAATTCCCAGTTCCCTGAGGTCATTAACTGTTTGAGGGATCTGTCATCTGTATCTAATATATCATTTTGTAAACACTGAGAAGTGCTGTGCAACTTAGCTAATTGTGGGTTTTAGTGGTGAGAAGAGCTGAAAGATGCTAAGCATCTTATCTTTTTTTTTTTTTAGCTCAATTTTGCAATTGAATCAAGTTGTGGATTTGGTTAAATCCTATAGCAACAAGAGCCCAGAATTCTACTACTAGAACTATAAAGATTCTCCAGGTTGGTTTTCCAAAGTGTGGGATGCCTGTCACTGATGGAACAGAGTGAGTGGTTTTAGGTGGGACAAAGATGATTTGGTCATTCCAAAACATTAAGTTCTACTCATTAAACATTAAATAACTGTTATTTTGGCTTTAGTTCTTTTTCCATCAAGAGGAAAATCACATTTTTGATGCTTCTTTGACTTTAGAAGCTCACAAACATTTGCAAACCTCCCCCTTTTGACAAAGAGAATACGTATCAGGTCCTAAGCTTTTTGCAGAAAGAGTTTAATAACTTTTCAAAACAAGATCCTGTATAACATTTGATGTGTTCAGAGCATATCATGGTTTATGACACATGATGGGCTACAGAGATAATATCATTTGATTTTCATAAGAATCTGAGAGAGAAGCAGGTGGTAATTCCATTTTGCAGAAGAGGAGGCTGTGGTCCAGAGAGGCTAAATGATTTGTACCAAGTCACATAGCTTGAGTCAAGTCTGCTGAATTCAGGCTTCTTTCATGGTGCTGCTTTTACAGTTTGCAACCTATAAATATGTTTTCCGGTCTCCTAATCATCTGCACTGGAAGTAGACATTTAAATATATTTGTTGTAGGAAATTTGCTTTTCTTTTTTCTGATAGAGCATCTGAGGGAAACCAGAAGAGTTTGGAGAAGATAGGGAGAAAACAAAGGACAATGGCAAAGTGCATTTAGGATGCTGAAGATTCTATTTGCTTCTAATTTTTCACAAGTATTTGCTTTGCTGAATGAGATGTTTTGTATTTGGCACAAAGGCTGCCTCTGTCTTCTCTGAGGACCCTTTCTTACTTTGTGGCCATATTCTGTAGGATACTGTGAAGCCTGCTTTCTTGAAATTATTGCTTTCCTAGCTCTTCCCATGTTTTTTTCTTCTGCACAACACTGGAATGATTTAAAAATCTTGATTGTGATATTTAAAAAAATAGCAAAAAATAGCAAAAAATAGAAATAAGCCCATTTTTAGATTTCTTTTTATGGAACCTGAATAGTGGTTGAAAATTTCTTGACATCAAAACATGGTCATAGTATTATATAAAATTTTAGTTTTAGAATTGGGTCTTTGACAAAGTGGTGCCTATTTATAGAAGCTGCTAATTTGTGTTTCCATATGTCCCAATGCTATTTTTGGTATACCTCAAATTAGAATGTTTCTTGATTTAGAAGGGTAGTCATTGAAGTGAGGAAAATCTCCATACTATGGCATTTGTGTCTCCATTTAAGTGCTGAACTTGTGATCTGGAGCTTTTTGGATGAGTCACAGAAGTATCTGAAATAGGTCAACGTTCATCCAGGGCTGGAAGTAACCAAAGGAACTTCCCATACTTTGCTATTAGCATTCTGTTCAGATGCTAGCAATACAACCCACGTGTTCACACTTTTCTCAGAATGACTTTAATTACCTGCAATATCAGAGTCTCATTCCTAGATTGAAAAATTAGAAAATGCATTTAGAATTCAGTGGGACACAAAGAGCTAGACTTAGGTTAATGGCTTTGGAGGAGTGAAGCCCTTTTCCTGCCCTCCAAAGACACCCTCGGTTAATTTATTCAGACACAATATGAGAAAATTTTACCTATATAAATAAAAAAAAGATCATTAATAATACCACAATTTGGTACTTAAAAGGCATCATTTTCCAGACAATCTCTAATGCTCTAAAGAAAAATGAAATTTTGTCATTTGCTAAAGCCAAAGCAAATCATTAAATGTAACCTTAGGACACAAAAAGTTTACATTTTTTGCCTAAGTTTACAGAGACTGGCATTTTTCTTCTTCTCTCCTATCCCCCTCCCCCCCTTCTCTTCCTCTTCCTCCTTTCTCTTTTTCTTGTTAGTAGACATCACCCCTTCCTCCCAAATGCCATGACTCTGGGGTCACAAGCAATAGCACGATTCTTCCCAGAGAGGAAGGACAACATTGTAAACAAATAAGCACCATAGTCGCCAGGGTCAGGGTGTCTGGAGTGAAGCTGTCACTTGCTACCCATATGATCGTGTGCAAGCTATTCAGTCTTTCTGTGTCATGTTTTTCATACATGTACAATGAAAATTATGAGTGCTTATCTCATAGACTTGTGAATAGTAAATTAGTAACAGTTCATCTTTGTAGAGGGCGTGATACATAGCAAGGCCTATGTAAGCATTTGCTATTATTAACACACAGTCCCACATGGCTCCTTGGTCACTGACATTCATTATTGTTAAGTAGCATGGCAGAGCTCCCTCCTGAGACCCAACAGTGTTCTGCACCCTTGGGTGAGCCCAACAGTATGAGGCCACTCCCAATCCAAGCTGGAGAAAGAACTTTCCCACTTCAGGGAAGTCAGAGATCACCAGTACTTTCTTACATGTGGGAAATAAAGACACATAGCAGATTTAGGAGGCTTTACTATTGTGGGGTCTTGCAAATATTCCATGCAAACATCTATACATCTATTTATTTATTCATTCAACAAACAATACTGGTGCCTACTGCGTGTCAGGCACTATGCTAGAAGTAGACAGATGAATAATATTTGGTCCTAACCTCCAGGAACTCATAGGGTTGTATGCCATATATTCTGGTAATCTATTAATATGTACCATCCCCCCCCCCCAATTTAGTGATGTAAAAGACCATTTTTTATTGTGTTGATAATTTTATGGGTTGGGAATTTAGGCAGAGTGGCAAGAGACTCATGTCTATTCCATGATATCTCGGTCCTCTCGGGAGAGGATAGAATGGCTATAATGGCTCAACTGATCGTGTCTGGGGCTCCATTCTTTTTCCACATGGCATCTGCTGCAGATGCAATGTCCACGATGACTTCTTCACTCCTTTGTCTGGTACCAAGTCTAGGATGGCTGAAAGAACTGAGGACTGGCTGGCATTGCTCTCTCTGGTGGTTGCACGGTGGATGGACTTCTTACACAGCAGCTGGCTTCTCTCAAATGAAGGATTCCAAGAGAGTGTTTGAAGAGACCCAGGCAAAAACTTTAAGACTTCTTCTGATTTAACCTCAAAAGTCCCAGAATGTCATTTCCTTACATTCAATTAATCAAGCGAGTCACTAAGAGCAACCCAGATTTAAGAGGAGGGAAGAAATGGACTCCATCTCTTGGTGGAAGGAAAGCATGAATATACAGAGAAGGAATATATAAATGGTGATCATCTTGGAGACAAGCAAATCCATCAAGTGATTCTGTTCAGATGAGACATTAAAAAGCATCAATCTCCCCCACATCTTAATGATAAACATCTTCAGTGGTCTTACTTTGCATTTTCTTCTTTTAATAGCTGATTATGCGAACCAGCATTTTCCTTAAAAGTGATAGTCTAACCACTCAGAAGTATTTTCAAAATGTTTACTACTGACTCACAGCATGGAGCTTGCAAATATTTCCTCTTTTGACTCAGCTGCCTATTTTTGTTTATGTAGTGTGTACTATGTACTAGCTATTTCTTTGGGGCCTTGGGCACATGGCTGGAGCCTTTTTTCCATGGACATATGTCATCATACTTTGCCCCTGTTAAATGCAGTATGCAAGGCACATCTTCAGTAAAATGTGTGCATGCTTGGGTCAACCTTAATGCCCAGGTTAAGTCACACCAAAAACAGGGGGGTATTTTCTTGGTGCCCTCATCGCACTTCATGGTCTGTTTGGAGAGGAAAAACAACAGCAGCACCTGCCAAAAGCTAGAGAAAAGTCTGACTTCCTAGAGTATTGTTTCTGTTTACCTTATTTCTCCATCTACCTTCGTTTTGGCCCTCCTCCTATCTTACTCAGTTGGTACTAACAGACCACTAACTGGTTTCTTCTCTGTCCTCTTCTAATGCACTCCACACAGTTGGTGGAATGGTAGTTCTACAAAGCAGACATGATTCCAGCACATCCTTCTTAAAACCCCACAATACTTTCTCATCACCAGTAAGATAACATCTCAACTTTTGATATTTCGGATTCTGTATGTTGCTAATCTGAAAATCCAGCTGAGGGATTTGAGCTTTGGGATAAAGCGATGATACAGTTTAGGAACTGCAGTTTTATAGATGAAGAGTCTGGAGCCTGCAGAGGGAAACTAACTTGTTAAAGAAACATCAGAGCTAAACTTAGAGGAGAAGAGAATCAGGAAGAATCTCTGATAATGAACTATACTAGCATAAACATGTAGGCTCAGCTCAGTGTGGTTATGCAAAGTTAGTGAATTGTTGTTTGATGACTGGATACAAGTGGGGATTTCCTCTGTTTTTATCCCTGATACAGGATGTTCTATATCTTATGTGTAAGAAGACTGAGCCTGAATAATGTGGTTTCAAGGATCCACTACCTCCCCAGAGTTACTCCCCAGCTTCTCAGAAGCCCAAAGTTCCTTTTATTTAGTTAAAAGGCAAACAAATATTTTGTTGAACAATTAGAAGGCCTAAGAGTAACTCTTAAGTTAAGTGATGTTTTATGTGAAACTCACATCTAACTGTAGCTGATTGATGCTGATGGTTTTTAGGAAGTACTAGTTGGATAGAAAGTTGGGGGAAGATACGAAAGGGACATTGGGAAGGGACCAATAAGTGGGTAGGGAATGACTTTGTCCAACTTTTTCCTGAGGATCAACTCCAGATCCAAATGGCTTCTACCAGCTAACACCGGTGAAAATAGTACCCTTAATCTTATTTTCATAAGTACCCTAGACAAGTGGTTCACCTGGGCTTTTCCTGAGGGTTCTATCTAGTCACGTGAGGCAGTTAGAATGATCCTAGAGAAGCTGCCTACAATTGGGAAGGACGCATGCTGGAGGATGCAGTCTGTTAAAAAAATTTCATTTACTGCCACCCACAGAGGGAGCATTTCTTACTTTTGTTCTTTACTTTTATTTATTTATTTATTTATTTATTTATTTATTTATTTATTTATTT
>NC_064807.1:13055610-13088733 GCF_023721935.1 Panthera uncia
TTTATTTATTTATTTATTTATTTATTTATTTATTTATTTATTTATTTATTTTACTTTTTAAAAATCCACTCTAGAATCTTGAGCTATATATGGTAAAACGGAAGGCACAGATACACATACAAAAGGAAACAGAAGGGGGGTGGTACAGTGGGGTTGAGGGTTGTAAGAGAGGCACACAGTATTCTAAGATAAGATTTGTGCTAGGCATTTTATGTGTGGCATTTCATAAAGTCAGATTAATCTAAGAAAATCCTAGCTGGCCTAACTCTTTGGATGCATGAACTGTACACGATATTACTTATGTGTTCTCTTCTCTCAATCTTCATGAAGGTGCTGAAGACAGATTTTCCACCACCTCCTTACCTTGATTCCCTTACCCTTCCCTTTCCCCATAGCATATCACTTTCTAAAACATTATAAAATGTGTTTATTTATTATGTTCATTACTATCTATCTAACCCTGCTAAAATGTAAGTTCTGTAATCACAAAAATTTTTGTTTATTCTGTAGACAGATGTGTTTTTGCCAGGGCCTAAAACAGTGCCTGGAACAGAGTAGGTGTTCAAAAAATACTTGCTGAATTATTGAATATATAATGTTGGTTGGATGAAGAATGTAATTTCAAAACAAAAGGAAGGGGTACCTGGGTGGCTCAGTCGGTTGAGCATCCAACTTCAGCTCAGGTCATGATCTCACAGTCTGTGAGTTCGAACCCCTCATTGGGCTCTGTGCTGACAGCTCAGAGCCTGCAGCCTGCTTCAGATTCTGTGTCTCCTCTCTCTGCCCTCCCCCCAACTCATGCTGTCTCTCTTTCTCAAAAATAATTAAACTTCAAAATTTTTTTTAATTTTAATAAAAAAAAAACAAAGAGAAAATGTCAATATTGAAAATCTATCAGACATTCAAGGGTTCCCAGTTTGGTGGAACTCAGTTACAGAAATACTAGAGCTATGTTATCCAATGTGGTAGCTGTTGGCAATTTGAATTAAAATGAATTACAGCTAGATAAATTTAAAATTCAAATCCTTAGTCACGCTAGTCACAGTTCAAGTGCTCAGTGGCTATCTGATTACGCACAGAATATTTCCATCATCACAGATATTTCTATTGGACAGCACAGAGAACAATTCCATCATCACAGAAAGTTCTATTCGACAGAACTGCTGTTGAGGCAGACAAGACTGCCAAGCACTTTACCCTGGGCAGAAACTAGCAGGACGCTCAGGTGAAAAATCCTCAACAGTGTTGGCTATGCATCTGTAATTTCTCTCCTTTCTTTTGCTATTGTTTATGACTATGGCTAAGAGTAGAAATTGTTAAGTGTTGCCAAAGAATACAGGGACTGACACATGGTCGGGCAGCTTCTCTGCTTCCAAAATTAAAGGGAAAGACACATCTTCTGTGTTCATTCCAAGTGAAATCCCATCAACGATAATTGCACATGGCCAGGAAAGAGGAATAATCAAACTTTTATTGGTTTAGACCCTCTACAAAAGAGAGAATCAGAGCTGGAATTAGATGTATGAGGTTCTTGGGCAGGCAAAGACCCTGGCATCTCTTTCACGGATATGCTTTAAAGGTTGGTCCAACATTTATTCAAAGGAGAAGTTAACCAGCATGTGACACAAAGCCGGGGGGGGGGGGGGGGGGGGAGATGGAAGCTGTTGTTCAGAATAACTCAGCCCTGGGGCACCTGGATGACTCAGGCAGTTAAGCGTCCTGCTCCTGATTTTGGCTCAGGTCATGATTTCATGGTTCAGGAGTTTGAGCCCGGCATCAGGCTCCACACTCTTAGTGTGGAGCCTGCTTGGGATACTTTTTCTCTCTTTCTCTCTGCCCCTCCCATGCATGCACTCTCTCAAGATATATAAATAAACTTAAAAAAATAATAACAGCTCTGGGGCAAGCAAACTTCCTGCCGTTACTGGTCTCATCTTCCTAGAGGTGATATGGTGTAGCTGCTAGGAGTGTAGGCTCCGGCCCCCATTTGCCTGGGCAGACCACTCCCTACCGGTGAGATGTTGAGGAAACTCTGTAATCCTTCCATCCTCAATTTCCTCATTTATATAATGGGGATAATTATCCTACCTATCCCATAGAGTTTAATGAAAGACAGTGTTTAGACCAGGTTCTTGCATGCAGAAGCTTTAAAAAATAGTAACTTCACTTTTGCAAGTATGCTTTTGGGAAGGGGGTCAGAGGTATGGGGAAAAGGGTGGGGTAAATCTCAATTCTTGCTCAAGGCAGTTTGTCAAAGATTCCTTCTACCCCCATATCCTACTCTGTGAGATGCTGGAACAAGTATAATTTTCTTTCTTTCTTTCTTTTTTTTTTAGATGGATTAGTGATGGATTAATTCCTCACTGTTTTAAAATTAGTCTTTCTTGGGGCCTCTGAGTGGCTCAGTCAGTTAAGCATCTGACTCTTGATTTTGGCTCAGATCACAATCTCAAGTTTGGTGAGTTCAAGTCCTGAATCAGGCACTGACAGCACAGAGCCTGCTTGGGATTCTCTCTCTCTCCCTCTCTCTTAGCTCCTCCCCTGCTTGTGCATGCTCTCTCTCTCTCTCAAAATAAAAAATAATAATAAATTAGTGTTTCTTATTAATTATCCATAGACAACTGCTGAGTTGTCCCTCAATCCAGCTTCAAACAGTATCCCACAACAAAGAGCCTCTTGTTTTTGATATCCTATGTATTATGCCTGTAGGGAAAGCCTCATATTGTCAGACAGTTTAGACTGATGCACTTCACAGGGTTGATTAAAGATGGACTATTTCCCAGGTATCTTTTAGGCAGATAAATTTCTTATTTTTCGCTTGGCTTCATCATCCAATGTGCTATTTGATGATTGCCTGATGGTGATATATGGGGCTATCTATAAGATGTTGTCTCCATTCTAGAACAAAAGTAGACATCCATGGCATGTTGAGTGTCCCTTTCCTTCTTTGCATCATTGTTAATCTATCACAATAATCTCTCCCCTGAGCACCAATGTGGCCTCAGAATAATTCTCAACACATTATTTTAGGACGCCGGTACCAGTTGATTGTTGTTGACACTCAAGATGAAAACCATTTGTCATCCCTGCACGAGAGATAAGAAAATCTCAAATATACTATCAAATGGTGAATACCAGGGATATCATAGGGTTAAAGAACTGTAAATTTTAGGTCTGTCTCCAAGATGCTGAATGAACTGTGGCTTTCATGAATTTAAAGAAACTGATTTTTTACCGCTTACTTTAGGGATCACTGCTTATGGATACTTGATTTGCATGGAATAACTTCAGAAAATACCATAAATATGTATATCAACTATAGGACAGCTGTCCAGCAATTAGGACAATTAAAGAAAAAGTGTATTGAAGTTGAGTGGAGCCTCTCCTAGACAACAGTAGTGCAGACTTGAGTTAACCTTGGAATACTACTTTAATGCATCTTTAGTGTGTCTCTGGTGGAAGAAGTTTTATAGCAGGTGGTCACTGTTGTACCTAGTTTTTATGAATCCTGTAGTCCATAATCAACAAGGAGAATTGCATGGGGAATCTAATGGAAATCCATTAAGGACGCTGCAAACATTATCTATTATTAATGATACCACAGGGTGAGATGTTAATCCACTCTATTTCTAGCAGCTGCAGGTTCTAATATCAGCCAGGATGATTCAGAATTCATCTCCTCTAAGGTAGAGGAATTAAATACCAGGACATTTTATTATCTAAGGCTCCCTCAAATACATTTTAAATGTCTTTGTGGATTTTAAAGTCCTCACTGCTTCTTTTCATAAGAGAAAGAGGATGTGTCGTAGAAGTGGGTAAAGAAATGTACGTGTACATCTCACACTAAGGCAGAGAGGTGTATGGCAGCAATGGGAAGTACAATTCAGCTCTGTTGTCTGGTGAATGGAAGGTTCATTGACATGACTGTAGAGAGAGCTGGGGCCAGAATGCAAAGGGTCTTCAGTCCAAGCCAAGGAATTTGGACTTGTCCTGTGGATTAATGGTCAACTGGTTTCCACAAAGAAGCCCCAAGAATTCTGAGGAGGTGCCCCAAAGATGCCTCAGAGCTGCATTAGTGGGTGAGAGCCAGGCACAGAAAGGAGGCCTATAGACCAGTGGTTCTCAAATTATGGTCCCTGGACCCACAGCATCAGCATCTCCTGGGTATTTCTTGGAAATGCAAATCACCTGGCCAATCAGACTTACTGAATTAGAAAATCTAAGATGGAGCCCAGCTATTTGATTTTTGATAAGCCCTTTGATTCTGATGCAAGATAAAAATTTGAGAACCACTGGTCTAGGCCTTCCACCCCAGCTTCAACAGATTGAACATGTATCCTGTATTTTATATATTGCGCTTCTATCTGAGATTTCATATGAGAAAGGACTTACAGACTTTAAAAAAGTGAAAATCAATGCTACAGGCAAGTGGGAAATTGGGACTCTTAAATGGTTGCCTATCGCAATTGTAAAGTCAAAGGAAAATGAGCTAAGACCTTCTAATGCTGAACGTAATGTCCTTGATGACTGTCAATGGTGTCTCCAACAGCAGAGACCCATCATTCAGTTTTAAATATTTTCAAGTTTCTCATCCTCTTGTTTTTTCCTCTTTGGAAATGGGTCATATATTTTGAACTAGGTGGACAATCATTTTTGAAAGAAATAAAATGAACTGAACGCCCTTAAGAAATCCATGTAAATAAAAATGTGAACAGAAAAATCTACCAGTCCTGTCAAAATGAGTATTTTTATGGTATAGCTTTCTCTTCAAGGGAGGAATTTTCAAGTCTAACAGATGTTTGAAACTAAGAACAGCTGTGATAAAGAAATAAATGAGGTGATTCATGCTAAATCAACTTCTCAAGCCAACTGGGTTCCAGGGACAAAATTTGGCAGAGGGTGCAAAGTGCTTGCAGCAACAGTGCCATGACTGGTGTGAGGAGAATGCACGCCAGGCACAGCAAGTGAGGAGGCTCTTTCTGAAAACATCAGAAGGCTAATTTGTATACATTTAAAAGGAGTTTCCAAAACATGGTCTATGGACCATTCTGGTTGGGATCACCTCAAGTTTGTTTTCACATAGAGTTTCCTGTACCTCAGCCCAGGTACACCGAATCAGGATACTTAGGGGAACCTGTGTCTCCTAACACTTTCTGGGTGATTCTCAGGCATGCTAAAGTGTGACAACCACCTGCCTATTTTGAATGTATTCTGTGTAACAAGTGGCCAAGAAGTGAGCTGAGCAAATCTCAGAGAAACATGGTTGATCCATCCTGTGCAATCTTCAATTGATATTGATGGGCTGTCTAAAAGTCATGGGCAGTGGTTCTCCAAAAAGGATTTCTTTACCATGATGGCTTATGCAGCTCTGTGTTCTTTCTAATGTTTGCTGTTTATGTTCAAGGCCACACTTTCCCAGCCTGGAGCTGAGCAATTCTAAAGCAAATTTAATCAATTTAGAGAACTGATTGACTGATAGGGATCAATAGAACTTTTCCCCTCTATAGTACTTTCCTCCATGAACTCTACATAATTGTTTTTTAGTCAATGCTTTATTCTTTCCATGCTGACACAACATGGAGGGACCAAACAGCAAACTGGAAGATGGAGTATTTTCTTTTGAACTTTCCTAAATAAATGAAGCTACTCCAACCTTAAGGAACTTAGATACGATGGCACAGGTATCTATATATCAATATCTTTAATATATTCCACAGAGGGGAAAATTGCAATATAAAAATTGCAATTCAATAATTATAGGCATTAGTATATTTATAAATTATATGTAATTTAATTGATTTTATTTGATTAAATTAATTTGTCAATTAACTTCATTTCATTAAACTGAAATATATAAATTCAATATATAAATATATATTATATATAAATAACATGCAAATGTATTTAAATATATATTTGGGTATATATAAATTCAACATAATAGTATGTATGTACACATACAAACACACTATCTCTTTTATTGGCTTTCTTTCAATACTCTTCAAACTGATTTTTTTTTTTCTGTGTTGAGTTACACAAAAGAGGGTCAAATATTAGCTTTTCTTGTCTTCCAGGCTGATCCTCAGTTTGGATCCAGTTTTTGATGGAAAAGGGGAACAGGAGCAATAGAGACTATTATGCCATTATGTGAGTAATTAACACCCAACGTGGGGCTGGAACTCATGACCTTGAGATCAAAAGTCGCATGCTCTACCAGCTAAGCCAGTCAGGCACCCCTGAAGAGATTCTTGGGGGAAATGCCACACTCAAGTACTTTGTCCTCTGGCCTCTTGTACGTTTATCACAGCACATGTGACCTTCTAGTTATCTGTAATTCATGGCTGTGTTTTAACCTCCATTATAAAATCTCTGCCAGGGCCATGTCTTGCTCATTCTCTAACAGTTACGTTGAGGGCATATAGTAGGCACTCAATAAAGGTTAACTTAGAAAACGGTTTACAAAAACAACACCCCTTTTTAAATAAAGGTCCTGGTATGCTTTGTCTATACAAGATGTTTCCAACTGTCTTCCCGTCCCTTCTGAGAAAGTTACAAAACAGAATCAAGTTTTGACATGCTTTCTTATAGAAAATTCTAGAAAAGAGACAAGGTAAGATGAAATTAATGGAAACTAAAATAGACACTGGAAGTCAGCATGCTTGATATTTGTTTCCTTCTTTCTCACTTGACATTCCAATTATGTCTAAATCATATTGGGATACAGACTACTGAGATCAATTACTTCCTTTCAGCAGATCTTATAGAGATAAATGATAGGGCTGTGACATCCTTCAGCCTTAGATGGAAATCTCTCAAGCAGAAGAAAACATTAGTAACCACTGCATGGAGTGATATGCCCTAGGGAATACAGACTGCACCTGGATTTCTAAAATGGCTAGTTTTCTGGTGACTTCCTCCTGACTTTGGTCACTTTGATGTATATTTGGAGAGAAGCAAACTTTCGTTACATCCGTGCTAGGACACAGTGATATAATTTGAAGCCATGCAATGGATTTTTCCTTTCTCATCTCTACTTTGTGTTCCATTTATGCCTTTACCTCAGTTAATCAGAAAATAAAGGGATCTTTATTAAGTCCCCTTTAAACAGGAAAATCAGATTTTTTTCCTTGAAATATATTATCTATTCTCTTCCTCAAGAACAAGCCATTAGTGGCTCAGTGTTTCTCCATGATATCTAATACAAATTCCAGACAAATACGAATGTGAACAGTCTATTGGCGTCTGCCCCTTGGTGCCGTCCCCAGAGTTATCAACAGTCTATGTAAGAGCTTTAAGGCTTTCTGTTACCACAAGCTCTACTTCTTGTCCTAGGCTCTCTAAAAATATTTTCGGGAAGAAGACACCAAAATAAATGTAAGACTTAGTAATAAAATCCAGATAAATGAGGAGCATCACCTTAGAGTACACATTTGTCCGGGATGCCTTTTTCACGCTGACATCTTTCATCTGTGTGGCACTTTCTCAATGGCTGATAAATGAGGAGCTACACCACATTTCTCTGCAACCTGAGACTTAGTTACTTTCCAAGCAAACTAATCTCTGACTTTAACTGCAGGCAGCTACCACCTGAAAGGTGTTCTGACTGTAAGCAAAGTTGGTCAGCTTGCTTCCTCAACACAGCAAAATGTGGAATCTTCCTATTTGAAAACTTAGGTAAGTGAATCTAATGCCACTTGGGTAGCATCAATCTGTTTGTTGGCAGTGTTTAGTCAGTTGTGATTCAGAAAAGAAAAATTTGATAATATTTTTACGGAATGAAATTAGTCTGGGAAAGTGAGTTGTGACTCATTTTAAAACTATGACAGATGAGAAATAGGATGATCTAGTTCGACATTAAGGGAAAAAGAGAATTTGGCCATTTCTTTCTGGTAGCACCTGCTGCAGGGCAGAGAGGGAGAAGAAGGCAAATGAATTCAATTGCAGTTGCCCTCCTAGTGTATCCAAACCCATTTACTTTGGGATGGATACGCTCTGTCTTCCTTTACCTCAAGTAATCTCATCGACACAAGTTAGTTTTGCCAATTCCGATTTGCTTCCTAAGTGATGACCTTTCAAATTCATATTCTTAGAAGCTGGTTAACAATAGGGAATTTAAGGGCAAAATACCAAGTTCATAAAAGTTAAAATACAAGGTGTGTAAATTTCATTCACTCCTTTAAGATTATAAAGTGAAAAGCTTTATAGCTAAATATACACACTTACAGTCCTTGGACCTGTGTGATTTAACAATCTATAAATGAGTTTAAAAATGCTTACATCATATTTAAATCACCAAAGGGGCACCTGGATGGCACAGTCAGTTAAGCGTCTGACTCTTGGTCTGGGCTCAGGTCATGATCTCACACTTTGTGAGTTTGAGCCCCACATCTACACTGATGGTGCAGAGCCTGCTTGGGATTCTATCTCTCCTTTTTCTTTTTCTTTTTAGCATAAAGCAAACACACTACTGCAAAATAATGTTCTTTGGAAATGTTTTTTTTTTAATTTTTTCTAACATTTATTCGTTTTTGAGAGACAGAGAGAAACAGAGTGCAAGTGGGAGTGGGGCAGAGAGAGAGGGAGACACAGAGGCCAAAGCAGGCTCCAGGCTCTGAGCTGTCAGCACAGAGCCTGACGTGGGCTCATGAACCATGAACCATGAGATGATGACTGAGCTAAAGTTGGATGCTTAACCGACTGAGCCACTCAGGAGCCCTTGGAAATGTTCTTTTTAAATTGGTTGCATATGTGTGGCTGGACTACTTTTTATCAAGCTAAATAAACATGATTCTGGCAGTTATTCAGATGACACAGACAAACATCTGAATTCTTTTGATCATGATAAATTTATAATTGCTTTCCTGGAGCAAGAGCATACATTTATTATAACACCATATAAAATAAATAAATATAGATCTATCTATTTGGATTGGCAAATACAAAGCTTCTCTTGAAGCTTCTATTTTCTTAATAAGTGTTTCTAAACGGTTCTTAAATTTTTTTAAGTTTTAATCTTAATAATTCCCAAGGTATGAAATCATATCTTAATTCTTTATCTCCACGCGGGTTATGTGCATGACTTCATACTCTTTGATAATCAACCATGGTTTACATGTTTGCATAGATCCCATATAGATTATGCTTTTGCATATTTTGGTCATAAAATAATCAGAACTAAAACTAAGCTTTGGTTTTAAAACTAAAATTTCCAATTAAAGTTAAAAAGGCATGGTATTTCTGCCTCCTAATTTGGATCTGGGTCAGGGGGAAGAAAAGAATCCCCGTGTTGTAGGGTTGGTCGGCTTGGACCAACAAGTAGGTTTACACGTAGGAATGCATTGATTTTATCTTTGGGGATACATGCAATAATACAAAAAATTAAGAAATTCTAATGTAAAGGGGAAGCTGAAGGGAACTTAAGTTACTTAAGAGACGGTGCCGTTGAGGTAACATATAAGAAACAACCAAGGCACAGGCCACAAAAATCCATTTCAGTGAACTTTTTAAGAGAGCAGAAAGAATCCTGACCTGGGATCGTGGGCTATGCGACCTTGGGAAACCACGTAATTGCTCTGTGTATCTGTCCCCTGGGTTAAAAAATACAGAGTTCCACTCCCCCAGCTCTAAAATGTGTAACATTTCCCCTACATATAAAACAGAATCAGGAAGAGCAACTTATCAAAAATTGTAACATTTTCACACTATACAACCCGTGATAATGACAAAAAGTAGGCCCTGGGTCCAGACCTTCATTGTGTACAGACTTTAAAAACCTGAAATGTTAGGATGAAGAGCTCACTTTTCCATGAATTTTCTGAAAGGGAAATGTGCCTTCTGAATGCAAACTTGCATTTACTTTGTGGAAATACAATAAAATAATTGCAAGCATTAGGAAGAAAAAAAGTTAGCAGAAGCTAAAAACTGTATAAAGTCTTTAGTTCTTTCTGAAAAAGAAACACGTTGCTATATTTAAATCGATGAGAACGATGGCTACATTTTTAATAAAAGCAAAGCACAGTTGAGGATCCTGAATTCTGGTTGGTAACAGACATGGAGATGTTCAGGCAAATGTTCTTTTTAGTTTCTTAGCTATAAAATGGACCAATATTTACAATGAAAGGAGAAGACAGAATTTAAATTTGCCAGGAAGCAAACTCCAACTTCATGCTCATGAATATTGTTTTTTCTTTTCTTTTTCACATCAGAAGCTTTAAGGCGCCCCCAAATCACTGTCAGTGTTTGCAACGTTAGTGGGAAGCCAGTGACTTTCCTACGTGTGTCTCCTTTCTTTCCCATATTTAGGCTCACACACTTATCAGGGAAGGGGGCTGGGTTAACACTCACCTGGAGCACTGCTGGGTCTCGGGCAAAGACAAGGAAAGGAATGGGAGAGAAAACACACTACTGGGCTGCCAGGAGGAGCCTGTTGTAAGGAAGGCTACGTGGCAGACAGGTGGAGAAGGGAGTGTCCTGAGCAGCCAAGCTTGCCAGTCACTTACTACTAATCATTACATGCTTATCTACTTACTAGACTTACTATGAGCTCTTTGATGGCAGGGAGAGTTGTTATTCTTTTTTCCCATCTCTGTGTGTGGCACCCAGTAGACACTCGATGTATGTTTGTAAAAGGGATGAACAAAAGACCCCATCTCCTTTGGGGCTCCTTTCACCCACCAGTTTCATGTGTTAGGAGAATTGTTTCGGTTAGCAAGTTCCTTATTTAAAAATTCAATGACTTAGGGGCGCCTGGCTGGCTCTGTCAGAAGGGTATGTGATGCTTAATCTCGGGGTCATGGGTTTGAGCCCCACGTTGGGTATAGAGATTACTTAAATAAATAACAACTTTAAAAATTTGAATGAAATAAAAATTCAGTGATGCCCCCCTGAGTTTTCCTCCTTAAACCCATTTATACCTTGGGGTGAGTCACTTTAATCTAATAATATCCAAGACTGCTTGGATGTCACCATTCCCTGGGTGGGACCTCAGATTGACAGGGAAGGCTGTGGAGGGAAGTCTTCCTTGCTGTGGGGGGGTGGGGGCTGTGGACTGTTGAGAGTAGCATTAGGGGGTAGACAGACCAAGGAAAGTTCGCGGTGGCGTGGCGGGGAGTCCAGGAGGGGCTTAACGAGGAACAGAGTGTTTATAGACTCTGCTTTCTGAGCCAATCTACAGGGATCTGACAGCACAGGCCACCGGAAGTTTTCATTAAGGTGTCACCTTTGTGAACACGCAGCAGTCTGGTGAAGCTGGTGTTCGGAGGCTGAGCCTGGAGGCTGCACATCCCAGCTTTTCCCAAGGTACTAACCCGATCTATATGGTCCAGGTTAGCTGTCCCATGTGTGTGAAAACCCAGTTCCTGTTTCTCCTTAGTGAGAGGGGCAAAAGAGAGAAGAAATCAAAGAAGAGAAAGGCTACCGAGTCCTATGACCCTTCCTTTCCCTTTGTCCTCTTTATTGGGCTAGTCCAGTGGAGATTTCATGGAATGTCTCAGTTCCCAGGACATTTAGAATACGTTCCCCCGCTCTTCCCCACCACCTTCCCAAACCAAACATCTTAATCGACTAATACCATCTTTCCAAGTTTGGAACATAGGCTTCATACTCATTACCTACCCGCCTTCTTCTGAATATTTATGCCCAAAGGCCAGGATGTCAGATGCCCGTCCACTCCCATCGCAGACAACAACTGGCACGGGAGGGGTGTCTCGAAGGTACTCCAAGACAATGGAGATCACATTGGGTCCTCCTTCCACAATGAGTGCCACCACCGGAACGCCTTGACCGATTCCTGCATTAAAAAAGGAAAAGAAAAGGAAAAAAAAGAGAAAAGAACACAAAGCCAGCAAACCAAAGAAACAAAAAGAGAAACAAAAAGCACAAACTAAAATTACTGAGCACGGGGGAGATAACACATGAAGGGATAAAATACGGAGCAAAATTTTTACAGACTCCTGTAGCAGAAGGTTCCCACCAGGGGGTCTGTTTGACTTTGCCCTCTCCCCAGAGCTCCTGGGATGCTGGGGTCAGTGAAGGCACCGATTGCCATACTTTTATAGGAGGGGGTGCATAGGGCGAGGAGGGAGAGAAAGGAATCGGTTAGTAGATGAAACACTGAGCCAGCAACCAGAAGATTGGAAGTGAAATGTGACCTTAAGCAAGTCTCATATGTACCCAGTTGTTGAGTTTCCTACGTGAAAAATGGGAATTTAAAACAGGCCAGATCCCTGAAGTCATCAGAGGCACTAAGAAAATGCCTGAATGGTTCTCTTTATTAAAGACTCAACAAATCAAAATCAGCTGGAGGCACATTTTCACTTGTTGAGTTAACTACTAGCTACATTAGTAGTCTATCTATGTCTGACCATAAATGATAAGCTTGATTATTGATTCTTAATAGAGTAACAGTCACAATAAAGTACCCAGGAGACATATCATCTGCCATCTGCTACTGCTTTGTCCTTAGCCACCGAGCAAGGTGCCAGGCTCATGATGGGTCTTCTGGAAACATTTGTTGAATTCAGTTGAATTCAGGGGTGTGTGTGGGGGGGGTGTCACAGACTTTTTCTAAACTATTTAAGCTATTATCAGTGAGCTATAAGATGTAAAAAGTACCCTAACATCAGCACTCACATATGGTTCAACTTGACATTTTAAAGAGAAGTATTAAAAATGAATGTCCATGAGAGACATGATTAAAAAGATTTGAAGTACATTTTCAAGAGTTCTCTCAAGTGCCATCATTGTTCATTGAATAACTTCTTTTGCTCATTTTGGTATCACACTATATTTTCTCACTTTACCTTCCCAGAATAGTTAAGGAATTGAGCAGTACCATAAAAATGAGATGGTTTCGTACAGAACAGTTATCTTAAAAAAGAAATAATCAAGATTCTGTGCCACTTCTGTAAATATGAACTAAAAAAAGCCTTCAATCATCTCCATTTCCCCCCTTCTCCTGCCTGCTATGTTTTTTTTTTTTTCTTTTATCAAGAAACTGCTGCCCTGTGAGAAATAATAGTTTGAGGTTTGGTTCCTTGCTCCATTAATAAGAGACTGTATTTGACTTGTGTGACCTATTATACTTCTAAAGTGTATCAGTGTCCTGGGGCCTTCTCTTTTCTAAGTCAGTGTTTCTCATGGTTTGATTTTCATCTTAAAGGAAATGTCCAAAATGTCAGTTACACAAAAATGGGTGCCATTTTTATATCAACATTTAAAACCTGTAAGAAAATGACAATTGTTGTCCCCAAATTTCTTTTTGTGCTCCAGAGGGTATGAGGAGGGAGGGATAACCCATGGTCCCATCTGATTCTTCTGTGGATGGAGAACTTTTGAGAATTACTCCTTCAAATCCAAGGAGAGGGAAGCAAAAGATTATGCTTTTGACCAAAAGGCCCTTAACGACTGAGACAAAAGGGCACTTTAAAACTTTAAAACTATTTACGTGTCTGTAGAGGAGACATTTTCCTCACTGCTGATGAGGAGGATTAAGTAACTTCCTACTGAAAGGCACTTTGAAGATTAAGGGCTAACTTGAAATGTTAATACAGCACACTTCTTTTGGAGGAGAACTTGCTGACATAAGAAATATCCACCCCTATATGGGTTTGTATGTTTTTTAAAGTTTATTTATTTTCAGAGCGTGGAGGGGAGGGGCAGAGAGGGAGGGAGAAAGAGAATCCCAAGGAGGCTCAGTGCTGTCAGTGTAAAGCCCAATGTGGGGCCCAGACTCACAAATGGTGAGATGATGAGCTGAGCCAGAATCAAGAGTCAGATGCTTAACCGGCTGAGCCACCCAGGCGCCCTGGGTTTTTATTTCAACGCCTTAAAAAAGGGTCTCTTTTCCAATGTTTAAAATTATTTTATGAGGTATTTGCCAAAGTACTATGCTATTTAATTTTTCCCTTTGCCTTGGTTTAGCACATGCTACCACATTGTTTCATGTCAAGGAACAATTATATCCCATACCTGCGTTTTTTTATACCTAATGATATGTTTAGACTCATTCTAGGATCTTCCAAGAGAAGCCTTTGCCAAGTTCTGATCTTGAGCACTGGTTCTGTCAGTGGGATCTTTACTTCAACTCACAGACCAGCTGTGATCCACTTAAAGTTCTCATGGAGAAAGAAGTCCTAGAATGGGCCTTCTAGAATGTTTCAGTTATCTAGAATCTACCAGACAATAGGCGAGATGGCTGGAAACCTCTCTTCCCTTTGAGAGGATATATAGGAGCAAAGGATCAATTTACATAGGATACATTGAGAGCAACAAACAGTCAAATGATTTCATAACAATGTATTTCTCAATGTACCAAAGTGTTGTAACCCCTAGAAATACAGAAACATTTTAGATGATTAAATTTCCTAATTTCAGAATGAAGCTGTTACCAATTCAAATATGAAAACAAATATATAAATTTATATTACTATTATTATTATATTATAATCCAGTGCTAAAAATTGGATAAAGTATCAAAGTATCATCTCCCTTTGCATAAATACTGAATATATCTGGCCTCTACATTCTCACCCATTTCCTACAGTGATAATACATGGAAATTTATTCTATAGACAATAAAAGCCCTTATAGCCTAATACAAAAGCACTTCTGAATATCTTAGTTATGAAAGGTAGAGAATCAGGCTATACCTAAAAATACCATGCTTTGTGTAAATTTAGCCTGCCAGTATATGGTAACATTGTCTTTCTGTCAGGACACACACACACACACACACACACACACACACACATTGCCTTTGTTTCCGAGAAAAGAAAATGATATCAAATAATCAGTAATGAACTAACGAAGTGGTTCTTAGCCTATTTTTTTGGATAAGGATCTTTGAATACTTTTGTGAATCTGATTAAATCTACTGACCCTTTCTCCAGAAAAATAAGTGCACATATGGATAGTCACAAAAATATTTCTATGCAATTTCAAGGGTTTATGGATCTTTGAAAGAGATTCATGAAAACTTGTGAATGGACCCTTACCAAACTCCAACCTAAATTAAGCACATTGATATAGCTATAAAGAACATCAGTTTGAAGCTCACTGGGGCCTGTGAGGCAAGTTCTAGAATGGGTTTGCCAACAAAATTCTATGCCCAAGGGAACAATATCATGCTATTGTTGCCCAGTTATATTGACTGGCTAAACTTCAGAATAAACACTATCTGTAGGATGTCACCGTTCCCTCCATTCTTTCTCTCTTGTTTCTCCTTATTTCTTCTGTTCACACTTTAGTTTCTAAGTTACATTTTGGACACAGGATATTAAAAATACTCTAGAGAAAGTCATAAATGTAAAAATTAGAATCTGTAGTATATGACTCCATTAGTAAAGAAAAGGCTTTTTAAAATACCATGAATACCATTTTCTATTAATGACATAAAGAAAACATTTTTCTTTATGGAATCCACTGCATGTTCAGCTGAATTCACATGGCACATTTCTATTTTCTTTATGCCCATAACAAAATTAGTATAAATTCCTTTGAAGATAATCACAAATTTATACCTTGCTCAGCAAACCTACTAGCCATTCACATACACAGACACACAAAATAGCTGTTTAGATCTATAGTTTTAAAAAATATAACCTCTATTATTCAGGAAGCTTTTTCATTTTATCTAGAGCCCTCAGAGACTTCTGTGTGTGTGAATACTTTTCCTGTGCTTTTGGGGAAAAATAGGTTAATTCTTTAGTCGATTGCAATAATTTTACATGTTTCACCATAACCAAAGACTTTCAGCAGTTCTCAGAGATTTCCATTAGAATTTAATTTTAGACCAATGTGGAGATGCTTAAGCAGGAGGCTTTGCCACACTCTTTAGCTTTTGCAGTGTTGGAACTGGAGGCCTAGCCTTCAAAAATGTGGGCTTGGGCAATGGATTTAACAGCTACATTCTACAATGTTCCAGCCTGACCTACGGCTTTCAAATTACGGACCCCACCCCAATTAATTGTTCTTTGCAGAAGATATTCTCTTGGACTTGTGTCACATTTTGTTCTGACTGCTATGTACCTTAGCTTGGGTTCCCAATAAGGCAGAAAGTGTCAAAACTGGCTTAACCAAAGACTGGGTTGGGCGTTGGGAGGAAGGAAGGTGGCAGGAATAGGAGAATGTCTTCAAACTCCAAAAGCATCCTCTTTCTTTCTCCCTCTCTTCTCTCCCTCTCTGCTAACATGAGATAATAATCTGTGATCAGTTCAGGCACTTGTAAAAACATTCAGTCTATTGTACGTGAAATGCCTGGATAATGTGAGAATTCTGATCAAAGTAAATTAACACTTTGGTTTCATGTCACATCACCGTATATGATCTAAAATCCCTATGGTCCTAAGGAATAATTTGCTATTGGACAATGGTTCATATTTATATGGAGATGGAGTATAGAAGGTTGGATCTTAGGTAGGTTGTAATGACCTAGGCCACAGATCGTGTGATCTGTGAAAGGAGGGCTCAAACTTTATGTGAGAAATGACTTCCCAAAGGTCTAAATGCATTCAAGACTGAGAATGTTAATGGTGGGTGGGCATTTCTCTCAACCCCTAAAGTTGTGTAGCAATAACATGAACATAACTAATTCACTGGCCTTGTCAGCTATGGGAGTATGTGATTCTTGATGATTTAGAAGTTTGTGTGGAGAATTCACATGCTTTGAAACTATGCGTATAGTAAGACTTTACCAGTGTATTTTATGTTTCACAATTTTTAATTTCCATAATTAAAATTTGCTTAAAATTATAAAACATTGAATGTGCCCCCTTCATCCAACTTCCCACTTGAACAGCCTGGTCTTTGGTTCAATGGCTGACTCTACCAACAGAACATTGGCCATTATCTCCTGTATTTGGACTACATAATGAGGTCATAAAAACTCAGCAACTTCCTAAGGTCTTGCACTTTTCCAAACAGAACCTTGCACAGACTTCGGGGACATTAGCAATTACTATAGTGATGGGAAGAGAAGCAGTAAGCTATTTGCCTCATTTTAATGGACACTAATTTGCTACCTACTTGAGAAATAATGGCTGAAGTTTGCATAATACTGCATAATACCACAACTTTCAACAGATACTTTCAGATTGAGATTCTTCATGTTCTTGTCGATTTAGTGAATCTTTTCTATGGTCTGAGAAATTGGAGATAGATTTGTGAAAAGTATGTAAATCTGGTAATCACTTGTGTTCAAGTGACAACACTTAAAACTATTCTTGTTTGTTAAGTTTAATTAGGAAGATTCATAACACATGAATATTTAGGTACAATGATAGGATATTATTATCCAGAAAGAGAATATTTTTATATGCTGTATTTTATAAAAGGAAAAATGATTGGAAATCTTTAAGCTACCAAGGAACAGAATGAGACCAAGAAAATATCTAGGGGCCGACAAGAAAAGAATACGTTTCATTTTAAGTAGAATATCTTTGCAGTTCTTCTATGGAGGCAGATGTTTTGGGTATTGCCTTCATGTTTTAGAGGTAGAATATGCTATCTATTCCAGACAACAGAACTATAACTGGAGTGAGTCTGGCCTTACTTGGAAATGGGTAATGAACCCAATTATCTTTTAGTGAATCCTGGTGAGGTAACCAATTGGTGAATGCCAAACCCATCGCAAATCAATCCTGTGTGTCATTATTATTACTATACCTTTTCATCACTATAATTCTGCACCTAATGCTTAGGAAAGCATCTGGGAATATCAAGTACCACACAAACTATTAGGCAGTAGAAATAAAGCCACATGCAACAAGACGCTTCACTTCTGGATACTTATGGTTGTCAAGTGGGAAATTCCTTGAAAGATGGCTGGGGACTTTCCTTAAGGCTGAGACTTCCCAATGTACAAATTTCCAATTCACTTTAGGACTAGGCAGGGGGAACATAATGTGAATTTCTTAAACATCCTCTCCTGTTATCAGTGATCCTTATGGCAACTCCCTTACTGATATTTAGCTTAATGGACCCCCTCCATGTATAGTCCTTCCATAACTACAGCTAATAAACACACCAGTATACCAGAATATACACATGTATATTTTATCTTTTCATCTAAAATCTCAGCAAATTTGTCTGGAGATAGGCAGTCGTTAAAACCCTAAAGATACAGAGTTTGAATTAACGGCAATGCCTTTCCTGGTGATAAAAGATTAAAAACCTATGGTGTAGCATTTCTTCTCCCGGGGACAGTGAATGCAAAAGCTATTGATGAATACCGCAAACCTCTTTTTGTCCAGCTTGTTTTCAATACTGTTGAACTCATCTATTTTGCGTATTATCAATGTGTATTTTCACAGGAACCGTGTACTAGCTCCTACCACCTGACTTTCATTTTAGAGATTGCCTTGCTTCGATTTTCTGTCTGGTAGCCAGAGGACCAAGGACAGACGGAGAGAGCGGGTGAGTGGATGAAATGTGGATCCTGTAAGTCATGCAAAGGCGTCACTGTGGCACGCGTACTGGAAACACTGGTCATGCCCTCCCTGTCCACACTCCCCTACCGAGGAGTTGACCCGTCCACAGGTCTGCCTTGTTTGGCTTCTTTTAAAGCTGGGTGGACTAGAGGTGGGTTCCAGACCTGCAACGGGTCACATTTGCCTTTCTGGAATTGGAGTGGAAACCCAAGGGCTGAAGTGAGTTTCCGGAAAGTGGGTTGGTGGAGACTGAAGCTTCTCTATTAGCTGAGGCTCTGGTAGGACAATGGGTGGGTGATTAAACAAGGGAAGAAGACCATGAGAAAGGAAGAAAGGGGGCAGAGGATACCACAGAGAAGGGATCATGTGGCCTGAGTGAGAGGGAAGGAAGGGTGTGTGTGTGTAAGAGAGAAAGAGAAAGAGATCATTTATTTAAATATATATTTAAATGTATATTATATATGTTATTTATTTGTAATTTATATATAAATTATCTAAGTCATATAAACTATAATTTATAATTGTATTTATATAAATATATTTTATATAAACTTATATAATATTACATGTTATAAAAAATATATGAATATTATAATTATTTATAAAACATACAGAACAGAGTCTGGCATTTAAGAACTACATGGTTAAACGAACACAAATATAAAGATTCTTATTTAGGGGCACCTGGGGGGCTCAGTCGGTTGAGTGTCCGACTTCTGCTCAGGTCATGATCTCACAGCTCATGGGTTCGAGCCCCGTATGGGGCTCTGTGCTGACAGCTTGGAGCCTGGAGCCTGATTCAGATTCTGCGTCTCTGTCTCTGTCTCTGTCTCTGTCTCTGTCTCTCTCTCTCTCAAAAATAAACATTAAAAAAATTTAAAAGATTCTTATATTTATTAAGCTTATAAAAGATTTCCCATTTAAATGTGTATAAATATTCATGAGGATAACAGAAAAATAAATGTGCTTCATATACTTAAACCAAAAGGAGGAGTCGACAAATAATTTAAAACATGTTTTTCCAAAGTTTGAATGTCCTCTCATGCAGACCAATAATAATATGCTGAGGAAGACAAATTTTTTTTTTATCTTGTATCCAAAAAGCTAAAACTATTTGTTTTGGGGTAGGTGATTCTTTCTGGTGGGGGGCGGGGGCGGTTAGGTGACTTTTTGTATCACTCCCCAAATGCTTCTACCATGGCCTCTTCTGGGTGCTTCAATCAGCTTGTTAAGCCATTTGAGTTTTGTGGTTTGGACAAAGATGTAAATGCCAAATAACAAAATCCATAAACCGACTCCAAGTATATTATATGCTAATAAACTAACTTGGCTTTTGACTTAGTCAATGGGAAACAGTTATTCCCTTACAGCACGCCAGTTCTGATTGAAATATCCTGCTATTAATGTTCATATATTACCGGGACATCCAAGTAACATTCTATGTGAATCATTTCAATAGAAAAGGAACAGCCGATCCCATGGGCTGTGGTGCAAGTATTACTTTCATAAAAGGAAAGAGCCAGAGTTTTCTTTGAGGCCATTGTTTGCAGGCTGAATGTTTTAATGTAATTGATCTAAGTCTACAAGAAAACTCGCCCAAACAAAGCCAAAGTCTTCTTAGTTTCTACTCTGTTCAAACCCACATCAAAAGGCATCCTTTGCCTTCTCAGATGTAAGGTAATCAGAGTGGTTCTAACTCCTTTGACTTTATAATACTATGCCCATCCTCCCCGTATAACAATTGTGTCTTCCTCCCCCAAATGTGAAAAGTTCTTTTCTCTCTTTAAGGAATGTTCTTTTTGACTTACTATCTGTGAGGAACTTACACTCACCCTACAGTTTCCAGGTTCAAAGATAAGCCTTCCTGAGCCCCTTCCCCACTTTTGCCCACCAGGCAGAATTAATAATTCTCACTTGTGTTGCCTCATAGCATTTTTTTTTTAAAGCCCATGCCAATGAAGAGATTTTTAAAATTTGTCTATCAATTACTTTGGCATAAAAGGCATTAAAACTTTCTCATAGTGCCTTTCCTATCTCTTGAAGTTTTCTCTCATTAATTATATGTTTGGACACGTCTTTTCTCTATTAGGTGGGTTTATCTTTGTATTCCCTGCATGGCATGTACATAGTCGTTGCTACTACACATAGTAGTTGCTCACTAAAACTTGGGGTATAAAAGGCAGGATACTGAATTACTATCAAGTATACCCTGATTTCTTTTTTCTTTATTTTCTTATTTTTGTTTTTAAGAGAGAGAGAGAGAGAGAGAGAGAGAGACAGAGAGACAGAGAGAGAGAGAGAGAGAGAGAGAGAGAGAGAGAGAGGCAGGCAGAAGGAGAGGTAGAAAGAGAGAATATTAAGCAGGCTCCACGCCCAGCAAGGAGCCCAAAGCAGGGCTCCATGTCACAACTGTGACATCGTGACCTTAGCCAAAATCAAGAATCAGCCACTAATCCGACTGAGCCACCTATGTGCCCCAATCCTGATTTCTTATAGGTTAAATGACAATATAATTATTTCCACAGAAATTTTTAGATATTTTCTGACGTGAGCCACTTCCCCTCAATCAACTGGCCTGAGATCCAGAGCACTGAGATCTGATTTAAATTTTCATGAAATCGGGAATTTTCCCAGATGCCTAGGGTTTTATGTTCATTCATTGGCTCATTCCCGAAGTGCTTCCTGCCTTACCTGCCTCCACAGCAATCACCACCGGCTAGTTATCATCATAAATACAGTCTTCTCTGTAGCTGTCTTTAGTGGGTTCTCCTTGCTTACAGACCAAAGTCCACACTTTTCACGTGACAGGCGAGGCTCCCCGTGTTCTGGCCCAACCTTCATCTGTAGCCTCATCTCCCTCCAGATCTTCTGTTCACCTTAATTCTGGTCTCGTCAGACTATCTTCATGATCTGCCAGCTAGGATTCTGTTTTAACTTCCTCCTAGCCATCCAAATTTTCAGAGGGGAGTATCTCTCCCCACTCCCAGTTTCATGAGGAAGAGTGAGGTCTCCCGGCTTCTCCGGGGGGCTCTGCCCCTAAAGGTATGTTGGTGAGGCATGAGGGGTGGGGTAAAGGCTCACTATGGGATTCTGCCAGATCTGGGGGAGCCATTAAACCCACTTGGCCAATGGTCTTAAAGCCATACCTGCTAACTTGTCCAACAAAAACTGGTATTTTGAGTTTCATCAAGTACTTTTTTTTATTTCTGAGATTGTTCAGAATTTCGATGAGAAAGGCAGGTACTCTTTATTGTGGCCTCTCAGAGACCCCAATGCAATGTTCAGAGTCTACTTTAAATGTTACTAATTGCTGAGGTATTTCTTAACTCCCTTAGGTAGTATTAATCACTCATTCCTTTGTAGCCTGTGGCTGATTTTTTTCTTTCTTTTTTTTTTTAATTTTTTTTTTAACGTTTTTTAATTTTATTTTTTGAGACAGGGAGAGACCGAGCATGAACAGGGGAGGGTCAGAGAGAGGGAGACACAGAATCGGAAACAGGCTCCAGGCTCTGAGCGGTCAGCACAGAGCCCGATGTGGGGCTCGAACTCACGGACCGCGAGATCATGACCTGAGCCGAAGTCGGATGCTTAACCGACTGAGCCACCCAGGCGCCCCTGATTTTTTTTCTTTTATCTATGTTTTGGCAGGTATTTTATTCTGCCTTGCTTTAATGAAAGTTTCATCCACTAAATTTAAACTTCTTGAACAGACCCCTGCCCCCCCGCCTTTAGGCAACATCCTGGTGTCAAAAGTGCCTCACATGTAGAAGATGGTTTTGATAATTGTGAAATAAAACAAAATTAAAATGTACAGTGCCCCAGGTACAGTGCCTTGGGACTAGCACAGTTGAAGGGACAGGAATAAATTGGTGGTTATACAGGGACCGAATACCATATCTCAATACTATCGATGTGTATTTCTGACAGTTGACACGAGAGCCATTTAAGTGGCCCCATCGTGTCCTTTCACACGCCTTAACTACCCGGCCTCAGCAGTGGTCAGAGACCTAGAGAAGGAGCTGCTGAGTCACCTGGGCCAGTGCTCACATTTCACTTGTCCATTTGGATTAGGTCTGGAAGAGTCCAGATTCTTAGCGACTCAAATAGCCAATTTCGGTTCAGCTGTCTTGTCCTTTTAAATTGAAGTCTCATTGTTTCTCAGAATTGGACCCAGCTGGAGTGACAACGTGTCCTGGCCACTGGGAGGGGAAAGACGTAAACAAAGGCTTACATTCTTCCCTTTGCTGGAACGATATCCATGAAAGCTATTACTTCCTCCACATGAAATGAATAGGGAACTACGTGACTGAAATGGAAACATAATTCTGTTCTCTCTGAGGTGATTGGTATGATTCAGCAGCAGCTACGGTGCTGTTGGCTAGAAATGACCTTCATTCACCACCAAGGTTATTAAACTAACTGACTGCCATTATCCTATATGAGACAAAGGAAGGGTACTGATTGTTTGACATCTAGTAATAGTATTTAGTCCAATTTCTGACCAGCAGTTGGCAGAAGTGATAAATTTTTATTTGACTGGCCGGGCATCTTTTCTAAAAGACAATGTGTCAAGTCCAGTCTGTTCAAATCTTTATCATGACTAAATACTCAGTGGGAAATATGGATGATGACATGAGGAACCTTCTTTCCTCTGGTTTCAAGTTCCGTGTGGATGGAGCTCCATTAGTGGAACATATCTAGCCCCTTGTCCTTCCCTTACTCCTCTCCACATGTAAAACTGAGCAACTTGATTGGGGGTGACTAATGTCTATGTTTCTTGGTTAGATAGAACAAATCTACTACTAGTCTCCCACTGAAGAGAGCTGAGCTTCTTTCTTCCTTGTCCTCCATGGACCAATGCCAGTCAATGCTATTAGTAAAGGTGTCTTTTGTAGACACAGATTTCTTTTCTGGTTGGCTGTCTGGAGGCTGAAAAAGGCAAACCCATTTGGCCCTCACACTAAGTCATTATTTCCCATAACTTCACCATTAATAAAAATTATGTTTTGATCTCCATCTGCCTGACTCTGGTGTCCAACTCTCAGTCAGTTTCAGTCTTGTTCCATCAAGGGTGAAGTATAATGTATTAGACTTTCTCAAGCTCTAACACCATGAATTATAATACTGTTATTTCTCTTGCTTGTATTCACTTAGCATCAGAATATCTAACAAACTTGAGCCTCTAGTTCATATTTGTGATGTGAGATCATTTTTCAAGTGCAAAGATGGCCTTCTCTAGCAGACATTTTTTAAATGTTTTTTAAAAAACTTTTTAATGTTTATTTATTTTTGAGAGAGAGAGAGCATGAGCAGGGGAGGGGCAGGGAGAGAGGGGTCACAGAATCTGAAGCAGGCTCCAGGCTCTGAGCTGTCAGCACAGAGTCCAACGCGGGACTCAAACTCATGAACCATGAGATTATGACCTGAGCAGAGGTCAGACGCTTCATGGATTGAGCCACCCAGGCACCCCTTCTTTATGTTTTTATAGCTCCTCACAAGGAAATGACAATTCCAATATGTTAAAAAACCTAGTTACAAATGGTGCCAAAACAAGGCTGCTTATGAATTTCTGGGTTGCAGTGAATGATCTCTCATAGTGAAGTCCACTCCGCCAACTGGCTGAAGGCAGTTTTTTTTTTTCTCTTTGGGGAACAAGCAGTTGCTGAGCACCTGCCAGGTGTTGGACAGCAGCCAGGCGGGTTGCACATGCTTACACAACATGCTCAACAACCCTATGATAGAAAGATTTTAAATCTCAGTTTACACTTAAATAAACTGAGGCACAGAGAGTAAACTGAGTATCGAAACTGGGTCTACACTATTTGCACTCTTACTGGGTCGTCTCTCACTAGGGTGACCATTTGTTTTATCATACAAATACCAGGACACTTTTGCAAATGAAAGGGTTGTCAGTCATTAATAGTTATGCTGGGATGACTAGTATAAACCAGATCTAGTCCTGGACAAACCAGTACAATGGTCGCTCTATCTCTCTCTCATGCCTCAGAGTTTCAAATTCATTTCTGAAAAATTTTAAAAATGGATGGCAACGTCAGATATTTAGAAAGGGGCCTGAGTTTGTTCACTGTTCCCTTTTTGCATCTCTTCCTGGCTTAATAAGGCCAACACTCACTGCTACCCCTCTCTGATTCCCTGGGAGCAGGTTTCCAGCTCCATCTAAACCACAGCTATTCATTATCAGAGATATTCCTTCCCTTAGGTACTCAAAAGGATGAAGCTCCAGGGAGGGATTAGATCATTAAGCAAAGGAAAACAGCAACTATAACACAGCAGCACCTGCATAAATCCTGTAGGGGGAGAATACTGACTTAAAGTTTTTCTCATTCTAGCATATCCTTGATGGTGCTGAAAATAAATCCCTTCTACTTTTCTCTAAGTAAATGCCTCGTTACATTCTATCACTTAAACATACTGGAGGCCACAATGAGGAATCAGCAGACAGTCATGGCCCAAGGGCATCCAATGGTACTTTGGGTCCTTAATCACTCAGTCATTATCCTACTCTGTCATGTTCATGTGAAAATAGACACTTGGCTTATTCCTACTCTGCCACCAAGAACCATTTGACTGCAATAATAAGTGCTAATACCATCATTCTAGAAGATGGGCTCTCCTAACGTTATATATAAGAAAGTGGCAATCTAAGGACTGTTCTCAAAACCCTAATTCTAATGTGCAAAGACCTAGTTTGTGCATTGAAAACTATCATTGGAAGGGGTGTGCAGAAATGCCCATGTCAAGGTCTCAGCTCTTCTGATCAGAGTCTGCTGTAGCACACGGCTCTTGAGTTTAGCATGTATCAGAATTTCCTGGGGAGCAGTTTGAGAACACCCTGTTGCACACCTTCCCGGAGCTTCTGACAAGTAGGTCTAAAATGGGACTTGAGAATGTGCATTTCTAACAAGTTCCCAGGTGATGCTATTGCCAGTGGCCCAATGGACCAGAACCGCTGCCCCAGCATTAAGCGATAAGTAGAGGAGACTTCCAACTATGAAAAGAAGTGGAATCTTAAGATGTGTCCCTTGCAGTAAATTAAGATGAGAGCCCATGGAGTAGGACTGAAACATCCATGATTTGTTCCCTGGAACAAATCTAAATCTAAATCAGGAGTCTGCAAACTTTTTCTGCAAAAGGCCAGATAGTAAGTATTTTCAGGTTTGCAGGACAGACAACCTCTGCTGTAAGTCCTCAACTATGTCACTGTTGGTTGAAGGCAGCCATAGATGGTACATGAAAGAATGAGCACGGACATGGCCGTGTTCCAATAAAGCTTTATTTACAAAGACAGATGGCAGTCTGGATTTGGCCCATGGGCTGTAGTTTGCCAACCTTTGGGTCTAACTACTGTGATAAAAATGATTCCTATGAAGCAACATCTGTTAGTCTGCCAAGCTTGAGTATATCTATGATCAATGAGAAGCTAACCAAGCTGGAAAGCTGTGTAAGCCAAGCGGTGACATCCAGTTCAGTTGTATGTGATTGATGTAGCATTGCCCTTACTGGAAGTTATGTGCTCTTCTTCCCCTAGAACCAGTTCCCCTAGTTCATCCCCTAGAACCAACTCTTTAAAAATGAATAGCTTCCCACTTCATCCTATTTCAGTAGGGGATTCACTGTACTGCTGAAAATTATTTACCTATATTGAATATACCCTCTACTTGGTATGTGGCCTAAAAGCAAATAATGTATTTTCTAACAGGATCATTTACTGAGTTACTAATTCATATTTTGTTTTCCATTTATTTTTCCTTCTCCTTATTTCCAAAAGGGCCCACTGGGCTGTCTTTTCTCAGGGAAAGTTGGCATTGCTGGCCTGAAGATGAGCTCTCTGAATGGCTTTTGTTAAAAACCTAAGCTCATTAATGTCTTAAAGAGAAAGAAGACAAAGGCAAGTGTCTCTGATGGGTAGACATGGGATGGGATGAGACAGGGAGAAGGGACTCGCAATATCCTGATGGTCAGTTCACAGGTTTCATCTTACTTGACCCATCAAAAGCATTTACACAGTTGGCCATGGCTTCCTCTTGGAAATATGCTCTCCATTTGGATTCCAGAAGCTCCCTCTCCTTACTTCACTAGCTCCTCCTTCTTCATCACTGCTGGTGCCTTCTCACCTCCCTGACCTCTGGTAGAAGGACTGATTCAGTTCTTGGTCCTCTGCTGTTTCCTTGTCTCCTCTCCTCACTCACTCCCTGGATGATCTCACCCACTCACATGGTTTTGTACACTGGCCAGACACGGGTGACTTCCCTGTTTATATCTCCAGACCACTATCTGCACTGAGCTTCAGTCTTGCCCAACCTTGCTCCTCTCGACATGGCCTCAGTGCCATGGGATAGCTCAGATAAGACGCACCCAAAGGTAAGCTCCTGATATTGTCTCTACCTTCCACCCTCCTCCCCAGTCTCCCCATCTGAATACATGGCAGTGCATTCTTCTAGCTGGTCAGTCCCCCAAATTGGGAGTCACCTTGGATTCATCTGTCCCTCTCACACCTTGGATCAAATTTAATGGTAAATCTTGCTTGCTCTGCCTTCAAATTATAGCCTGAATTATACACCTAGTCTAAGCACTGCCAGCTTTTGTCTGGATTCTTGCCATGGTCTCTTCACTTCTGTTTCTGCTTTCACACCTGCTCCCTATGTAGGCTACTCAACTCAGTAGGTGGGGTGATACTGTTGAAACATACAAGAACACTTCTTCCTTTGCTCAAAACTCTGCAAGCTACTATTGCACACAGGACAAGTGTAGAAGTCAAAGTTCTTACCCTCCTCATTGGATCTGGCCCTCATTCCTTCCCTGGACTCCTCTCCTACTCCTCTCCTCCCTTTCCTTCCACATGGCCACACAGGCTCCTCCTGATGTTCTCCAATCATGTAGCCCACATTCCTGCCTCAGTGCCTTTTCACTGCCATTCCTTCTGCCAGCAATGGTTGTCCCCAATATGTCACATACTCTGTTCCCTCACTTCCTAAAGTCTTCACTCAAGTGTCCCCTTTCCAGTGAGGCCTTCTCCACCACTCTATTTAAAACTGCAACCTCCTCCTTACACTCCCCTTTTTGGCCTCTCTGCCTTCCTTCTCTCCCTGACACTTATTCCTACCCAATACACTACATATTTTACTTATTTTTGATTTCCTTCAACCCAAATGCAAGCTCCAGGAGGGTGGGATGAGCACAGACACCCGGCCTGAAGGGGACTGCTATGAAGTGAACCCTGGTGCTGCGCTCAGCACTGGAGCACCAGAACCTTCTGCCTGGCCTGGGGGTGGGGGCGGTGGGGTGGGGGACCATGCAGACTTGGGCAGTTCCAGTACCAATGGTTACCTTGGCTGAGGGAAAAGAAGAGGCCTCTTCCCAATTTCCCAGGTACACTATACCTGAGAAAGACAGAGAGAGAGAGAGCAGCTGAGAGGGGGAGAAGACGGGAAAGGAAGGGGAGAAGGGGAGGGGTCAGAGGGAGGACATCAGGAGGAGTGGGAGGGAAAGAGAGACATAATAAAATAAAAACTGAGATTGAATTCACCAAAACTAGATGGAAAGGGAGCTTAGAATTGGATTTATTTGATTTAAGGAAAATTTTTATTATGCAACATTTCCTACCTACCTAAGTTTATGAACCATAATTCATACTCACTGTAACGGTTCTTATTACCTGAATAATGGGAACGAGTAAGTTGACAGGACCAAACAAATCCTGCTCCATGCACGACCTGCAAACAGAATCTAAGAACGGAAATACAAGGGAGAAGAGAACTTTCTACTTGTTCCCAATCTCCTGATGGTGCAGGCTGGCCACGTTAGTTGTTACTTCTTTCAGAATCCCCCCTCCCCCCCGCCACGATTTCCTAATAAATTCTGATGTGCACCCGAGTCAGAACTCACTTCCTGTGTTCTCCCTCTGGGTGGAAGAAATGTGGCTAATGAGGAAAGGTTCAGCTCAGATTTGTTTGATGACCAGAAGAGCTGACTCTTCAATCCTCAGTCCCCCGTGTTAGCAAAGGCACACCTGTTTTTTCATCCTCCCTCATTCCAGCAGGAATTGCCCACAGAACCCCGTGTGGTCGCGAAGACGCCCAGGCTCATTAGCCAGCAAGAACTGTTGATTCCTCTGCCTGAGATCTAGGACTTCAGCATTTGCCTACAGGGCTGCAGCCTGTGGAACTCAAGGCAGCTTTTGAAATCTGACCCTGCTCAAAGAACAGGAACAGCCTGTTCAGTAAGGGGAAGAGCTGCTTGCTTGTTTCAGCTCTGGATGCCAAAAAAGAAAAAAAAAAGTTCGCCTATTTGGCCGGTATTACGGAATAACGTCTCTAGTCTCCTGTTTTTGTTTTTTTTTTTCCTCAGAGGTTAATATCTTGAGCCAAGTGTTCAAGGTTAAAAGATTTTTATTCTGTTAGAATCTATGACAATTGTATTGCTGACATCTTGGGAGCACTATTTCTGGTCACTCTTCAAGCCTATATGAAATACATTTCACTTTTACAGCCATCAGTGTCAATGGTGTGAAATGATTCAAACACTTATTGAAGGGATAGGCAAATTATTTTAAATTCTGGGAAAGGGGCTTTGAAGGGTCCCGTGACAAATTCCCGGGCCTTAATCACCTCAAGCAAATTAAAATCTCAGCCCACTTTCTTTTAGAACCCTAGAGAGTGAGATACCTTATCCTCTCTAAATATATCCCACAGTAAAATTGTTGATTATGGCAGAAAAGTACTCAGTCAGCCAGTCAGCACAAGTTCTGCCATTTATTTTATGTTAGCCTAACTTCCTAAAGGTAGCTATGCATTTTTACTGAATGGTTGATCCTAATCTAGACTGAAAAGCAGCCATAGGCAATTATCACTTTAAATAAGTGGGGGAAGATCAATACTTACTTCTTTTTCTGTGTATATGGAAATAATGGAGCCGTGATGGCTTTGGCCGCTCCAAAAAATACACATCCTTCGACTCTCTAAGTTCCTAAGATGGAAACGATTTAATAAGAATCATGATTCAACAAGAATCATGATTCAAATTTCCAGAATAAATACTTTCATGCCCATGACAGAAGTATTCATGATGGTCTTTGCCAGTACATGTTCCTATGCATTTATCTGCCCAGAGTCTGTCTATGTGTTACTGTTTTACTACGTGTCTTTCCTTTGAAGATTTTAACATCTAAGCTCGTCTATTACATTTTTATGTCGGGCTGGAAACCAGAGCTAAAAATAAGGCCAGAAAAACATTTATTGATGTTTACAATAAAAATTTATTGAGCCCCTACCTGCATATACCAGGCACTGTGCTAGGTTTGCCGGATGACAAAAATGACTAAGACTCAGACTCTGCTCACAAGGAGCTCACAATCTACAGGTGACGGAGCACGGTGCAGGCAGATAGAGATCACCGCTTTACCAAAAGAGGCAGTTCTGTGACAGAGGCTTACACAGAGTGCTGTGGGAACATGGATTATACGGCAAATAATTGAGCCTACAAGAATGTGTGTGTGTGTGTGTGCGCGCGCGTTCATGTGTGTGAGTGTGTTATAAGATTTCATAGAAGAGAAGATTTTCAAGCTGAGGCTTGGAGTGTAGGTTTTTGTCCTTAAGTAGAATTGGAAGAGGTTGGAATTTCAGCAAATGTCAATACAGGAGAAAAACACCTCCAATGAGGAATGTCATCATGTCGTTTACGGGGAAATTGCAAGTAGCTTAAAAGGGGTGGAACATAAGGTCTCCATGAATTATGAAAGAAGGGGAAACCAGAGAAACAACAGATGAAAACATATAGAAAGACTTTTGGTTAGCAGTGGAATAAGGAAGAGGTTGGGTCACATCAAGAGGGTCTATGCTATCATGAGAGGAACCTATTATGGGGCTGACCAATAACAGCAGATTTTGCTGACTATTGAGACCAAAATGCCAAATATTTGCTATCCACATCTTTCTAATCTGAAAAGAGATCTCAGCATTCTTTCCTGCATGTAAAAGAACCTAAGAGATCTTATCGGAATGGTGGGTAGCTCCCCTGTTGGACTCATTCAGGAACTGCCCCAGTCCCTGAACAAAGTCATTCTAATGCAGAAAGGAGCTCTTTGCTAAAAGAGAAAGCTTTTTGCTTAGCCTGGATTGGAAAATGAGTCAGATAAACAAGCTAGGCAGACTGCGAAGACACAGGTTTCACTAACATGAGATCTACTCCCCCAACATTATTCCTTTGAGTCCATTATTGTCTTGATGGACAAAGTGACATTTTAGTACTAAGCATGACAAACATTTCAGGGACAGCCAACTTGTATCAGGCCATTGCAAAAGATAAGAGAGGGCAGATGTTTAGACCGTATTATCTTTTTCACACAATCTATTCTTTTATAGATTTATAGAGGGAAAATTCTTTAAAAAGTAGAGAAAAGTTCGAACAACACGTTCAGTTGAGGGCGTCTGAAAAATGGCAGGTCATCAGAGTCCAAAGTTAACTGATCATGAATTTGATATACATATTTTGGATGGTCTTTTACTTGATCTGTTGAGTCTACAGGTAGTAGAAAGTCCAAACGATTGGGCTGAACAGGTTAGAGCATCCACAGAAGGCAATGAAATGTCCCTGATATACATGTAACCCACCTAGGGGAAGTTTAACATCCTTTTCAGGTCATGTGGTTTGAACTCAGGGCTTTCATTCTATGAGAATATAAATTCATTATTTCTTACTTCCAGGTCTCCCTGGATGAAGTTCTGCTATGACCCTTAACTTATTGACTGCTATTGGTCTCATGGAACAGTTATGGGCTCAGTGATGGAAATTTTCATGTCATGGTTACCCCAATGCATTTGAACATGGTGCAATGATCAAAAAAGATGCCAGTGATGACAATTGAACGTCCCTTTGCCTTCCCAGCCTCCTTCATATATTCTCAGGCATAGGATGACAAAGGGAAGTCCACGAGTCACATGAAGAAAGACTGTAGCCATGGGTACACGATCAGGATCTCCTCTGCTTATCTTCACCCCCACCCTGCCATCACCCTGCCCTACTTCCTCCTCACGTTGCTCCTGTGAATTCCTCCACCATCTTGCCACTAACCACCGTCCTCTGCCCAAAGTTCTCCTGTTGAAGAATTCCAGCTGAACTGATGTTCAACCCGTGTATGATGTGGAACTTGTGTTCAAACAGTTGTTGAATGAAATAAAGACCCCTAAACCCTCCAAGGTAACAAGATGTTAGGGGAGTGCCTTTTTGAGTGAAATAATGCTTCCTTCTGTGGGGTGAAAAGAGCAAGGATTTGGGAATCACATCAGCCTGGTTTGTGCTATGCTGTGCCACTAACTGGATTTAGAACAAGGGCTTAGTAACTCTGAAATGCGGTTTCATCAACTGTAAAAAAGGAAGATAATAATCCCTACCTTGAAGGATCTCTGCATTGAAGGATCTCTGCTCATATATTAAGAGCAGTATATAAGAAAACGCCTAGCCTAGTGCCTGGAACACACCAGCGCCTCCAGAAACGCTCATCTTTATCCTCTGTTTTATGGGGGATTTTAAGATGATAAATAATAGGGAATAATCATCATCATCATCTCAGATGCAGTTGGAAGTCTTAGAAAGAGATAAACAGCAGTCATAGGGAGAGAGAGCGTTAGGAATTTTGAAAGGAAATGAATGGTTTTATGGTTAATTTTCTTGGTTGGGGTTTAAGAGGAGATTCATGTTGTCCATTAATTATACTTACCAATTGGGTCTAATTGGCAACTACCCCAAAATGAATAAAACAAGCGGGAGTCAAGAGAGAAAAACGGCAGGCATCCTGTCAAAAAATAAAATCTTTGAAATTTCTACAACCCAATGGTTGAATATACATTTTATTAAAGCAGACGGACTCACCCACTTTATAAATGTATACATGTGATGGCAATCCAAGTTGCACACTGAGACTTTTGCAAAGCGTCAAACAGCCCTCTGTAGCACCTATACCTGATTTTCTCATTCTTCTACTTGTTTGGGTTCTTAAAATCAGCCATCCCCTTTGCTGGATGGAGCAAGCATCCCTCATTATTCTGTGTCAGCCTAGGTGAATGTTGTGGGGCTCAAAGGGTTAAGTGAGGCAATCCGTGTTGAGTGCTTAGCCCTTGTAAATCCTCTAGAAATGTTAGCTGTTGGTACCATGATGATAATAATAATTATGAATCTTTCGATGCTGTTTTCCAAGACTGCACAAGACCTGGATTGCCCCCTCTCTCCTTTTAAAAACATTAATTTTTCTTGTTTTTGGAGATATATGTCCTCTTCTCAGGTGATTAGCTACTTTTGACAAGGAGTATTTTTTCCCCTCCACTGGCTAATGTACTTAATTTCTTTTCTTTTTAAAGAATAATTGAAACCAATGACAACATATCATTCAATATGCACAATATTATTTACTGAAAAGATCCCCACATTTCCTTCTTCTTTCTCTCATTGCCAAGAAAATGACTAATTAGATACACAGACATAACCATATGTATATATAGGTATATATATAATATATATAACATATATATCCCTTTTTTCTTCCTTCCTTCCTTCCTTCCTTCCTTCCTTCCTTCCTTCCTTCCTTCTTTCCTTTCCTTTCCTTTCCTTTCCTTCCCTCCCTCCCTCCTTCCTTTCCTTCCTTCCTTCCTTCCTTCCTTCCTTCCTTCCTTCCTTCCTTCCTTCC
>NC_064807.1:13088743-13167797 GCF_023721935.1 Panthera uncia
TCCTTCCTTCCTTCCTTCCTTCCTTCCTTCCTTCCTTCCTTCCTTCCATGTGTGCATACATGTATATATCTACCTACCTATTTATCCAAAGAAAAAGTCATCAAAGCCACTTCATTATAATAGGTTTCCTTACCAATTTGTCTATACTATCCCAAACTGGGAGGTGAATTTAATTGTAATATCAAGACTCTGGAGTTGTTAATTTACTAAACAAGCTAGGCTGGGGTGAGATGATCCAGTACCTCATTTCATTTATTTTTTTATTTTTATTTTTTCAACGTTTTTTATTTATTTTTGGGACAGAGAGAGACAGAGCATGAACGGGGGAGGGGCAGAGAGAGAGGGAGACACAGAATCGGAAACAGGCTCCAGGCTCCGAGCCATCAGCCCAGAGCCCGACGCGGGGCTCGAACTCACGGACCGCGAGATCGTGACCTGGCTGAAGTCGGACGCTTAACCGACTGCGCCACCCAGGCGCCCCCCTCATTTCAAATCTAGGCCTCGGAGGAGAATCCCACCAACAGTTCTGTTTCTGCTCCTTTTTTCCTTCCCTGGAAACATTTATGGAGGCCCCAGCTTCCTAAGATCAAGCCAGACTCCTAGAGGAGCTTCAACCGGGGGCAGTCGTTGGGCAGAGGGTAGCCAATGTGTGAGAGACACAGTAAGGTCTTAATCCACTTTTACAGAACATTGCTTGGTGATTCCTCAGTGCCCACAACCTGGCAGAGGTGCCTTGTCATAAGAACGTACTCACTGGGGGTAAGACAAAGAAATATCCCTTGAAACACAAAATGTAAGAGTTGGTTTCTGGATTCCTCTGGATTCTTAATAATTTGTAAAATAACAAGCCAAGAGTAACTACTGTGTATTTCCCAGAAACTTACCAGTTAGCATGTTCCTGAGAAATAAATTCAGCTGGGGAGCACATGCCTCCCCAGGCCACTCTGCTGCTGTGTATGACAATTAGACTGCTTGCTAAATACTATGAGCAAAGCCCCAGATAGAGAAAAACACAAGACCTCCTGGCAAATTTAGCACGAGCGTTTGTTTATGGGACCAGCTACAAAACTGGCCAGGCTATGTGTTTCCTGCAGAGGGAAGAGCACGCTGGTATTTTCAGTGTAGTTTTTTTTTGCTTCCAGTTACCAAACCCTAACGAACAAAAGTTAAAACAACATTTTAGTGAAGATTAACCAGATTTGTTGAAGATTTGTTGCATGGCTGGAAATGGAAATGTCTAAACATGTGGCGTTTGGTGACGGTGACCCCAATTGTCTCATTATTTCCTTGATCACCCTATCGGGCATGGTGTAAAAAGTGGTCTCAAGGGGGGAAATGGGGAAATAAAGGGCCACGGATTTTGCATCAAATGAGGTTGATACCCCAAGAAACCTGCTTTCATTCCTGGCTGAGGTGCATGGAGAACTTTGCCTTATTTGAGTTCCCCTGACGTTATGTTAAATACATGAAAAGTACTTCCCAAACTAACTCAGTGACTATGCTGAGCAGCAGACTAAGCATGTGGCATTCTCAGCTCAGCTAAGATCTGTGCCAGCAGATGCACGGTATGAAAACAGGTAGGACACCTGACCTTTTCTAAGTGGGCTTTCCCATCTGGAAAATGAAGGCAGTGAACCTGGTGAGATACACACATACACACACACACACACACACACACACACACACACACAGACACACAGATACACGATTTCTTGTAAAGTATATATATATTATATTATATATATTATATATTATATATTATACATTATATGTTATATATATTGTATATTGTATATTGTATATTATATATTATATATTATATATTATATGTTATATCTTATATGTTATATATATAAATACATATATATTTATAATAATGTGTGTGTGTATATATATATATATGGTTATACAAAATCTCATGAGCATGTGTAGCTGTACACCTGCCCCATCTGTATATCTCTCTATATGTAATAATGTCTCAGTTATCATATATTATTCTATAGTGTACCTTTACTTCCCCCCTGTCAAGGAATGTCTAGAAAAAGGAAACAATGAAATATATATATCTTTTCCTCATGATTTTGATGTTTGTATTTCCTAAAAATCTAACCCCAGTTCACATGTAGATCTTGTTTATGTTTGCAGCTGAAATAATGCAATGTAGAGAGAGGATAAACAATTTAATGAAAGTAAAACAAATTCAATTAGACCACACGCTGTGCACTAAGTTTCTGGAGGTTGAAAGCTTTCACCTACATGACTTATAATCCATTGCCCACATTCCACCCATCAAAATCTTACTTAAAATATCTCTGTCACATACCCCCCTTGAATGTTCTACCTAGAAATACTCTTCATCTGAATTCCTGTTGTATTTTATGTCTTTAAAGGGCACTTAACACTTGCTGCTTATGATAATGCAGCTCTTTGTATCCCGAGCAGGAAGAGCACAGTGGTGGGGGCTGACACAGGCTGACTTCTTGGGTTTGCCTCTTATTACCAGCCAGACGTTGGGGCTATTGTTGACCTCTTCCTACTTCAGGTTTCTTTGTTTTGTTTTGTTTTGTTTTGTTTTGTTTTGTTTGGTCACTGGGAATAATAAATGGTACTCACTTCACAGGGTTGTCGTAAGGAGTAAATCATGATTTCTTGTAAAGTGTTTAGCACTCAATTAAACACTAGTTATTGTTAACTTATTTGTCAAACTCTAAGTTCTTCAAGTGTACAACTATGCCTTATTTATCTTGCAACCCCTACAGCGCTTGGTATGTTGTAGGTGCACAAGCCAATACTGGTAGAGTGATACAAATACTGTCAAGGGGAAATATAGAGCAGAACAATCACTACTTATTTTAAATGACAGATATTTTGAGTTCTCATTTTGCTACATTTTGAAAAGCTGAAGAGCTTTAAGCCTGTGTTTTGGCTCCCTATGAAGCATCTTAAAGGTATAGTGGAACAAAGAATATAGAGGGAGCCACTTTTCCACAGTGAGCATGACAGACAACATCCAACATGAAACAGCTGTTGAATGAGCTATTGTGTGACCCAGCTCCATCCACCTTCCAGCTCCCAAGGACCCCAGGAGAGCGGAGCTGGATTTTGCAGGTGGCCAGGACCATAAGGAAGGGAAAATGAATTATTCCAGCTCTACTGAATTGTACATACGGTGGAAATATAAAAGTATGACATTTTTGAGAGTCCCATTATACTAGGGTGTCTGGTTATGGCTAAGAATTGGGGATAAATTTCGGCTCTTTTGTCATTCACTAACTCCAAGTAGGGAAGATAATTTTGTTTATGATTTCAGCTACTATCAAATGTAAGCATCAAATCTGCTACATTGGTCTCATAATTATTATACACATCCCTTATGTATGATTGGACAGTATGATTCTCCATAACATGTTCTTAACCAGCCTCTTCCCTTAGGTTTCCTGACTTGACTCTTTCCTCTTGTCTTAGATGAAGCCAAGGATAGCCAACAGATTGAGTGGGCAAGAGAAAACGGGGCTATGCTGGCTCCTTACCCAGAGGTCAGGAATGATATATATATACTTGAGGGAGGAGGGTTCTGAACTCGTACATTACATGGATAGGCTGACTACTGACAAATGTTTTCTTCCTCCCTCTTTCTCTCCCCCATCCTTCCCTCAGCCCCTCCTTCTCTCCCTCCTTCTCTCCCTCCTTCTCTCCTTCTCTCCCTCTTTCCCTCCCTCCTTCCCTCTCTCACTGTCTCTGCTTTCTTCCTTTCCCTTTCCTTCTTCCCTTCCCTTCCCCTGTGCCTGTGCCTGGCCCTTTCCTTTCTTTCATTTCCTTTCTTCCCCTCCCCTCCCCTTCCTTTCCCTCTTTCTTCCTTTCCTCACTCCCTTCCACTACAAAAGCTATATTTGCTCATTGTAAAAAAACAACATTGACAAGTGTTCAAAGGTATAAGTGGAACATATCAGTTCTTATCCTACCTCCCTCACCTCAGTTTTCACTGCCTAGAAGTTACAACTAATACTTATTCACCTGTGTCCTTTCAAGTATTTTATAAGCATATACATATATTCTTTCAAATTTTTATAAACATAAATGTAATCAAAACCACACACTTGTACTGTTTTACAACGGGCTTTTTAACTTAAGAAAAAAATATACCTTTGGATATCTTTGCATATGAGCCCAAACAGAGCTAGACCATTATTCATAGTAACTTCAGAGTATTTCACTATATGTTTACAACATAATTTAATTAGCCAATTATTCCTGAATCTTTGAGTTATTTCCATTTTATTACTGTAAACAATACTGCAATAAATACGAATAGAATAAATCTTAGAAGTAAAAATACATGGCCAAAGGGTATGCACATTCAACATTTAATAGGGGCAGCCAAATTGTCTTCCAAATAAGGTTGCCCATATTTGTACACACACTAGTGAGTATTTCTATATACACTTACTGACAGTAGATATTGGCAAACTTTTTTTTTTTTTTTTTTTTTTTTTTTTTGCTGATAGGTTAAAAACATTTCATTGTCTTCATTTTCATTTCTTTACTTTCTAGTGAGGCTGAGTATTTGTACTTTCTTCATGTGATCTTCTTGTTCATATATTTTGCCCTTTTTCTTATAGAATTTTTTTTGGATTTGTGGATGCCCTTTGCTTATTATAGAAATTAGCCCTTTGTTATTGTCACAACTATTGGCTTTGCTTTACCATTTGTTTTTTGAACTAGTATTTTCTAATAGGGTTTCTAAACATTGAATTTGTTTTCTACAGTGACATAGCTTATGTGAATGGAAAAGTCATAATAACTCTGAGTTTGGTTTATAAGAAGAAGGAAAAAGATACTAGGCAAGACAGAAACAGGGGAAAATAACTGTGCCACATATGGAGTATCCAGAGAGGAAAGGTAAGGTTTGTTTTCAAAGCACTTGCCTGTGGTTTCATTAAATTTGTAAGGCATTAGATCTTCCTAGCTTTATTCCTTTAGCAAGACAGAAGATAAATTCCAACTGTCTATACATCTACCTTTGTGGTTTTACAAAGGTAGATGTATAGAAAAACACAAGCTAAAAAAAAAAAAGAAAAAAGAAACCAACTAGGGTTAGATGAATAAGGACACATATATCCCAGTCTCTAAAGGGACCCAATTCATCATTTATTAAGAGAAGCTCCATAAATTAATCTTTTTATAACTGTCAGTGTCAGCAAATACTCTCAATTTTATATTTACTGTCATTCAAAACATTTTAAGAGCTCTTCAGTTATGTTTTGACAAGTTATTGGTTGTCACTTAGGGGTTATTAAAATGTAGGAATGTCATATTGTATAATTGGCATAAGAGGGCTTTAAATCCATAAGAAACTCATCTGCTCATCAGGTCTCCTCAAATATTTCCTCAACAGAGTTAGGAGATGCTCTTATTCCCAAAGACAGCTAGCTCCCTCGCCCTTTTCTCCCAACAGGACTGAAGTCCTGTTATAATGTATGGAGTTGAGAGGCTGCCCAATCCCCATCTTCCTGCTCATTACCAAGAATACAGTCATGTGTAGGTCACATGAGAATTATTTTCCAGGGTTTATCTTTGAAACATTCATATCAAGAGTGCAGTGTCATAGAAACACAGAATCTTTTAAATTTATTTTTAATATTTTGGGATTTAAAATGTTACCAAATGATGTACAACAAAATATGTGGCTCCATCAAGGATCCATTATGGCATACACATGCAATATGCATAGCACAGCATAGGCAATTACTTTGAGGCTTAGGGGATCTGTTTGAGTTAGTTAACTTAAGGTAACTAAATGAGAATGGTCTAAAATAATCTCTATAATTTGAAACATCTCATCTCAAACCAATTTCAAGCGGAAATTATAATTTCCAGAGCCAGTGCAAGACCCTTCAACCACCTATCACTAAAAAACTCACAGGTAGTGAAAGAACATGGTACCAAGCATATGCTACAGGAGCTATTTATGGACAAGCCTCTCCAGTGAACATATTGGAACCTATAGGCAATCTTTTTTACGAATGGCAGATATGTTCTATCTCATGTGACTGCTCTGGCCATTTCTTAACAACAATCTGGAATGCTAAGCTGAAAAGATACGACAAAAACTGTTATCTGTACCCTGATATCTATTCTTCCTTTCCCTCATAGTGATGGGATTTGAGCTAGCTATGTAATTGTACAAGATAAAGACTATATTTTCAAATCCCCTTTTCGCTAGGTGTAAGCATGTGACCAAATAATGGTGCACGGTATGTAATCCAAGATGGTGTGTATGAATTCCTCAATGTGACTTTAAAGGGAAAGGGTATGAGTTTCCCTTACTCCTTTTTCCTGACTTTTTTCTGGCTAGAATGTAGATGTGATGGCAAACTCCCACGGGCCATGAAGACAGGGATAGAAAGAGCAAAAGAAAGAAGGGATCTGAGTCCTTAACACTGTGAGGCCACTACATAAAATCTGGACTCCTGCTCAGAATATCATATATAGAAGGAATAAACTCCAGCCTCATTTAGGCACCCATTGTTTTGGGCCATTGTTACAGCAGCAGAACCTGTGCCCTAGTGAATTCAAAATAGTTCCGAGCTGAATCAAGACTCAATAGGAAAAGTGTCATGCTAGGTTTGCAATGCCAGCTATGAGCAAGGGACCCAATGGTCTCCTGCCAACTTTAACCTCTTACTGTGTACATAGCTAACCTACTCCAAAATAGAAAACTCTCAAAAAAACCTTCTCATGTCACTCATAGGCCATACGCCTGTCTTTCTCTCTGTGCTATTGTTGACCACTTCAGGCTTAGTCTTTCTCTATTTGGCATAAATACAAAGAAATGAGACTGACTTAATCATAATAAGAATAAAATAATATGTGTAGTGTTTAGGATATACCATTTATTTATATATAAATGACCTCAATCCTTTAATACAACCCCCTGAAATACTATGTGCTTATTTCAGTCATATTGCCATTGCTAAAATATTTTTGGATTTTTTTTTGAAGCTGTAAATTCACACATTTCTTATAATAATAGGATGGGATCAAATCACTTAAACATCTGTCATGTGAAACCAGCAAGTCTTCACTGAGCACTTACTATGCATAACATTGTTAGTTTGAGTGTCAGAGAGGCTGGTAATCAATTTTAGGGATGTCAAAGGTACTCTTTAGATAATCTATGTTAAATTTCCAGGGTAAGATGGCTTCATAATTTAACATAGAAAAATAATACATATAAGGGGTCTACTACAGTCCAGGGAATGGGAAATAAATACTAGAAATGGAAGGCGAATTGTTTAAAAGCTCTGCTTCATGGGATTCTATATGACCAATCTATTCATTCACTCAAGATTTATATTACTGCCCCGCTCCCTTGCTTCCCCCCAAATTCGCAGTAATTTATATATTAAAAATGAGATTTCTCTTTTTATTCAATTTCAAACTCTTTATTCTTCTAGCACCTTGGTTTATTAAAATATTCCCTGGGTAATGCATCTGGTGAGGAGGCTCTCCAGGGGCCTATGGGTAAATCAACATTTCTGCCTCTGTCCCCACATCAGCTAATAACTGTGGATTGTAGGGTTTCTCTGAGTATCAGGGACCCTGACAGGAGAGCTCCCAGCATTAAGCAAGTTTCTGGAGTCACCATGCCTGAAACATATAAAGCAGTGGTGCTCAGAGCGGGTGCTGCTGAATTAAAAATACTGATCCGATTTACTTCATGAGTCAGTTCTGCCTGTTAAGTTGGTATGTCTCTTCAAATGAAAAACAGCTTCCTTGTAACCATTGTGGCAGAAAGGTCAACTCAAGTCCATTTTCAAATATGCCGAGAGCTCAAAGTTAGATAATGAGTTTGGTCCTCACCCAGGAGAGAACAAATTCAGAGCAAATGAAGTCAGATATAAGGAAGAACTTCCCAATGGCACATGATGTTAGGATGTGAAGCGTGTGCTAGGGCTGACATTCAGCCTATTCTGTTGCTTTGGGAAACCAAAGTCTTCGCAGGTTGTCAAGATTTTAAATCTCACTGCTGTCTCACTATTGCGGCTTCTTCTCTAGTCGTTAGACTAGAACAGAGTATCTGGGCAGGGTGGGGCCTTGACAAATCAGGTGTGGGCTATTGGAAAGATTGGAAAAAATTAAAAAAAAGAAAACTCAAGGAAACACATTTGGGTTAGTGTTTCATAAGTCAAGTGATTGACAATTATGAAATTGACATTTCATAAGTCAAGTGATTGAAGACCTGCCAGGCAGGTCTTTATGTGAAACTGCTCTGTACAAGGTAGAATATGAACTTTCCTGCCTCCTTTCTCATGCCATTCAGGAGGGCCAGAAATTTTGCTAACCCCAAAGTCCCCTGATATTTTTAAATGACTCCTAGGGGACCAGTGTCACCCTAGTAGTCAACCGCTATAGTCATGTCTAAGAATTATCACCAAAAATGGTGGTAAAGGAAGTAGGCTATAAACGATGCAGTCATGAGTACTTTTTTCTGATTATGGAAATTTCACAGAAACAAAATGCTTTAAATTAGTGTGTGTCATGTCATGGAGATGAGCTATTTAAAATAAAATCTCTTGGAACCAATCGGACTTCACCAGTATTGACTCAATCTGTGCATTAGTATGTTTATGTGGCTCATGTATCGTATAACTCAGTGGAAAGGGGATATATTTGCTTTCACAATAAAGCATAATTTATTAGGGGTGACATCCTTGTACCATTGGGAGACACTATTATTATTGTTTTTGTTAGTTTGGGTGAGTAAGCCTCCAATCGTATATAGATAGGTGTGTTGGCTTAGGGACTGCATAATAAAACATACATCTTTCTTAGAGAATTCTAAACAGCAATATCCTCAAATACCAAATGTGATTATGCTTTATGAATTCTGCAATCATTTGTGCTACTTGTGTACTTAGAAATACCAAGCCCAATTTAATCTGCTGCTTTAGAGGAAGTACTCTTGGTATCTTCATCAGATGAGGCTACACTCAAATGTCAGTCATTACTCTGGGGCAAAGAAAATGTGGAGAATCAAATTCTCTTTCAAGCAAACCCTGACAGTAGCAAAAGTACTGGTTATGGAAATCTAAACCAACCCAGACACTCCCATTAATTAGTATCGCAAAAAATAAATGTGTCTATAATGACTCCCATGGGGACATAATCCCTTAGGCTGGATTTAGTCTGACATAGATTTCACTTTAGAGTATGGAGATGACAAAGGCAGAAATTTCTAGCCTCATAATGAAATTTCCTACAACCTAAATTGATGTTCACAATGTAAGTAGATATGCAGTCTGAACAAAACTTTGCATTTAGGCAAACTTAAAATAAAATTCAAACAGCAAAAGAATAGCATTTTCATCAAATAGAGCCCAAAGATAACTAGATTTCTGTCCTCTTCTTTCAATCCCCTTTTTGAATAAAATGGTAACTTACAAGAAGAAAATTTAAAGTGTAAGATATATTCTGGGCCAATTCACATTTAGCGCAAGTTCTAACACCTCCACCAAATACAGTATTCAACAATCCTAACTGACATTCACCATGATTGTTCCAAGACACTGGAATAGCTCGATGTCTAAAGAAAGATTACATTTTCTCCATCCTGCTCTGTTTATTCAGGCAGGAGGAACAAGGAGGGTGTAGAATATATTCTCAACAATATAGAAAAAAATTTTTCTGGTTATTGCTGCAATGGTCAAGATTTTAAAATCAATTACTCTTTAACAAATAATGTTGAATACAGACTTGATGATATATTCCAGAACATAATCTGGAACCTCATTTTCTTTCTGGATCTTTTCAGCAACTACAGAGATACAATGGCTTCTTCTTAACAAGCAGAGTCAGGTTTGATGTGTGGTAAAAATATTGTGATCAACAATACCCTTGACTCTGACAGGCTCCAAATGAGAGCATCTAGTCTCAGGTTGGAATCCATCACAGCCAGGCTCTCTAAGCATGGGACATGGTTTCCCTCTGCGGGACCGCTGTACCACCAGCAAGATAAAAATGGAACAGTGTTTCTGAACTGCCACATGCCCAAATCCTTTCATATGTTGATTCCTATGTTAACTCATTTAACCAGGGTTCACAGATAGAGAAACAAAGCCTAAGAGAAGTGCTTTCATATTGAACATTTATGGGTGACATGATATGCTGTCTGGACTTCCTCCAAAGTTATCCAGAGAAGGATGTAGGTGGGTATATAGAGAGAGATTCTAAGATTGGCCAGGGTTGATAAATGTAGAGGCTAGGTGATAGTTACGGAGGTTATCATAATATTCTCCATTTTTTTGTATGTGAATATTTGTAACAATAAAAATGTGTGCAAAAAATATGCTCAGGACTGTAAAGTCCCATTAGGCTGCTTATATGCTACTTTCTGGAGCAGGCCCTTGGTTGTCTTTTAGCTAATACATATTTCCTGCACAGCTACTATGTTCCCAGCAATGTGCCAAGTTGCCTCCATGTACGTGACTATGTGGACAGCAATAAAATAAATATGAGTAAGTGTTGATTATGTACCTTTGTTTATTTAAATAGTTCAAACTTAGTATATGTATTTGGAAATGTTAACCAAAGGGGTGGGTCACCTTTGATAATTCTCTTAGTCACTTCCCTGAACCTCAGTCTAATCTTTTAGATGAATGATTTTATGTTCTTGTGGATCTCAGCCACAGCGTGGCTTTCATCCACAGACACTGATAACACTTCTGGGATACAGGTATACAGGATTACAGAGTACAGATGGCCTCACTCCCTTGCTCTCTCTCTTCCTCTTATTTGCCAGGCAAAATCCCAACAGGTGCCTAACCCAATTTTATGTCTGTTCCACTACTTGAGCTGAACATGGCTGCAAAGAAAACACACAGCCCTGGTGATTCATGCCTCTTGAAATTCACCACCACAAATGCTGACTGGGACCATGGTACTGTGGGGTAAAGCCACATTTCCCTGGTCCAGTCACTCTCCCTGTCTCTACATTAACACAGTTCTTTCCTTAATCTCCTCCATCTCCTCCCCTTCCACACTCTTGCTGATCATCTCCTCTATGCTTTTCTTTATAAAGCAACTATCTGCAGAGAAAGTACCTGATCATCCCAGCAGAGAATGTTCTGTCCCACCCACCTCTGAGTCCATAATACTTTGCCTTCCCTCCTGCTTGGAAGGGATGGATGAAACTGTCCTTGTCCTAAGGCCGAGCTCTTTATTTGTGCATTGAATCTCATCGCCTCCTTCTCTCATAGAGACTCTGTCTCAATTCCCTAGAGATGGGTGCTTAACTCCCTTGTTTTTCTGCAAAAGCTTACTCCTTTGGGGCTCTCACTAGTTGCCTTGTTTTAAGAATACACCAGAGTTGCTAAGAAGGGCCATGCAGTTTCCTTGATGTGTCTACTCCTTGCCCTGAATGCTCATTTCATTAGCAAGTCCTCTTGAATTCTGCCTTCACAGTATGTCTTAGGACTAATATTGTAGGATTTATATGAGGCACCTAAAACAGGTAAATTCATAAAGATATAAAGTGGAAGAGTAGTGACTAGGAGCTGGAGGGAGTGGGTAAAGGGGAGTTAGTGTTTGATGGGTACAGAATTTCAGTTTGCAAGGATGAAAATGTTCTGGGGATGGATAGTGGTGATGGTTACACACCAATGTATATGCACTTAATGCCATTGAACTGTATGCTTAAAAATGGTCCAAACGGTAAGTTTTACATTATGTATATTTCACATTAAAAAAAAAGATCAGTTGAGAAAATATGTATGCATATATTTGAATCCAACCACTTTGTACCACTTCTGTCGCTGCCATTCTATTTCAAACCACATTCAAACCACTGGGCATTTGTCCTACTTTAGCTCTCCCCAGAATGTTCTCCCCACAGTGGGCACCCTGACTTCATTCAGGTCTCTGCTTATAAGTCACCTCCTCATAGAGGCCCCTCCTGACCACCTAATCTTCATCATCCTCCCAATGCGCACGTGTGCATGTGTGCAAACACGTGCTTAAAGGTCCACAGTCCTATACCTTCCTCTGCTCTCTCTTTAATTGTTCTTTTTACTACCAGACATCATATATTTATTTGTTTACTCATTTACTTATTACTCTGTTTGCCCCTCTTGACTTAAGCTCAGTGAACTGTCAACAGCTGCTTTCCTCGACCTTAGCCAGGACTGGTGTATAACAGGGGTCCAAGAAATACCTGTATCCTAAAAGGCAGGCTTGGGATTGTCAGGCTTGTTAGGCTTGGAGGCTTTGCATGGTAAATGTGAAGTTTAGGAAATTGCAGATGGAAGAGTGTTCCGAAGCAGGTAACCGCTCAGGTCCAAAAGGATTCTCTTCTAAAAACAAAGTCCTTCAGTAACGAGCAATAGTACTTCAGAAAGGACAGCTCACAGCAGGGGAGGGCAGGGGAGAGACAAGGTAACAGGTGCCAGAGTGCTTAGAAAAATCTAAGATGCTGGTGCTTGTAATGCACTATCATTAATAATTGGCATTTTGCTGAGAAAGGGTTTAAAGGTTTCCTGAGCAGGATTCACTTAATATTTAAGAAAAATACCTTCAGAAGATGATGTCATTTTAAGTAAGAAACAGACTTGCTGAAAGGCTGTTGTGGTTTGCAGTCAGTCCTAAGTGATGAGGAAGAATGGCATTTTGATAAGAAAAACTCTGAGTGCGTTCAGACATCCCTGGTGTCATCCGAGGTATAATGGGTGACAAGCCGTATTATTGTGGTCTGGGGTCTAATTTTCATGACACCAAGCTGGGGCCCAAAATGGTGTTTTAGATTTCTTTAACTTTTGAATAAGAAAATAAAGTAAATGAGGTTTTTAAAATGAGCTTACAAAGTTTTATTTAAAAATATGTTTTTAATGTTTATTTTATTTCTGAGAGAGAGACAGAGACAGAGCATGAGTGGGGGTGGGGCAGAGAGAGAGTGAGACAGAATCTGAAGTAGGCTCCAGGCTACCACCAGAGCTCTATGTGGGGCTTGAACCTATGAACTGTGAGATCATAACCTGAGCTGAAGTCGGATGCTTAACCGACTGAGCCATCCAGGCGCCACAAAGTTTTATTTTTAATAGGAAGAACTACGTTACTGCTAATTAGTATATAAAGAAAAAAAAAACAGTGTTCACATTAGAAAGTCGAGTTGCTGTTCTCAAGTGTTGACCAGGCATGGACTGCAATAAAGCTTTGTATTCTTATTTCCACTCTTTCCTGTTATAACCTGGTCAACTTTCCCCCTTGTTAGTCCTGTTCTGGAGGCTTCTGTGTTCTCAGGGGGCACTTGGCTGCTAACTGAATCAAGGCCTCAAGCTCCTTCTCTCCTTCAGGGAGCAATGGGTCACTCCTTAAGCTCTAAACACTTTTCTGCTCCTTCCATGCTTTGTGGTGTAAATGCAGTAAAGAGAGAAAAAGATTCATGAGTCGCTCACTTGGAGGGCGACCTGCAATCATGGTTTGCCTGGCACTTGGGGGACCCAGGGACATGGGACTTTCAATGGTAAATCTAAGACAGTCTCAGGCAGCTGAGATAAGCTGATCACTCTCACAACGAAGTTTAGGGACAGAGCTGCTGTAAAGCTAACTCGTGGTACTTTTCACTACAGCTCATGGGCAAATTGCTGACCCAGAGCCTTTTTATTTCCTGTGACCTCAGAGATCTCCCCTGGGTGTCTTTAACTTCCTCTTCCCATTTGATTATTTTCACTGAATGAAAGCCTGTGGGTTTCTACAAATCCTCAAATACAGTTCCCAAAGAAGGGAGGAAAATTCTGTTTATAAATTATGATAATTCCAATAACCATCTGGCTCCCCCTGTCTCCCCACCTTGTTCCAGTTTACTGTCACTTAACCCACTTTGGGGTCACATCTCCTACTGAAGACGTAATCCTGTGTGTGGACTTGAAGCCGTTCAGGAGTCTCTAGCCTGCTTCTCTGACCTTGTCCTGAGCTTGGTACCTGGGTACATGCTTCTCCCCTCCTTTGAATGGGCCCCTACTTGTCAATGTTTCTGTGTGCTGCTTCCTGCGTTGGTAATCCACCAAGGGTCCACGCTCCCTATAAATGGCACGAGGCACATGCAGAGGGTCCTGACTCCTCCAGCATCCCTAACATCATGACCAGCCTTGGCCTGCTCTTTGACTCCATGCTGCTGGGCTCTGCTCCTCATTGAGTCCAGGTCACAGTACAGGAGCCCCTCTGGGCCTCTCCGGCAGGGTCATCCACACATACAGCACCTCTGTGAGCTTTCGAGAAAGGTGCCCTTCTAGGCACATAAATTACAAAAAGGTGTTCCCTCTAGGATTACTAATCAGAAAAAAAGGTCTCCTTTCCTTGGGCAGCGTGTAAGGTGCAGAGCTTGGCAAACAGAGCCTTAGCTGGGTTTTAACTTCCCCTGGCATCCCCTTAGTTGAGTATGTACTTTATATAGCCGCATACCTAGCTCTCCTCCTAACTACTGACTAACCGGCCTGGCTGCCACCAGGTCCTGGCACAATGACGTGCTTTGTCTGTCTGAACAGATTTTGCCTCATTGCTGAGCACTGAACCTGACTCTGAATTTGCTCTTTGTCTGTCGTGCTCCCATCCTGCATCTTTCGGGCCACTCCCATCTAGGGGCTCATTCTTAACCTGACGGTGTATAAAAACTAATGCTTAAGCCTATCAACATCTAAACAGATACCATTGATAAGACAACATTTGCCCTTCCTATCAACTATCCTAATACAATCCAGTTTTAGTATCACAAAACCTACTACCCATTGGTTATAGTGCTTTATTACATTTGGTCTCCATGGGTTTCTGAATTGATTCAAGTCTTTTCTATCCTTTTCTTTTTCCAAAAGATGTTGATCTTGGGATAATGCTGCTTCCTCTTTCCAAAGACAGTTGGGGATTCTTAGATAGAAGACAGTTTCCTAATACAGTGTGGACTTCAGGCCTACCCCAAAATGTACGATTCCAGACTCCTCTGTGAAAAAGATCAAAGTGTGAAACCTGGCTGCTTCAACAGGAGTAACACCTAAAAGGTGGAACCAGAAAAGAGAAGTATGAGAAAGAGAGAGGGTGAACATCCCAGTTCTGGGAGGAAGGTGGTTCTGGCGAAGAAAAGCCATCCTGGACAGATGCAGAGCAAAAAACGGAGAGGAGAACAGCCGTTTGGACAAGCTGAAACACTTCACACTGAGCTTTTGGAAACTTATCCAGCCAAAGAGAATCTTTTGCTATTTGGAACTGCAGGCTTTGAAAGTTGAAGCGATTAGATCCAAGTCTCCCTCGTGGGACCTACGATTACCCTGAAGCTTGAGCCTGCCCGGAATCCTCCTCAAGCATTACTTTGTGGGAACAAACTGAACTTTATTTTGTGAGGAGGGATGGTACCCTCTGTTACTTTTAAATGGAAGCTGCTTCACAACTTGGGGAGCACTGCTGTCTCCACGATGGTACCTTTCCATAGCTAACTGTGGGCACAATAACATGTGAATACTTAAGAGATAATTTTAGTGCAACCACCAGATATGTATTATGTGGTGCACATACGTATGCACATATATATAACTACATATACTTTTAAAGATGAATAAATGCATACATCAAATTAAGATACCAAATGAAAGTTCATGAAGATGGTTACACAAGATACTTTTGTTTACAGAACATCAGTTGCCTTGAAATGCCTTTCTACAGGCATAGTGGAGATCAAAACCTGTGTGTATGTATATATACCTGTGTGGTGTGTGTGTGTGTATATAAAATACTTTAGCCACCAAAAATAGCTTAATAAATAGAAACAACTTCTCTAGGGTGCCTTTTCTCCTTAAAGTACAGTGTAAAGGATGTAGGACAAGTCTGGAAAGGGAAGTGTATCAGCATGCATACACCCCAGAGTGGGTTGAGTTGTTCACGCCTGACAAACGTCCACTCATCCTGTGACCACACGTCTTATGCGTCTAGTCTTCTCCTCCAGATGACTTCCTCGGGTTCTAACCACTGGCCCAGCAGACACATAATGATCTGCATTTGAAACTTGCTCAAGTTTTTATAACATTGCCACAAGGTGTACTTTGAGTTGCTCACTTTCAGCATGCTTCGTAGGAGGCGCAACAGTGGGAAGGGTAGCCTACTTACTTGTGTTTATCTTCTGGAGAGAAATATGCTTTTCCAGTTGTCTCCTTAGCTTCACCTCGGCTCCGTATTTGCCAGTGGTGCCATTGTCGGCCAGAATGAAGTGAGAATGCATGCTGTTGAGCACAGTGAGCTTGCTCATGGGGTTGGACATGGTCTGATATGGCCGCACAACCTGCAGGGTTTCAAAAGGAAGAGGAGGAAGTCAGAGAACAAAAGGGCAAAATATGAAAAGGAGAACCAGACAGAGAGGAGACAGAGAGAGAAGGAAAAATCAATTCTTTGGTACGGTGAAAATATTAGCACGGTGAGTAGAAGCAAGTGTTACAGTCAGTGTTCCCCAGTCCAAGCAAGATTATAAAGAATAACGTATGTATTTATATGCCGAATTTATACAGAAAACAGAGTTTGTGCTCTCGTTGGGCTCAAAAACTGCCATGTGAATGATGGTTTCATGTTGACGTCGATCTTTTGTCTGCTGATGAACCACAAATAATTTTAACATTTAGTAATTTTGGTTTTTTTCTTTCTCTTTTACACAATGCCCATATTTTTTTTAATGTTTATTTTTTTTTTATTTTGGGAGAGAGAGAGAGAGGAAGAGAGTGAGAAGGGAAGGGACAGAGAGAGAGAGGAAGAGAGAGAATCCCTAGCAGGCTCTGTGTTATCAGCACAGAGCCTGACTTGGGACTTGAACTCACAAATCATGAGATCATGACCTGAGCCCAAATCAGGAGTTGGACACTTAACCAACTGAGCCATCCAGGGGCCCCACATGACGTCCATACTCTTAATCGGCACAGCAGAGCAATCATGGTTCTGGAGTATGGGAGGCGGGGTGGGGTTCTCTTTCTGTCAAGCCCATTCAGTAATCTGAAGGTCTGTTCAGTCAAAAATCAACACTGTTCTTATTAGACACCTTATCTAAGTGGAAACGTTGACTATCAAATACCTGTCTCATGAAATGGATATGCATCAAAGTGTTCATCTCTGTCTTTTTTTGTGGTTGCATTATTTTAATTTTGTGGCGAATTATATTACCTAAAACAGTCATTCTTAGGGTGGTCTTTCATATTTTTGATATGAAAAGAAGAGCAAAACCTATCGTGAGTTTTAGTTGCCAGATCTCGTGGCTTTACGTACATCATCTATATTCCTTGCAACAATACCGCATGACGCTGTTCTGCTGAACTTGTAGATGGAGAAACAGCAATGGAGGTAAAATAGGTTCTTCAAGAGTGTATTACACACAAACCCAGAATTTACACCCAGGTCTGATTCCAAAATCTATGCTTACTATGTGTACTCCCCTTCCCCCCACTGCTTAGACACAATGGAGACAAGATGATGTTTTGGAAATCTCCTAAAATATTTAGGTAGAGACTTCGTTCAAGACTATAAAATGGAACATTGGACAAGCACACTATTGCACAGACCCAGTATAGTTATCCCTGTACTAAATCATCAGAATTGACAGAATAGAGATAAATGCTACAGGGTTTTTATTTCCTGCCTTTGTGCACTGTGTACGTTAATTACGGAGTTGAGATGCTCTTGTTAATGTTTAGTATGTAATAACTCACCATGAAAAGCTGTAGTAAGATTGAGTAGTTTGTTAAAGAAATTACAAAGTGATTTAGCAAGGACAGTCTTTAATAGTAAAGATCTCATAAAAGTCATTTTTTAGATCTTGATGCTGATTTCAAAATCCATTTCTATGTGCCTGGCAAACAGAATCTACTCAATAAATAGTGAATGAATGAACAGGAAAACTTGAGACAGGCATGCTTTTGTTCAAAATTAGAAAAAAGAAAGAACCCTGTTTTCTGAATTGTTTGGGAATTGATCTAATCTAAATTTAAAATGTGTAATTTTAAGCTTTTGAAATATCCTTCATTCCTTTTAATATATGTCTTATTTGTTAATGTAGCATTAATATAACATAAATTCATAGCTTCATTTTAGTTGACTCTTAATGATAAAGGAAACTCATAACTTTTTGATTATTGTTTCCAGTAATGGATGGGACTTTTTTTTCCTGTAACCGAACAGCATTCAATTACTCCTTTGTCTACATGAGCGAATGAAAGTCCCCAAAATACAGAGAGAGTGGTGTGCTAACTCCATCCTGAGTTCTTCATCACTGGAAGAGTGGGTCGCTTGTGGTTGAAATTCCCATTTTGTTGTTACTCATTTGTGATCATAAAACATTCATTCTACAGCACAGTTCAAGTTAATAAATATTAATGCTTTGTTGAAAGAGGCTTAGCAGACGGACTTTCTCCTATTCTTAAAGTGCCTCTGCATTGAACCTTTGGGCAAAAGAAAATGCTGTAGTTACTGTTCTCTCTTTTCCAACAGCAGGTCTCCAAGGCACCATGCCAAGAAGGAGGAAGACCCAAAGAATTTCCTTGAGAGGCAGGGGACAGCAGATTTTCTAGAGGTTAAACTATGCATGATAGTGAATTCCAGACACTTGTTCTAGGTGAGACATGAGAATACATTTTCTAATTCCTGGGAACTAATTAAGGACCATCAGTGAACATCAAATTTTTGAATGAATAAAGTAGTGAAAATAATTCTGAGTCAAGTGACATAACCACAAACTGAGAAGAGAACACCAATAAATCATCTAACTATACTCTGTATGTATGTTTCCTTCACTACAGGATTCTAAGGACAGTGATGCTTCAGTCTTCTGAATTTTGACCTTCTTTCCTGGTGAAACATGGTGTACCAGCTCTTTGGGAATACTGTCCATTTGAATCAGTCATGGTTAGAGGGTCAAATTTCCAGCATCACTCATCAATTTTAACTTCTTTGTCTAACTCCTCTCCATTTCATTTGATCTTGTATGAAGGTAAGTTAGAGGTGCGCATATATCGGTAGAGATTTTGTCTGCTGTTTAACAGGGGATATACATCTGAAAAATAACTAAATGCCCTAATTTATTTTCCTGTCATCACTGGAGGAAGATCTGCTGAACCCTGGAAAACTCAGAACATATGAGCCATGGAAATCCGTTTCAGTCCCCTTCGTTCTGCCAAGTGGCTGTGTGAATCCGAGGCACACGTTTTTAATCTGTAAAAGGGAAATGATAAAAACCACTTACCTCTTGGGGGTTAGATGAGATTTGAGGTGCAAAGTACCTGGCACCTTGCCTGGTTCCTGGCAGGCAATATATAAATGTGAATTCTTTCTCAAGCTCGGCTTTATTTTACCAACTATACTAGCGAACAAAATGACAGACAAATCACACCGTCTCTTGTTTTACGCAAGGGATTTAAATCAATCAATAGAAATAAAGGAAAAAATTAGCAGTCAGTTGGCAAAACACACAAAGTGTTTTCTACTTTGTCACCTCCTCTCAGGCCACTTCAGAGGGTGATGCTCTGGAATTGTTTGTGGGTTAACTGCAAAGGTGGAAACGACTTCCCAAATACTTCAGAAGAGGAATGTGTCTTGGCCTAACTTGCCTACAAAATCCACTTAATATTCTTCATAACAAACATACCAGCAGTCTATTCTTATTTGAGTTACAATTTGCATATCTACAAAAGATTTGCTGATCTTCCTGTTATGTTTCTCAAATAGGAAAATAATAACGTCTTTGTGCCACAGATGAATTCTTCCCTCTGACAACATTTTGGAGGTAACACATCCATTTTTATTGTTAAAGGCTCATAGAAAAGGATTTTTTTGGAAAGTGTGTGTGTGCATGTGTGTGTGTGTGTGCGTGTGTGTGCATGAGAGTGCATAACAAGAACAAATGTGACATGTTCATGACTTGTAGACAGACTTGTAGGCTCTAGCTTATTTTTCAGCCAGTGTTTTCTCAGAGAATCAAGCCCTAATGCCTATACATAATGGACCACCTCTCCTAAGAATATAGGATGGTCCAGGTTATGTACCATCTTTGAGAGAATTAAGAAAAGAGTCAATCAAACAATTTTCTGTGTTTATATTTCAGGTGAGGAACCTGGGAGGAGAAAGGCTGAATGACATCACAAAGGCCTACATATAAAGGGGTCTTGCATGATTGGTAAATACAGGACTATGTATACCCAGAAGGGAAATTTGCTTAAAAATGGATTTTAGATACTTTGCACTCTTTGGGTATCATGGGCCAGGATACCTCTAAGTGATAACATTTTGCCCCTCTTTCTTGTCCCCCAAGGGTAGATGAGAGAATTCTTCACTCTTTAATACATTGTATACCACTGTGTATTGGCTGATTGGTAAAATTCTGGTTCCAAGGCCTCTGTGTACCTTGACTCTGAAAGAGAAGCCATGAAGTGGAAGGTGTGTAAGAAGTTAAGGAAGGTGAAGGCCCTTTATGTCATGCGCTTGTCATTATCAATGCCAGGAGAGGAACGCTCCAGAGGCGTCATGGAAAATCTGAACATTCTTTATGGGTGGGTGTCAGCGTGCTGCATTTCTTATCCCTGGATGGGCTTAAGTAGATCATTTTGGAGCTGATCTAAGATACCTGCTTGAGTTTTCCTAGCTATTTTCACATGTGTTCTGGTCTCACTCAGGAGTACTCAGTGGGAAGTTAGGAGATGGAGGTTCTAGTTCCTTCCAGTTACTAATGTGTGGCCTTGGGCAACAAGTCTTTCAACTCATTCATTCCTTTGTTTATTCACTCGTTAAGAATGTCTTGAGGAAATGTATGTGATGACTATTGGGCTGGCTTGAGGAAACATATAATCCTGCATCTAGGTAATGTCTCTCACTAAGTGTTCAAATTATACATATTGAAAGAAACTTTTTGGTTGGTAGTTTGTCATAAAATAGAGGGTTTGACTATAATTTCTGAGGGCTTTCTACCTGTAGGATTGAGTCTGGACAGCCTGTGTTGAAAAGTACATTTGCTTCTTCCAAGTGAGTACAGAAAACTGACACAAAGGTGGTCCACTCATGTCCTGGGGTCTCTTTTCTTTGGTGGCCCTTTCCACAATGCAAGAACAGGGTGCTCATCTGCAGCTCCTTTCCCGAACAGAACTGACTTGAGCTAAACTGGATTTTTGAGTCATCAATCACAGGCCTTGGGCAATCCCTGAACTTACAATCTGGTGAGGTATGTATCAACATGCCCCTGCCAAGTAGCAGGCTAAGGGACGTGTGGCACATTGAATCAGCCTTTCCCTCCTAACAGCACTGTGATTTCACATTAGGCAGGAAGAAAAGTAGCGTTCATTGACCGTTTATTATATGTTAGGTACTGTGATAGACACCTTCTCATAGATTAATCCATTCCATGCTTATTTTATAGGCAAAACTATAGATGTTCAGAGAGGTAAAGTCTCTTGGCCCAAATGTGCCCCACTAACACCCTTCCTCTGACTCTATGCAGCATGTAGAACTTATGCTCCTGTGCAGGCCAGGAGGCATTTAGAGGGAAGATGGAAGGCCCAGCCTGATTTTAAGTTCATAAAGGATATTCTGATTGGTTTTGCTGGACATTTCTGCCAGTGGCTCAGCTGAGCGCTAAAATCCTTCTGACAGCTGATGAGATGATTTCCAGATGGGTCACCTAGAACTGCATAGCATGTAGGGGTCAGGAGAAGCACTAGCAGGCAGCGAGATGGGGTCTGTGCTTTGGAGAAAGGAAATAAAGGGGTGGGGCAAGGTTCTCTTAGGATCAGGCCTGAGTCTCTGGGAGGGATGAGGGGATACTGTTGAGACATGGGCAGCAGCCTCTGTGTCAGAGATAAAGGAACAGGGGGGCTGGGAGGATGAGATGAAAAACAAATAAAGGAAGGCACTGTGTATCCTCAAATCATAGCGAGGTCTGCACTCACAGGGACACTGGGCTCATTATTTCCTATTCAGCCAGCCCGGCGGTAAGTCTAGGGATAAAGCAGAGTCATATGAAACCCAGATGCTGCCTCCAGCCCAGCAATCCAAACAAGAAACCATCAAACCCAGGGATCTATCCCGAAGAGGGCCCAGATACCTCATCTGCATATTTCCTACCAAAATCCACGGGATGCGCAATTACATCGTTCCACAGCATTTTGCAAACATGTCCCTCAACTCATGGGCTTGCAGAGGGTTACAGTGTCCTCATTACAGGCTTTCTGTTCTAATGGGCTCACTTCCCTTTGCCCTGTCCTGAGGGGAGCCATGGACGATCCACATGAAGAGCCTACTAGCAGTGGGAAAATGACCTTGAGTTCTAAAAGGGGTTACTTGCTTGAGAAGTCACCACGTGTCAGTGGGATGATTTTAATATATGTTAAAAAATTCTCTGAAAATCTTCCCTTTTGGTCTGTGGTGGATTCAGTGACTCACTTCTAAGAAATAGAATAAAACAGAAGTGATGGTGTATGACTGGTGAAACTAGGTCATAAAAGGGTTCCTTTCAGCTCTCCTGGATCATTTACTCTGGGGGAAGCCAGCTGCCATAATAAAGCTGCCTTCTAGAGAGGTCCACATGGTGGGAAACTCCTACCAACAGCCATGTGAGTGAACCATCTTGGAAGAAGGTACCATTTTCCCATTCGATCCTTTACATGATGCAGCCCCAACTGATATCTTGACTGTGACCTTAAGGGAGGCCCACACCAGAACCACACAGATAAGCTGTTGATACATTCCTGACCCACAGAAACCATGAGACAAGAAATGTTGTTTTAAGCTATTAAGTTTTGGGGTAATTTGTTACACAGCACTAGACAACACCATAGCATATTAATGTTATGTTGAGACTTCAAAACGTATTCTCTCCTCTCTATTCTGGAATCACTGGTGCATCGTAATTTCATGACCTCTAGAGCCCCCCTGCATCTTTCCAGGGCTCCAGTCAGCTTTGGGGCTGTGGAGGGGCTGCCATCCTCCACTGTCTCAGTGTACCTGTCTGACTCCTCACACCATCTTTTCTCACTGGGAAGATGGTCTGACTCCCTCACCTACACAACAGCTAGTTGGGTGACCCTACACAGGTTGTTACCCTCTGCATCTCAGAGTCTCCATATGGAAATGGAGATTAATGATGAATATAACCACCTCAGCGGGGGTACTGTAAAGATTAAATGAGATCTAAAACACATATATGCATTCAAATAAATGATTGCTATGATCATGGAGAAGTCAGACTGCATCGTAGGAAAGGATGTGGTCTTGGGAGCTGGATGGCCAAGGCTGAAATACCAGCTATGTGACTTATTAGTCATGTAAGATTGGACAAGTTACTTAATCGTTTTGTGTTTAGTTTTATCATCAGTGATACGGAAGGATGAGAGTGATGCTAAAAGCAACAACTTCTGAATGCCATTATAAGAATTAAATGGTCATCTGTGATGGGTGCTGACATTTTTAAGCTCAACAAAAGTGGTGCTTTTATGAGAATTGTTGTTGTTATTATTATTATTATTATTATTATTATTATTATTATTATTTCATGGATAAATGCTAAACGTCCAGGCTGACACTTTAATATCCTGTCACCAACCCTTTGCTTACATACTCTTTTCCTTCTTCTTCATTTACAAGGATGCAGATGGCTCCTCTTCCCTTTAGCTCTGGACCATCATCTTGGGGCTGATCGAGGACATATTTCCTCAATTATATTCCCACTACCTTTATTTTCTCCCCTACCATCAACACATAAACAGACTCAAGTCTCTCCCTCCTTGAAGAAAAAAATCTCACAAATAATGGCTCCCTTCAGCTACTCATATCACTTCTCATCAGAGCTAAACTTTGAGAAGGTTAGTTTCCGTTGGCTGTCTCTACTTCTTCCCCTTCTCCCTCTTCGACCCAGTGACTTGAGACCAGCCCCTTCATCGTTCTTCGGAAACAGTTTTGACTGGTGATGCCAGTGACATCTGTTTTGATGAACTGTATGAACATTTCCAAGTCCTCATCCTCCTCACCTCTCAACTGTACCTGACATTGCCCTTCACTCTATCCTCCTGGAGCACACTTTTCCCTTGGCTTTCATAACAGCCTCTGGTTTTGCTTCTACCTCTCAGCCCTTCTTTTGGTTTCCCTCTGCCTAACCATTAAATATTGGACACCACCAGGATCCAGGTGTAGGCCCTCCTTTCCTTTACTCTACATACACTCCCTTGGTGATCTCATTCACCACAATGGCTTTAATTTTCATCTATATGCAGGTGCCACTTGAGTCTTGAGGGTATAGCCAGATCTTGCTTCTGCGACTCCACCTCATACTGGAGGTTACTGTCCTGCTGGACATTTTCACATAGATATCTCAAAGCAACTTTGAAATCAGCACATCCAAATCCAAGCTCAACATTGTCATCACTGAAACAGCAGTTCCTATGTCAGTGAATGTAGCCTAGAATCTGAACATGGTCCATGATTAGCTAGCGTTAGCTCCTATATAACTGCAACACACTTGGCTGAGTCTCCTTGTCTCTGAACTTCTCTTCTCGAATCCTCTCGATACATCTTATATAACCTAGTCCTAGAAGTCCAATAAATTCCATGTGAGAACCACTACTGGAAGGTTTTCCTAGCTCACAATTTGAAATCCTGTTTGGTTTGCCTGAGAAATAGGTGACAAATGCACTATTAAACCTCAGTTTTGAGGGCCTGAAATATAGAGATGGCATCAAAACAACACTTTCCAATTAAATATAAGAACTGTTAAAGGTTATAAAATCCTGAGAATAAATATATACTTCAGGGGGAAATAGAAGATATCATTGAAAGTCATGATAATCTAATAACCACATAAGATGATGTGTTGGAAATCTTCCCAAATACAATTTTATCCGCAAGTTAAAATGAAAAGTGCTTTTTCTTACAATCATGGCTAGATTTTTAATTTGGCATGTATTTTGTTAATCTAGATTTGAGAAAAGACAAATTACAAATGATTCACAAACTGTTCAATTACCTGAAACAATTCTGGTCAGACTGTTTTCTAAAGTAAGGAAATATAAGGCTAAAATGAGTCATGGAAAAATCGTAATTCAATGGAAATTCTTTCCTGACTTTATACTGGGGATATTTTCATTATCTGTTCAGATAGAAATTCTCTAGGGACAAAAAAAATAGTTCTGGTCATTCTTGTAGTTTATTTTTGAGTCCAATTTACAGGCATAAGATAGTTGCCAGTATCTCAACTAATAATAAAAACATCATTAAATATTTTCTTATAGATCACTTGGCATACTATTAGTTAATGCACCTGGGTGGCTCAGTCGGTTGAGCATCCAACTTCAGCTCAGGTCATGATCTCACAGTTCATGAGTTCGAGCCTCACATTGGGCATTGCTGTTGTCAGCACAGAGCCTACCCCAGATCCTCTGTACCCTTCTCTCTGCCCCTCCCCTGCTTGTGCTCTCTAAAAAATAAATGAATATGTATTTTAAAAAAAAGAGTATGGGCTTTGGAGACAGTAACTCTTACTTAGTTTTCTTACATAATGATACATACCTCATAAGCCTAAGCTATGCAATCACAGAGAGTTCAAACAGGAGCTCAATAAGTTCTAAGTACTACTATTATGATTATGCTCATACAGACTGTATAAATATAGAGCAAGTATTTTTGGAGTCCACTTTAAGATGATGAAATCAACCCTTACAGAGTTTAAGTCACACGTCAATGCCTCACCTTCACACCAAATATCATATTAGTGACCGATAAGAAACAAACAAACAAAAATTCAATCTCTAATTTTGAGTAACTTTTACCAAAATTGGGGAAGAGGAGGTCTGTAGGAGAATTATAATCATGGATATGACATTATGGGTGAAGTTAGTCATGGAAGACATCTGGTGGAGGTGAGCCTTGAGCTTAGTTTGACTCAAGAGTAGATTATGGGTTGTAATAAAAGAATGGGGCAGTAGGAATCATATGGAGAAATGACAGAGTAGTGAAACTTAATAGCTGAACAATATTCACTTTCACATTTAAAGGCAGGGTAAAAAATTATTACTGTCTACAATATTTGTAGCCTTATTGCTCATCAAATTCTGTTGTTTTGATCTATTAATTGGAGGTTTGGTTAAATAGAAGATATTTAAACTTGAAGAATCAAGGGTAGTTCATTCCTCAGTTGGGTGGACCATGCACCTCTCAAAAGGGTTACAGAAAGACTTGTTCTCATTCCATTCTTCTTTGCTCCCATATCCAACACATAGAAGCTTTATCATTCACCTCCCACCTTAACTTGCTACATAAGAAAATAGTTTTATATTTAGATGCTTGGTTAAAAAATGCCCTCATTATAGTTACTAAAGTATAATCAAGCTTGGGGGCCTGTATGGAGATGAAACCGTGGTAAAGCTGTGAACTAGGTAAGATTTATCATTATATTTTTTTTTCTGTAATGTCAATTTTCCTTGTAGCCTGAATTTCATCATGCCCAATCCATCTTCATGGTCTGAGCACCTCCTACATGTGAGGCTCTAAGTTGAGCTGTGAGAATCCGAAGCTAATGCCCTGTATCTTCAAAGTCTAACCTAAAATCTAGCCAAGAGATCAGACGTGAAGCGAGGTAGATGCTTAAGAATATCTGGAAGCAGACCTAAAGGCAAGTTAATCTTTCTTCTTTATGTTAAGGGCTAGTCTTTGCCTTTATAGTGCCATTCCAAAGGGGTAATCAATGCTAAGATGAATAGTAAGTGCCTTGTCTACAACTTGGATCACTAGAATATCCATAGAACTACTTGAGTGTTCAGCTTCTCAAAGTGCTCATCTGAGGGCCAGCCCCACAGAAATAAAAAGATCTATATTTTCTCTCTGTCTGGAAATAAACCTACTGTAATAAAATATTCGGCATATGAAGTAGAGCCTTTCTTTTATCCTATTTTTATTTCATATAAGTTTCCTAGATTTCCCTTGAAAATTATTTTGTGCCACCTCAACCTTATTCTGAAATCTACACACAGACTAGGACAAAAATACAAATCATTTTTTTTTAAATGAGTGCATTTTGATAGAATTCTGAAGTGGTAAAGATTTTTAATAATGTGTTAGTATTTTTCCCTCTGATACCTGGTGTCTGATGCTAAAAGGTTTATTTTCTTGATGTTTATTATATGTAGTTTTTGCTATATATGATGAAAGGAAAAGGACAGAAGGCAGTAAATTAAGCTAAGCTATGGAAATTCTTATAACTACTTAAGAAGCTTATCGGACAAGACTTCTACTTCAATGATTTTGGGGGGACATTTCACAAGTGACCACTAACTAATACTTTATTCAAATACTTCTTTTTAGGACAACCTGGCACCATATTCCTTTTTAATCATAACATTAGAAGAGTAAACACATACAAATTTCCCTCAAACTGTGTCATAAATCAGGTACACCAAGAGCAGCATTTATGGTCTGAGTAATTTATAATGTGAAAAACAAATTCGATTACTGTTCAAGACCCTGAGAAAGCCTATGCATATTCCAACTCCCCAATTTTGAGGGGGAGGGTGGGAATATACAGAATGATTGAAATTCAATAGACTTTGGTCAAAGATAGTAAGAAACTAAAATTCACTGTTTTTCCTGTGTTCTTTATGATCTGTCAATGTCAATCCTTTTCTTGATGGTCTCTGCAGGGTTCACCTGGATCTGTGTGAGCCACGGTGTGCCTCTTTCAGGCCCCTGTGAGCAGGAAGAATGAATGTGCACATTTTACTGAACATGAGTGACTCCTACTGTCCTCTGGGGTCAAGGCTATTTTTTCACTGGGAAGTCAGACAGTGCAACTCAGCCTCACTGGCTTAGGCATGTGTAAGTTCCTATTGGCGTAACACTGGGAAGAAATATGGGGAGAAAGAAAGTAAGTTAAAAGGAGGAGCATAAGAAGAGGTGAAATCAGAGGAAAAGAACGCAAATTGGAAGAAGATGAATCAGGGGTCATTTCTCCAACCATGCAAGGCAAGTAAATGCAAAGCAAGTACTATCTTTCTGCACTCATATAGAATTTACAAGACACACAAAATGACACAAAAAGGCAGTGGGCAAATGTTTAGGCAACTGAGGTAATTATTTGGTTACTCTATCTTGAATAAAGAAATAAGCAGCTGTTTATTCATAGTTCATCTGAGTAAGAAAGTTCCAAAATGGTTCCCCCCCTCCTCAAAAATTGAATAATAGTAACTCAGGTTTACACTAAGACGTCCTGAAGCAATGGACATTTAAAAATGACTTCTGAATCATCACATTTTAAATAATTAATTCATTTGTTAACAAAATGCACTATTAAGTACTTTTGGTACCAGGGGTGCTTCAGCGTATTCGAATTCTCTAAGAAATATATTTGCTCTAGTTCATAAGCAACTTCAAAGCCAGCTTGGAATCTGAGGCAAGGATTAACTCAAGTATATTTCATCAAAGACTAGTTGCAGATACTCTGAAAAAAATTACTAACGCTTGTTTTTCTGGTCAGTTCTGCCTACATACCACTTTGGAAATTGCTGCTTGAGATACTCAAAGCATGTGTGTTGTAAAACAGCCAGTAAGTTTTAGTTAAGAGAATAATACACTGATAAAACTAGGACCTCATTTCTTACCCTCTGTTTTTAGTAAATTAGTGTTTCTACATGTAATTTGGTAGCATTGATATGGACACCTCTTATCACGTAAAGGTTCTGAAGGATGTAAAGAGTGTTTGTCTACTGTATTTCATGATGTTTGATTTTTTTTATTCAAAGTATTTTGCATTGCATTAAAAATTGTGTATGTTTGATTTCACTCTTATGTGGAATTTAAGAAACAAAACAGATAAAAATAGAGGAAGGGAAGGAAAAATTAAATAAGAAAAAAACAGAGAGGGAAGCAAACCTTAAGAGACTCTTAACTGTAGAGAACAAACTGAGGGTTGCTGGAGGGGAGGTGGGTAGGGGGATGGGCTAAATGGCAGATGGGCATTAAGAAAGGCACTTGTTGTGATGAGCACTGGGTGTTACATGTAAGTGATGAATAACTAAATTCTACTCCTGACACCAATATTACACTATGTTAACTAACTTGAATTTAAATAAAAATTTGGAAGAAAAAAATTACACATGTTGTGTTACATTAAATAAGATGCTTTCAGGAGTGCCTGAGTGGCTCAGTTAGTTAAGCGTCCGACTTCAGCTCAGGTCATGATCTCATGGTTTGTGGGTTCAAGCCCTGCATCGGGTTCTGTGCTGACAGCTCAGAGCCTGGAGCCTGCTTCAGATTCTGTGTCTCCCTCTCTCTCTGCCCCTCCCCCGATCATGTTCTGTCTCTATCTCTCAAAAATAAATTAAAATGTTAAAAAAAATGTTAAATAAGATGGTTTCAGTGCACAATAGAAGAAGCAATTTAAGACCCATCAATTCTCAACCTCTTTGATTTTTTTTGGCGCAGATACTTGGAAAAAAACTACTTAGCACATGTGTTACACTTCATGGCAGGCCTTCATTAGGAAGGGAAGACTATATTGATCTGATGTAGAGGTGCAATGACCAATAGTTTATTGTAAAAATTATCAGTGGAAAAAGCAGTGAATAAAGTATGGCAATTAGAGTTTAAGCACAATTCCTATCAGTGGCATTTTGAGAAGAGTTATATAAGAGAAAGTCTGGTGGTTAGTAGGAGAGAAAACCCTCTCAGGGAGTTTGTGGATAATCTGTTTGTGGTAAACAAAACAAAAACAAGACCCTAGAAGAAATGGAAGTAAGATGATGACTCAGAAAAAGTAAGATAAATTCTCTCTGGCAAAACCCTTTGACTGATCAGTCAATGTGTGGCTCTGGACCTGAGAAAAGGAAAGAGAGGTTGGCACCTTGCAGAGTATGGTCAAGGGTTTATGAGTAGTTTCCAAAAGGAAGATCTAGAATGATGCTGTGCACACTCCCTGCACAAGCAGGGAAGCCACAGCTTGAATGGAAAGCATCTTCCTCTGTGGCTTTCCTGGGCTAGTGGAAGGGTACTCAAATAATAAAGAAGCTGGAGACTTGGGGCGAGAGGGTCCCCATTTAATACTGTAGTCAATGAACTCATGCTGTTCTATGTTACCTGGTGTTAATTCATCTTAACTGGACTGTGTCAAGAGAACTAGCAAGGTTTGATGGGTGAGGAAAGACCACTGCTTGATTCAAACCAAGAGGATAGTTAATAAATCTTACTTCAGACCTGTTTTGATCATAAGAATTGACATTGGAGTTTACAAAGACAGATTTTGGAAAATACATGGTCTTGTAGTAAACTACTCCTAACATGAATTTCATTGTGGGAGGTGTGGGCTAAGAGAATACTGTAATATGCATATTTTGAATTCTCATTTTATTTTGCTCTTTTGATATCACCTTTAAGAAAAGTCACAGACAGGGGCAGTTTCTAGGACTTACATCTCTTCCAATGAGGTCCTCTTGGTTTTCCACTATTCCCCAGGGGGCGATGCCTATGGTACATATCTTCCCTCGAGACTTAGATGCATGGTCCTTCAGGGCATCCCCAACATGGCGAATAACACCTAAGAGGAAAAAGAGAAGTATTACTCTTTTTTTTTTAAAGCAATTACTCACCATTGTTCTAAAGGAAACTGTGATAAGGGTGGTTCACAAGGTTATACACAATGAATATAAAGTTTTGACACATTTCTACATGTGTTCAGAAGAGAACATAAATTTATGGCTTTAATGTCAGATACATTTGCAGGACTTGTATATGAACTCTAGCAATGCATTTCTTATTCTCCTTTAAATTCTTTTTTTCCTAAGAAAAAATTAGAAAGCATCCAATGTCAAAAAAAAAAAAGAGGGGTCCCTGGGTGGCTCAGTTGGTTAAGCATCTGACTTAGGCTCACGATATCATGGCTCGTGGGTTCGAGCCCTGCATTGGGCTCTGTGCTGACAGCTCAGAGCCTGGAGCCTCCTTGGGATTCTGTGTCTCCGTCTCTCTCTGCCCCTCCCCTGCTTGCACTCTGTCTCTCACTCAAAAATAAACAAACATTAAAAAAATAAAAGAAAAAGAAAGAAAGAAAGAAAAAATTGAATACAGTTCTTTAAACTTAGGGAATCTTTTTCTTGTTCTATAAGCATAATGATGTTAGTATGACTAAGAACCAGTGCCATGAGTACATCCTATAAAAAAGCACCATGCTTAATATTATATTAACTTTATACCAGAGTTTGTGTATGAGTTAGGGTCATTCAAATAGAGTAGTTACTTAGCTCAGATTTTGTTAACCTTTATTTCATCTTCTTATTTATCGACATATAAGGTGGAGACCCTACTTACAAAGAAAACCTTGGCATATTACGTGGAAAATTTATGTTGAAAATATGTAAATACAGCTTTTTAGCTTCATCAATGAAAGTGTTTTCCTCTCCTGTCATAAATGACTTTCCACATCACTGTGGCCTTCCTCACTGTAGTTAAACTGAAAAAAATCAGTTTACAAGACGGTACGGAACCTCTCTCTTATCTGTTAATAAAGATAAATTGCATTTAAAAAAGATGCAACTTCTAATCTGTTAACCTCCCTCTCAAATAATCATTTTTTTATAGACGATATAAAATATCTTTTCTAAGAAAAGTTATTTCCACTTATCAAAATTCCACCTATTCCTCAAGGAAAAATCCACACCTAGTGCCATCTCCTATGTGAAAGTTCAATTGGATTTGATTTTTTCCTCCCTTTGAACAGGATTGCAGTTTGCATATCTCAAACAGTGCTGTATGTTACCTAACATATTCTTCCGAGATTCACAATCCCACATGAGGCTGTCTCCTCTAAGGGCAAAACTCCTTGCAGGGAAGGTTGGGGGGGGGGGGTCAGTGTCTTACTTCATCTTTGTATGCCTCACGTGCTAGCACAGAGTAAGGGTTCTTTTTTTTTTTTTTAATTTTTTGTAACGTTTATTTATTTTTGAGACCGAGAGAGACAGAGCATGAACAGGGGAGGGGCAGAGAGAGAGGGAGACACAGAATCTGAAACAGGCTCCAGGCTCTGAGCTGTCAGCACAGAGCCCGATGCGGGGCTCGAACTCACGGACCGTGAGATCATGACCTGAGCCGAAGTCAGACGCTTAACCGACCAAGCCACCCAGGCGCCCCACACAGAGTAAGGGTTCTAATACTGCATGAAACTGTCAAAATGCACCAGGAAATTTAATCATGAGAGAGGACACATTTATGTGAATCACTCCATTCTGAAATATTCAGAAGATCAAACAGAAATACCCTCCTTTAAAAAAAAAAATCAACTAAAACCGTGTAAATAACACTAATCCATGTTGGGATATGCTGGCGTGTTGATAAGAATACAATTTCACTTCGTAGCTTATCTAGGGATCTTCTAAAATAGAGTACCGGTGAAGAAAAACAAATGTAAGAGTCAAGCTGTGAATATCAGTATTCATTGTGTTTCCCTATTTGCATGCAAAACTCCTTTCAGGGCCCATCCTGGACAAGAAGTTTAACTTCCTATGCCCTCCATCAGCCACAATTCTATTGCCGTTTAGGTAATCTGAGATGCCATCATTAGAACTTCACTTTGGGTATTGGATTGAACACTAGCCTGGAGTGAGGCAGAGATGAATTCTTTGGTTTATTACAGAATTCATGCTGTAACTTCTTTTGATACGGGGTGCATTTCATAAAGGAAGAAAAGTAATAAACAGTGCTCTGAGTTCCCAGAAACAGAAGATTGTTAAGAGTTTCTTTGGGACCTTTAGAAACCTTTGAGTGGGTGTGTATATGAGGTGCAGATTATGCCAGGAAAGCAAAACACTGAATAATCACAAGTGAACGATGCCAGCTAAGCTGAATGAAAGCAGGAGCCTAAGGCCTGAACAGCCACCAAAAGCTAATTGCTTTGTAGATACTTGATTACTACAAAACAAACAGCAAAGAGCTGACACAGAGCATTCTAAGATCATGTCAGTTTACAGACTGAGTCAGGATTTCACGTAACAATGAGGAGCGGGGCCATGTGCAGAGTTCACTGCTGAAATGTGCCTACAGGGTTGTAGGCTGAGCCTTCACAAGTTCTAGGTATTGAGGAGAATTCTGAGTGCAGGTCTTGGTCACATATCACCCAAGCTGCGAACAAATGAGTAAATAATATTGAGATGAATTCGTTGGTCCAGGGTTATGTTCAGACTGTTCCACAACTCCACATTGCACGGAGCCTGGAAATAAGTCTGAGTGAACATGCTACACTATAACTTGTGTACTTCCAATGGGCACTTCTGGGGAAGTGTGTCAGGCTGGGGAAATATGTCTGAGCAATTTACAGGCATCCATTCCATGATCGGCTCCACATTAATAATGTGCTGCATGTAAGCGCTTAAAGGTTTGGGAGAATTGATTTGACAGCCTACCTGTATCACAATACAGAGAAACTCATTTGGCAGGTAGAAAAAATTGCCTGGAATTCAGAGTGTGATGTGTCTTCTATTGGAGTTGATTTAATAAACTATTTAAAAAATTTTGTTTAATGTTTATTTATTTTTGAGAGACAGAGTGTGAGTGAGGGAGGGGCAGAGAGAGAGAGGGAGACACAGACTCCCAAGCAGGCTCCAGGCTCTGAGCTGTCAACACAGAGCCCATTGCAGGGCTCGAACCCATGAATCGTGAGATCATGACCTGAGCCAAAGACGGACGTTTAATGACTGAGCCACCCAGGTGTCCCTTAATAAACTATTTTAAATAATAAACACACAATACTCCAGATGTTGCTGTCACAATTTATGTCCCTGATAAAATGGGCATTTTGCAAAATTTAGAGCTATGTGCACCAGACTTAAAATTACTTAAAGATCAGACACAGAGCTTCCAAGTTTAGAGCAAAAGTTATTCTTTGAAATATTACTGGATACTTAATTGGCAGTTTGAGGTACTGAAAATATCCTGTGAAATTCCATTAGTCATGTTTACAAATTCTGGATAGTCAAGTATTAAATAGCCCAACCTGCTTCCCAGGTGTAAGTAATTCTTCTTGGTTGAAAACTAACTGTATGGTTATCGTGTGGGTTAAGGGAGGGCAGAAGAATCTGTGAGACGAGGGAGAACCAGTGAACGTGGACACATGGGGAAGAGAGATAGCTGTGGGAATGTCAACATTGTTAGCCCTAGGAGAAAACGATCTTAGGTACAACATTCTCATGGCCTTAGGTTGCCTCTGTCTGACTTCCAGTTACCTGTGTTAACCCCTCCAGTGAATATCCACGCGCCGGTTGTCATGGCCGCTTTGATGAGACCTTTTCCAAAGACTTGCTTGAGTTTTGGCTGGAGTTCAAAGTTCTGCAGGCCCCCGTGCACAGAGATGAGAAGCTTGGGAAGCTCCAGCTGCCATTCCTTGGTCATCAGGTGTAGGAGGAGATCAGGTTTCGTATCGAAGGATACTCGCACGTACTAGAACAAGAGTGGCCACCGATTAGGGAGACAGGGCAGGGCTGGCTGCTGGGGCTTATCCTTCCCGATTGCAAGGATAGGTGTAGCACGAGAAGAAAACATCTCCTAAAACAGCTGATTTTTGAAAAGAGGCAAATCATTTTCTTTACCACGAGAGTCTTCGTTAGGTGAAGGCATTTGCCACTTTTAAAGGTGTTCTTGAAATTGTGACTTATTACAGACTTTAAAATTGTTCGATTTTCTAAAATGCACTGTGAGCCCAGCTTTGCCCAGTTATGCCACCTGGACGTAGATATAGATGTTTCTGCGACCCTGTCACTTTGAGAGGTTTTGAGAAATTCTGCAGTTCTACATCATGTAATAAGAATTTTAAAATAAGGCAATAGCTATCTTTATTTAATTTACAAAAACTGAATACCAAACATTTATCTTTTAAAGAAGACAAGTGACGAAAGACGTGCCCATCGTTCTTGTAGAATAATCTTAAAAAATGAAAGTGTATATCAGATTTCAAGGTGTTAGCAGATGCAACTGGAAATAAGTGATACTAAGTATACATAAAGGAAATGCTATAAATACACACAATGAAAAACATCTATATAATCATATACATGCTCATTTAGATCTCAGTTTAATTATATAAGGATTTCCATCTTTAGCTGGAAACAACTGAAATACCGGGCAAATACATTTGAAAGCCTTTTGAAATGCATTGCTGAGAGGGCATTTAAAGAGCAAACATCCAGATTCCTAAAACAGAGTAGAAGCTGGGTCCTCAGGAGACAAGGAAGGACCAAAGCAGGCTTTGGACTTGAGGGTTTCTCAATTCTGCAAAACGGCACCTGCTTTCCTGGCATCATGCAGGATGGATGAGTCTAATGGGCCACCCCAGGTAAGCTGGGACACTGTTTCAAAGGGCTCCACTCTCAAGTGTAAGGAGGAAAAAAGTAAGAAAGTCTGATGTACAGAAGAAGACAGCAAGGAAGCCTGCCTGCTTCTACCTTGTTTCTGAGTGGATGGGGAAAAAATTCCTCTCTGATTATTTATAAACAAGGGGGGCTCTCAGGACCCCTGGGTGACTCAGTTGGTTAAGTCTTGGACTTCAGCTCAGGTCATGATCTCACAGTTCATGAGTTCGAGCCCTGTGTCAGGCTCTGTGCTGACAGCTCAGAACCTGGAGCCTGCTTGGGATTCTGTGTCTCCTTCTCTCTCTGTCCCTCCCCCTCTCATTCTCTCTCCCTCTCTCTCTGTCTCTCAAAAATAAAATAAACATAAAAAAAAATAAACAAGGCCCCCCCCCCCTTCACACAGACTTTGATCCACAATGACGCTATCAGTGTGGTTTGAAAAACACCAGACTATTTAATTTGAAATGGTTCTGGCTGGGCAGTGGTTCCAGATAACAGGAAGAAGCAAATGCAGATCGTTTGTGGAGGAATGCATGCTCAATCCAGTGCTCAGATAGTTCCCATTGGAAAATAAGCATGTCGTAGTAAAAAATAAATAAATAAATGAAATGTATTGCACAAGGAAATGAAGCAGTATGAGTGAGGACCAAAAAAAATAACAGGTAGCAGAGTAAGATCCTCAAAGATATTGAAATATTCATAGAATATAAGATAGCTATCTTTAATATATTAAAAACCTGAATGAGATTATCGAAGGCATCAATGAGGAACAACAGACTATAAGACCAATACATTTGAAAAAGAATCAAAAACAACTTCTAGAAATAAAAATGCAATAATTTAAATGAAAAATACAATGGAAAAGTTAAGCTACAGATTAGACACACTAATGATAGATCCAGAGAAATAAGCCAGATGCAGCCTTAAGAGACAAAGGAATTGAAAACAGAAGCAACATTGAAAACCTTGGAACAGAGCATCTGAATTCTAGATGGAAATAAAAGAGACAGGGAAGAACCAACCCTTGAACAGATACTGGCTGGGAAATTTTCAGAAATGTTGAAAGATACACATTCTCAGATCGGGGAACGTCAATGAATCCCAAGCAGAATAAACAAAAACAAACCCCACTCAGCAACACCTCACAGGGAACACCAAAAGAAGGGAGGAAAAATTCAAAAGCCACTAGAAAATAAGACAAACCACCTACAAGGAAACAGTCATTTTAAGGCAGAAGGTCTACTCCTCAACAGCAAAAATGTGTGCCACAAGCCAGTGCCTTCAATGTGCCAAGAGAAATTATCTGTCAGTGTAAAATTCTATATTCAGCGAAAATATCTTTCAAAGATGAGAGCAAATTATAGACATTTTCAGACTACCCAAACTGAGCATTTATCTCCGGCAGACTTCACTGAAGGAAGTTTTAAGATATATACAGCAGGGAGAAATTACATGATCCCGCATGGACGATCTGGGATACAAGAAAGAATGGCAAACAAAAAAATTAGCAAATACACTGTAAATCTAAAAAAGCATTGCCTGTATAATATAAAATGATGATAATATCTAACGTGTGGTGGGAAGGGAAAGAGCTAAAGCAGTGGATATTACAGCATATACGTGAGTTGGGAGCAATCAGCATTAAAGCATTCTAAACTCTGTATGTCCCGTGGGAGAGAAAAGAAAGGTACCGACTAACTTCGGAAATTGTTAAGTATTCACCTTGAAGTAGTAGAACCACGAAAAGAGCAGACGTGCATGCAATGCAAACATATGCTTTTAGATGTATAAGTAAAGAAAGTTATACAGGAGATGACAATTTATCACAAAATTTTTGGATCTAAGAGCCCCCGCTGTTGCAAAAAAAAAAAAAAAGTTCAAATTATGTCAATGCTTTTGTTAAAGCCTATTTTAAATATATTTAACTGAAACAAGAGGCAAAGTAGCTGAAAACATGAAAGCAGCTTGACAAAATAAACTGCATCATCCAGAAATACCAAGGAGCTAAAGTTTCCTACGTACCAATACCAGAAATCCAAAGACGTGTTGGGATCTAATGAGCTGGTTTTATATTGATTTAATCTATGTAGCAAAAACCAATTCCGGAACAGAAAGAGTAAAGGTTGGCAATTTTAGCTAAATACATTAGACCAAGAGAATTGTAACTAGAGTTTACAATGTGTGAATTGGTGTAGTTTACACACAAGCTTTCCTGCAGAGGATAAGACCTTTCTGAGATCTAACAACAGAAATTTTCAGTAACAACAGGCATGCATTTTGGTGCCACACAAGGAGCTTTGGGGCTGAAGGGTGGGTATTGGAGTGGTAGATGCAAACACAGTGTTTCTTAGACAAAGGCTATGTTATTGTTTCTCTATTATTACATTTATTAGCTCACTGAGTGACTCTGTGAAAAATATCTAGATAACAAATGCTATAAGATCAAAGAATAAAGTGCTTTCTGTCCCCATGCACTGAATCTATGCCACTTGAGTAGTTAAAATTTGGCAGCTCTGCTGAATTGAATTTATGTCATTTTGACTAATTCCAGAAAGGGGTGTTTAGTGAAATAAATTAGGACTGGGACTCACAAGGCTTCCCAACTAGACAAACCAAAAATGCTTAGTGTGGGAGATGATAAAAAATTGCTTTTTTAAATTACTGTTCTCTTATTCATCCTCTTACACTTTAAAAAAAAGAGAAAAAAAAAGAACCTCATAAAAGTGACCAAAAAATCTACTGAATGTATTAAAATTCCTTTTGAATTAGCCTAGTATTTTTCCCAGTTAAGGAAAGCTTGCTCATGATCACAGAGCTCTTGTTAATCTGGTAAATGCTCTAGTAGGGAATGAACGACCTTGAATCACCTTGTCCCCTGCTCTGTCTTACAGATGGGGAAACAGAGGCACTAGGTGTCTTGTCTGAGAAAACAAACAAAAACCCTAAACCCAAAACCAAGACCCTTGTATATTTACTACACTCCTGCAACATACATTATTTCACAGACTCCTCCCAGTAATGACGAGGTTGGTATCATCCACATTTCACTGATGGGGAACAGAAAGGATCCATCAGGTTCAACCAATAGTAAGTGGTAATGATAGGGTCCATAGCCCAGGTCTGCTGATGCCAGAGTCCTTGCTCTTGACCTCAAAGTAAAAGTGCCCTTTCCACCTTCCGTCTCCTTTTGCTTTACCTATAAGCAGTCTCAAAGTTCTAAAGATCCGTTTCTGAAATGAATGTTTTCAGCCAGGGCTTTCCCTCTATTCCTTCAGTTGCCACTTTAGGAATACATTCTCCTTACTAGGATGTCAGTTTGGATTATGCCAACAGCCTCCAAACGGCTTCTCTAACCCCACGTCCTCAACAAGACACCGACAGAGATCTTTCTACAATTCCTTTTTGATCACACTATTTTTCAGTTCAAATTGTTACATTATATATAAACTCTAATTCTGCCTGTCATGATCCCCCACAATTTAGCTTGACCCCACCTAGAGGTGTTCCCCACTTCTCTCTGCATTTGGCTAATGCTGTTCCCTAAATCCTAGAAACCCAGTTCCTCTCTTTGTCATCTACAGAAATCATTCCCATCTTTCAAAGGCTTTTACTTACTTTTCCTAAGAATGCAAGCTCATGTTGATGCAGCATAACTATCAACCTAACCCAATGGGATTTTTTTTTCTGGTTGTTTCTTGCACGTGCCCGTTTTCTCTGCCCATGTTGCAAGATCTGTGAGGGCAGGCACTGTGTTTGACTTGACTGTGATTTTTGATCTTTCACACTGGCTACGAAGTAGTCAGTCTTAGAAGTCAAAGGGAACTTAGCAATATCTTGGCCACCATGGCAACTAGAAATCATCTAGTTCAATTTTTCTGCTTTACAGGGCAAGACAGCAGACCCCTAAAAGATGAGGGACTGAGACCTGAGAGCTAATCAACCACTCACATAATCCATTATTTAAGCTACTGCTGCGGTGCAAAACTCTCGGGTGAGCTGTGCTTCTGAAACATTAACGTGCACAACTCGCCTGGGGACCTTGTCGGAAATGCAGGTTGGAATTCAGTAGGTTCGGGGTGGTGTTTGAAGTTTTTTATTTCTCACTAGCTCCTCGGGGACCATGTAAGAAGCAAGGATTACAACTCCTCCCCAGACCAAAGATTCTAAGTGGTGTCTTGGGTTTGTCATTGGGCCAAAGGGAAGAAAGAACACTCAGTATTTTACATGAAAAATCATAGAGAAGAACGGAGGAAATACTGGAGGAATTATTCAGGTGACAATAAATAGGAAAGTGCAACCATTTTCAGACTACCCAAATTACCTCCAACTACCTGACCCTTGGAGAATAAAAGGCAAGAGTCTTTTTCTTTTTTTAAAAAGGAAGAATTTAAATGAATCAATTAATTGCTTTTTGTCATTGTTATTGTTTAGTAACTCAGCAAGTGGTTTGGGAATAAGAGGCTAATTAAAATGAAGGGATACAATGACACTGTACAATTATCTGAAGATGTCAATTTTTAAATTCCACTCTTACACCCATAAAAAGCAAGTTAGTCAGTGAACTCTCCAGGTGCTTGTAATAGAACAGCTAACTCATGTACCGAATCAGCAGCTTCAAGGTCATAAATGGTTGTTCCCAGAGTAATTAATAAACGGTCAATGTGATTTGAAACAAGGAGCTCTCTTGGTCGTCAAGATAAGCAGTTTTGACTGTCCACATGTGAGCTCATTAATTGCTAAGGGATCACCTTACAAATAACAAGAAATCTTCCTGATGGGTATACCAAATCTGGTCACCTGGGCATTACTCTGACGTGGTGAGTGATATGTGCTTCCATTTATAGATTTTCCCATCACGGGCAGTGCCACACTCTAGCATCAGGCACTGGTGCTCTAAGACCTTTGGCCAATCTGAGCACCTTCTCTTGTGAAATGCTGGCGCTCCTGACCACCTCACAGGATGCTAGGAGGATTAAATTGTGGAAACTCACCTGGTGTGGGAGAAAAACCAATACATGTAAATTGAATACAGGTTACACTCACCTTTTAAATTACTTGTGCATACTATGGGATCCAAATATCTGTCCTTTAACTCTTTAGTGGATATGTTAAAGTAGCCTTTTGTTTCTCAACTCGGAGTTATCTGGGGAGTGACTGGTGCAGCTGTTTATCTATATCTGTGCATTTCTTTTTAAAAAAATTTTTTTTAATGTTTATTTGAGACAGAGAGAGACAGCATGAACAGGGGAGGGTCAGAGAGAGAGGGAGACACAGAATCCGAAGCAGGCTCCAGGCTCTGAGCTGTCAGCACAGAGCCCGACGCGGGGCTCGAACGACGGACCACGAGGTCCTGACCTGAGCCAAAGTTGGACGCTTAACCGACTGAGCCACCCAGGCGCCCCTATCTATCTATATAAAAGCACCTGCTGAGAGCAAAACTACCACCTCTGCTCTAGGCTGCCTGGCCCATCCTTCTCTCATGAGCCCTTAGTTCCTCACTTTATAATTTCTAGAGATAAGCTGAGCTCAAACCAGTTGCCCATGCCTAGAATAATCATCTTCTTTTCCCTTCTATCATTAGTGCCCCTGCCTGGCTGATGTGTGATGAGCGGATGACATCCAGGCCAGCACCACAAGAATGCTCTTCAGTAAATAGAGGTTTGATTTAGTTGAAGTTGTACCATTTGATCTGTTCTCAGGTGCTTTAGAGGCCAATGCATCCAGCATGATTTCCATAAAGAACACATATTTTGAAGAGCAAACCACCAGCTGGTAAATTAAATTGTGAGAGACGATCATTGAAAACTAAGGATTTCTTTTGTTTTTGGTGGAAGGGCACAGGGCTTTGGTAACTGAAGCCTGAGTTTTTGTTCTTGATTCTAAAGGTCTCTTTGGTAAAAGCAGGCGACTTCACGGCAGCTTTTGCTAATGCCACTCTTCCTGCTTCTTCACTAGCAATGTTACGATTCGTTCATCAGAACAGGACTCAACTTTACCATGGCCTCACTCCCCACTCATGTGGGGCTTGTAGACATGTCACAGACTAGACAGCATCGTTCTCCCTTTATAACACCCAGGGTGGGCAGAGGCTGGGTGTGTGTTGTATGTGTGCGTGGGGGGTGGGGTGGGAAGAGAAATAGTTGTTACTACTCAGAGAAGGCTGGGGCTGTTTACTTAGGATGTAATAATTCTCCTTGTGGTATTCTGGACTTGAGAGTGGGTGGAACAATTTGGCTCTGACAATGAACGAGTGACCTCTTCAGCCCTAAATTTTTACTCACATAACTTTGCCCAGTTGTCTAAATGAAAATAGAAAAGCTGCAGAATGATAAACCTGGCTACACTCCTGGAAACGATAAATGACAAATCCTAATACTGCAAAGCCATCTTTACTTCTGGGAAATTATCGAGTGGTATTTGTGAGTAGCGCTTGTTCAGAGTAATGGAATTACCACTGCTAACTCTATTTGAACGCTTACTTTTAAAGCTTTTCTTCCCAGGCTGTCGGGGGAAATCTGGCCTAGTTTTCTTTATGTTGAGAAATGTGATAAGCATCATTTTATTTTTTTAATTCTTGTAGCCACATTCTTAAATGAGTACTTTTAATTAAAGCTGTGGCCAAGGAGACCATGTCATATCAGACTGCTAAGATAATTTTGCTGATACTGGCTCTCTAAGTCTCTGGCGTGGTTAGTTTTGCAGTGAGAGTTTAATACTGGTGGAGGTTCAATGCATGTACAATTCCCTAGAAAGAAAATACTTGGGAAACAAATGTGTAGTGTCACTGGTTACTGCATTCCTGGTTTGATGATCCACAAAACTTTGGGAATGAAAGTGCCGTTGTAATTTATTCTGTATTGTTTTTGTGATTTCTCGATGTTAGATACCGGGTGTTGCCAGGTCAATGGTGCTGGCTGATAAGCCAAAGCTAAAGGTTTAGTAATATAAAACTTCACTGAGATAGAAGTAGATCTCAAGGGGGTGGTCTCTGCATTTCCTGCCAGAATTATATAGCATAAAATTTGGTAGAGGCAAGGAGATGGGAATTTTCTAGAGGCAAGATGGGTTTCTCAGAGGAAAGTTGGTTCTTTCCTTCTTTTCCTACAGGTCTGTGTTGGGCCCAGTAGTTTGAGTGATAATTTCCAGTTTTAGTCTCAGTTTCAGAAAGGACTTCCCAAGGTACTGCTAATTCAGCAGCCTAAAGATTAGCAGGTGGAAAGTGGAAATCAAGGGAACAGTTACCAAACCCCTCAAATATCTTATGATATCTTATGATATGAACACTTATGTAAAGCTGTTTAGCTAGCCATAGTCTAGTGATCGGCTCTTTTATTTTGTAAAGTAGGATTCATTTAATTTCATATTTGGTATGTGCCATTCAGTGATGATTCCCAGATTAAATGTGCATAATGCAAAGAAAGACATTTTTAAAACAATCGAATTCAATCCTGAAGTGTTTAAAGAGCATAAGATGGTAGCTGCCTCGCTCTTGACAGACTCCTCACTCCCTGGGGTGTCCCCAGCAACCTGGAACCTCCTGCCTCCCTCTCGCCCTCCCTCCCCCTGGCAGTGCTCAGAGAATGAGGCTTTCACACTCAACAGTGAGAGCTTTAAGTGTGACAATGAGGCATAGGAATAATTATCTAAATTATATAAAAACTATAACAAGGGGCTCAACCCGATCTAATAAGCAGAGTAACTAGCAAGGGAAAACCTGAAGATCATTATGCGAATGACTTGAGAGGTTTAAACACAAGTCCTTAATTAGGTGATACTTACCTGCTCCACAAGACGGCTCAGCGTTAATTGGAAGAGATGATTAGTAGCAAATACGATTCCGTATAATCAAGTCCAGCACTGTCATCTTTTCTAAATATCTTACAGCTGTAGCCCCAGATAAAGAAGAGTCTCTGACAGAGGACCCAGTGTCTGTTTTGGGGCCATCTTCCTACTGCTCCCTAAGTTAGTTTTAAAAAGCTACCTGGCGCTCACGCTAGGAAGACAATGTCTCACCCAGAGCTTTAGTATCTCACTATCTTCTTCCTTGGTCCTCACGTTTTCACTCTTATGAGCTATTTGAACGAACTGCCAGGGATGACATTTGGGGCATGCAATTTGGTAGGACGTGGCTTGGTGCCGAGAAGAAAGGGAGGAAGGATCCTTCACTCGCTATCAGCTATGAGTGCCTCCTTCCTGGATCACTATTTCTCTGCAAAAGGAGAGAGATGCTGGATTCATTGCTATTGTACTTTCCCAGGCTCGACGCGCCTGGGAATTGAGGACAGAATACCACAAAGTGCTAGGAAAGGCTCAGAAAATGGTTCTACTAACCTAGGATGTAATGTTACAAAGACTTCCCCCTGCTCACAGCTTTTGAGTTTAATTAACCTCATCAAATAAGAGTAATTTTATAATTCTACTACAAAGTTCTCAAGACCCTTATAAAAGAGCTAGAAAAATAATAGTAATTAGCTTCCCTTCGAAACATCTCCTATAGACTACACCAAGAATTCACGACAGAGAAGAAATAGAACTCATGGGGAATCCTGAGCAGCCCAGGTTTGAGAATTATCTTTGTCGTTGAATAAAGGAGGAGCTCTCAGAAAACAATTTAATTTCTCTGGGCTTGAGTTGCCTCATCTATAATACAGAGATTATAGAGAGATTGTAGAGAGAGTGAGATTATTTAGCACTTTTTAAGCCTTTTTGAATAGAATAACTTGGCTAGCTTTTCAAATACTTAAGATGCCCAAGTTCTATCCCTGACCAACGAGGGAGACTCTATGGGTGTGATTCGTGGCCATGGACGTCGGTAGTGGCCCACAGGCTACCGTGAGCCTCCAAGCAGAGAACCACTCCATCAATCCCCTCAAGCATCTTTGGTGACCAAAGCTCCTTGACATCCTGCTATACTGCCTATGTGATAACACACATGCATAATGTTCCTGAGCAGATATGGTTCCCACGTGGCCCAGCACATATTAATAAAGATTCTCTTCTCTCCAACTGAAACTTCTACCAAACGCTGGCAGATTCTGCCTCACACTGTGTCCAGACCACAATGGCATTTTGAAGACCCAAGCACCTCATCTTGGGCTGTCTTTGAAGGAAAAAAATTAATGGTCTATCTTTTTTTTTTTCCCCGATAATAAAGGTCAAAGTTAATCTGCCCTGTATAGAGTTTTTAGAGTTAAAAACCATCTCAACTTTCAAATATTTTGGTCAGGAACAGGGATCAAAGACGTGAAGTTAGTTGACCTGTTTCATTTCAATCGTGGTGAATATTTAACCATGCCCTCCCCATCTGAAGACTGATACTCTTTAACAGACAGTAGTTGCTGACTTTTCCCTTTGTGTGCCAGTTTGTTGCGGGGTGGGGGGAGGGGAGAAGTAAGGAAGGCACAGGTTGGCACAAAACAACCATCCTGCCTGATAAAAACAAGACATCTGACCGGCTGTCAGCTCCACCCCTTTGTTTAGACAGGAGACTCAGAATAATCCAAGGGCAAGTATTCCAAGTGGACAAAATGCTCATTGTGTCTGAATAGTGGGGACTCCCACTTGTTAAATATTTGGTTGTTAAAAAAAAAAGGGAAGAAAACTGGCCCTCATTTGGCTGATTAGACTCTTAAAGAAAGGTTTGTCCTCACAGTGACTGCCATGACAGCATCTAGTATAGGTGAGACCCAGTCTCAGTGTTAGCTTCAAGGGTGTGTGACCAGCATTGTCACACCGCTCAGAAAGGCAGTGCTTAGGGTTTAGTGCTCTGCACTTGCTTTCTTGGAATTCTTAACAATTTTAGCCTGGAATTTGTGTTTTGTAAGTAAAGTCTGATGGGGCAGTGGAGCCCGTGCAGAGGGCTCAGAGCCTTGGCTCACATGTGGTGCATGGTCCCACATCCCGCCTCCTGCTGCCTCCCTGGGGCAGGGGATCTTGACCATCTGCTCCCACCTCTGATGTCCTGGCCAGTCTAACCTTCCCTCCACAATGTCGCCTGGGGAAGCAATGGGGTTTTGTTCCATCATCACCCTCCATCCCTGCCTGGGACGTGAGCACAGGCAAGGTGAGGGGTGGGTTGGGTGTTTTCCCTGCAGCATTTCAGGACAGAGCAAGGACATAGCTGTCCCTTCCTTAGGCTGGCAGGGCCCTGGTGTGTTTCACAGGTGATTCCGTGGCAAATCTCACCCACACCAGATACTGAGCCTGTCCCACTACAGAGATAGCAGTTTCTTGGACTGTCGCCTGTCCACTGTGTGTTGGGGTTGTTGGCCATGGGAAGGGGGATTGCTTTCCCTGCCCCTGCTGGAGGCCTACATTTTCATTTTACACTGGGCTCTACAAAATCATGTAGCAGACCGTGCCTAACCCGATTGCCAACAGATAGTTCTGGGTTTCACAGAGCTATGTGGGGCTTGGGGAGGGCTCGCAAAGTTCAATGTCCTATGTGTTCACACTTGAAGAGCATAGTGAAAGATGTGCCTCTTCAGGTTTTTCCTCTGCCATTAACTATCATAATAAACATCCATCCTGTGGGGGCACCTTGGTGGCTCAGTCAGTTAACCATCTGACTTTGGCTCAGGTCATGATCTCATGGTTCATGAGTCTGAACCCCAGGTCAGGCTCTGTGCTGACAGTGGAGACCCTGCTTGGGATTCTCTCTCTCTCCCTGTTTCTGTGCCCCTCCCCTACATATTCTTTATTCTCCCCCCCCCAAAATAAATAAGTAAACTTTAAAAAAAAAAACACATTTATCAGCTGTGCGACATGGGGCACAAAGCCTCAGGTCACCATTCAAGCACTCTATGACATCACTGGGTGTGCCACTCTATGATGGTATTGTCTGCTAAGCCACCTCCTCATCTACAGCACTTGGCTTTTTTGTGGGGGTGGGAGGGGGCGGCTAGTCACTTCATTCTCAACATTATCGTATTGTATTTCCAGTGAAGAACTTGGGCCCTCCATGGATCCATTTCCATCCCTTCGCTCTTCTTCTACTAACTACTGCTACTACTACTTACTATGATTATTCCTTTTTTTTTTTTTGAGCATTTTTCTTATAGTGTGAACTGGCATGACTTTTAATTAATGCACGGTGTGTATGGTTCCATTTCATACTGTGAATGGGAATTATGCTGAATTGGGGACCCTTCATGACTTTGTGTTGCTGAAAACATCCCTTGGGTGGATGAGGAAGTTGCCAGATCTCCACTGCCCTTGGTTCTGTATAGGCCAAGACTAACCACCACCCCCTCCCACTTTTTCCCCAGGCTGTACCCAGCACCCTCTTCTTCCCCATACATTGCTCAAAATTGTTTTCACTCTAATGTACAGTTCAGAATTGATTTTCTTAAGGAAATACTGTGAGAATAGTGCAGTCAGCCATTCTTGGTGAAGAAAATCCTACAAGAGTGGGGAAAGATGCAAGGGGGAGGAGGAAGGTGAGAAGAGAGAGGGCAGAGGGGTGGCTCTCCTGCCCATTTTTAGACTATAACTAGTGTGGAGTGATTTCCCTTGCATTTTGCAGTATGCTTCTCGAAGCAAAATTTCCTCTCCAAACTTGGAAAACTTTGGGGTGTGCCTGAGAGCAACTACCTCCAACTGTCCCACCCTCAACCAACTCTCTGTTAGAAGCAAGCTTTATGAAATAGAGCATTTCTAGAATTTCTAAAAACATATGGTATATTTTTCTCCTGGCAAAATCTGTCAGCCAAGTAGGGAGAGGTTCATGATGAAAGCTAAAATTTAGAAGCAACAACTCTTAGAAGTAAAATTTGTATTATTTCCTAAAGCCTCTTTTCCAAACAAAATGCTTTTCATATGGAGTTCTTCTACTGGGAACATTATTGAACACAGCTGCTTAGAGCAAAAGCACTCACTTTAGGTGGCAAGATCTCTGTTAGAAAAGGGAAGGAAATAGTCTGGGATGATCATTTCTACCTTGAATTGAGAGAAATGCTAGTTACTAATAGCACAAAATAGAGACTTACAGGTAAGATTTTTTTTTTTAACCGAAGGAGATAGAAAAAACATGCTTTAATGGATGAGACCCAGAAAGTAAGTAATAAATAGTGGATTACTATAGAAAGCTTCTTGTTACTATTAATAATAGCAATAGTCACGGTCTGATATAGTATTAATTATTTAAAAAATCCTAGGAGGAAGGTTTTCTTTCCCCCATTCTACAGAAGAGAGAAGAAATGCACCGGGGCAAGGTTGTGAGAGCTGATTGCCCAGCCAAGACTTGGCAGAGGGGATTAAGCCCAAAGACTAAACCTCCAGCTCTTCACCACACCTTTACAGGACATGAGATAGAACTTGGGAAGCAACTGAAGGGTTTTCTCATTACCATGGCTTTGTTGGAATGGCCACCTCCTTGGAACTCAATGGTCCCAAAAGCATCCGTGGGGCTGAGTTGAGTGTGCTTGCTGATGGACCACTTCTCTGACTGGATGTCATTTCGGGAGAGGCGACTTTGATTTTTCTCATTCTGAAGAACGGAGACGCTAGGAGTGAGGCCCACATGCTGGCCAATCAGACGCCCGCAGCAACACCTGCAACATAAGAGATCAAAGCGAACCCCCTGGATCAGCCATTACTGGAGAAATCTACAAACCATAGTGAGCCAGTCCATTCTTAGGCAGAATCCCACAATACGGCTATACCAGGCAAATAGTGAACCCAGGATTTACCCGACAGAGATCTTTTCTTTTCTGCCAACTTTCGTTTTCCTTCAGCTGTATAAGCTGTAACATGCCTCCTGGCCTTTGCCACCCACCCCTTCCACATCTGCCATACTGTTTAGGATTGGAGCCTGCAAACAAAAGTCCTATAGATTTTTCTACTTCTCACTCCTCCCATCTATCAAATCTTGCGCAAAGGCCACTGCACAGCTTTGAGGGAAGAATTTTAATATGCACATTTAAATAAGGACTCTCACTCATATGTGAGTCACAACCTAACTTGTCTTTCCCCAATTGACATTCACTGTCAAATATCCAATACTAAGAATAAAAACCTACAGCTTACGCGTTCCTGAAATAATGGAAATATTATTTGCAAGATGTTTGAAAACAAAATTCACTACTTACATCATGAAAATGTCTTTCATACTTTTCCACCACCATTATAATACTGATACATATGCTTCATGCTTCACTAGTACCATGATTATAACTATTAATGACAATACTGATATATGGTTATCATTTATTGAATACTAATAATATGACATTCCTTTTAGGAGTAAAATAGTGCAGTTTTGAAGGTTAGGTAATTTGCTCAAGGTTACACAGCTAGTCTATAGGACTTTATAGTCTATATTTTAAATTACTTGATTATATGGCCTTTTCATAAAGGCATTTCCAGACAGTCATATGTTACTTCATCCCAAATGCTTCCTACCTAATATGCTGTTAATCTTTAAGGCAAAACCAGGAAGGTAAGTAGGATAGCTAAAGATAAGATTAGTAGGATATTAAAAATGTACTTGGACAGAAATCTGAAGGTCTGCAGTCTAATTAGTAACCTTCTAGGAGTCTTTTATTTAAAAATACCTTTTCATTATGGCAGAGAATATTGGTACAAACTAAGCATTTTGATGAAATGCTTGAAAGGGAAAATGAATAACCATACTAAAAATATTTATAGCCCACTTATAGACAGCGATTAATTCCTTCCCAATGGGGTATCTGTTATTTTGTACAGGCTCTTAGAGAATTAACTGCAGGTGCGACACATTATATGGTGTATACATATAAGATTGCTTCAGAGATGTCCAGCAACGATTAAAAAAAATGATCTTAATTTGACATTGGTTCCCTTGTAACGCATAGTGATTACTATTATAGTTTTGTTCCCATAATTGCTACTCTGTGTTCTCACTTTATTATAGAGACAGCAAGATTACCTATGGGGGTCTTTGGTGCTGGGTATGATGTGAACACATTCTCTTTTATAAAATGCTCTTTCTATCCAGGATTTCTGAGCCTGAAAAAAAAAAAAAAGGAAAGGTGAATATAACCCACAAGTATTTTTGAGTAGGAAGCAAAAATTTCATAATCACATCATGATTCAGTATCTCATAAACTGAATTGAAATGATAGTTACTTCAAACATAAACACTGCATATAACAAAACCAATGACTGCCAGAACCTGTTGACTAGGTTAACATTATAATATTGAGTCAAAGAAAAGGACCATTATAAAAAAATGGTTAGTGATGGAACCTTATACAGATTCTTAAAGTTTTTTTGAAGAACAGAAAAACAATGCTAGTTACGGAGATAATGAAAAACACAGAGCAGTATGCTTATATTCCTGTACCTAACAAATATTCAGTGATGGGAAGAAATATATGTGAATAAGTATGAAGTTCTCGTGGCTAACACTTCCATTCGATTTTTCTTATACAAAGAAAGAGAAATGGTAAGAGAATTATATAACTCAAGAGCCCTAATCCATCATGGAGTTTTTCCTAAAATCCAAATTAGCAGTGCTTAAATACAGAAGGGGAAAAAGGAAATGGAAACATAGGAAGATAAATGTCTTTATCACAGTCAGAAATTTCACAGGTAATGCCTTTGGAAGGAAAGAAGATAGCACTTTTTCTTTTCTTTTTATTTCCACATGTCTTTAAGTACAGGAAACACAGCTTCTTAGAATGGGCATTGTTGGGACTGTCTGCCCAGAAGTCCAGCCACTGAGATTGGTTCCCAGAAGGATAAAGGAAGTTCCAGCAAATTGTACCATCTTTGTTCCCAAGCATAGTGTCCATCGTGCAGCTTTTACCAGCATTGGAAAGAGTAGAGGAGTCTCCCATGAGATCCTATAAACTACTCAGAAGATTCCTTCTCTAAGCATTTAAGAGGGAAGTTGTTGGAGCATCCTGTAAGGTTACTTCTACATGACATCATCTTTTCTCTAACACAGTATTAGGGCTAAATTCATACCCTTGAAATATACAGGCCCAAAGTGCAACTTAGTGATTTGCTTGGCCTCAGTGACCAGTGTTGACTGTTACAAACCACCATGTGTGGCCCTAATTGATATTGACTCTGCCAAGGACCTAGACATCTGTATAAACTGTGCGAAGTTCTCATTTGCTCTCAATCCTTAGTCTTGCATCTCCCTCCTCTCTTGTGATGGGAGTCTATGTAAGCACGCAGCAGTGAAGGCCATGGTTACCTCATATGACAAAGCACATTGTAAAAGTGGCAACATGGGGGATGCCTGTGGGGTACAAAGGAGCTGCATCCTGTTTCAGTCATGGTCACAAGTGGTCACACGGTCACATTTGTCAGGGTTTATGCACCGTCTACATGAAGAGGAGCACCCATCCTGTCTCAGAGATCCCTGGGTCCAGGTGGCCCTCTGCACCTGGAAGGTGCACCTCCTCACACCAGGAAGGTAACATTTGCAGTTCTCTTTGTCAGCTAGGCATGAGAAAGGCCCCAGTGTCTGTTCATGGAAATTTTTCTTCTCAAATATATAGGAAAAGCCAGTGGTTGCATCTTTGCAACAGAAATGAGCTGAATGGCGTAGATAACCAGACTTGATCTTTATGAAAAGCCTGTAAGTTAAACTATTCATAGGCTGTGATTTTTCCTAGACACTGAATACTTTCATTGATAACATCTCTTGGCAGACAGACGGTAAAAATATTCCTCACTGGACATTTGAAACCAACTTTCCCTACACCTCGGGGAGCAGAAAAGGGAGAGTGTAATTCCTTTCTTCTTTGTGGATCACTTTGGCTAGAATTCAGAAGGATCTTTTGGGGAAGCATCTGCAAATTTGGGGGAGTGCTAATCAATACTCCCCGAGACACAGCAGTATCATGAATACAGTGTGAGTTCTGCTGTTAGAAAATGTGGCATGAGTGGGACTCTACGGCATGGACAAAGTCACATAATTTTGGGGGTCCTCAGCTTTTCTGATCTATAAAATGGGCACAATAATAATAGCTGACACACTGAGTTGTTAGCATTATTATTTGGGTACCATGTTTCATTTCAAGAAAAGGGACCACTGGGTTGGTTCTGGTACTAAAAGTTCTGACAAACATTCAGACAAGAGCACTATGAACCCTGCTCTAACAGAACTGACCTCGTTTGATCTCTCTCTGCCTGGAGGATGATCAGCCTAGCTGACCACTAACAAGGTATACAGAATAGTTATTGAACTTCCCTGAGTCTTTTCTATAACATAAAGATAATTATAGCTACTTCAGAGCATTGTTGTATTTACTGAAGCACCTGATTCAGGGAGAACACCTGGAACTCAGTAGGCACTCGATACTTAATATTATGAAGGGCTCATCATGTGCCTGGAATTGTGCCATATACATGTATCATCTCCATAGATCCTCATAAGAATGCCATGAAGGACGTGCTACTATTATATCCATTTTACCATTGAAGAAACTGAGGCAGAGAGATGCACCAAGTTTAAACTTGGACAGTCTGATTCCAGAGTTCATACTCTTCTTACCAAGTCTGCTAAACTGCCTCTCCAAATCACACATTATTGATACTACATACCCTTGATCTGGGCAGTGCCATCTGGGCATGCCTGGGAGCGCCTTGGTATTTGGACAGTGCTGGACTCCTAGAGGCATAGCTTAGAACCAGCCCATACTTGGATCTTTCCCTCTTTCTATCCTCACACGTAGAGTGATAAACCCTCCACTATCTGTTCTACCTCTCCCCTTAGGATAAAGAACTGGGGTGGGAGATTAGGAAGACCGCATAATAGGAGCAAGAAGTAAAAGAAAGAGGATCATTATAACAAATGATCCTCTAACAAAGAAATGTAATTACAACAGGATTCACAACATGAGAAGAGGGGGGACCATGGCGGATGAATTAGACTTTTCAAGGACACCTTGATTATTTCTCTCACTCATGGATCCCAGTTTCAACTTGGATGGTCCTGCAAGTTCTACTCAGAAATACTACATAGAGTTGCCAACTCTACTTAGTTTCTAAAAATAATGTGACTTGTTGTAGTTTAGCACCCTCGTTGCCTTTTCAAAGGTGAAAAACCTACCTCACTGTTAGCAAAAGGAATGAACATCAGTTTCCAGTTTATTACAAGCAGATTAACAATTCCCCTTGTAAAGGCATGGAAAATTGCAGGGGCAGGGGAGGAAATGTAATATAAAAAAAATATCTCCAACATTCATAATTGAATTGGATTCTTTTAAGAAGAAATTTATAATATATAATAGAAAGAATGCATGTAAAACACATGAATTAGGAATTCTACAAAGTATATGCATAACTGACTACACTCTACTGTGGGCTTTGCTCTATTGTGCTTTTTATTCAGGTTTTCAGTGTGGGTAGATCTTAGATTTTTAAAGTTATTTTCTTGGAGAGGGCAAATTTAAAGTATAATCATAGTTTAACTTGTTCCCTAAACTAATTCCCTTTTCTTTTGTCCCAAGGCTTTGAACTGCTCTGTGTGAGTTTTATACTTGCCCTCGGAATCCAAGTTAGTTAGCTCAGAATGGCTATCCTTGTTGTTAGAAAGCATGAAATAGTTTTGACATGCCATGTTTCTCATTGACCCTTTAATTCTCTTCTAACGCAAAACTTCAATGGACACTACGCCCTAAAATCTTTTATTTTTAAATATCCTTCGGAAGTCTCATGTATTCTTAGAAAAGATGGCTTCTACCAGACCTTAGAAAGCCACTTTGTATGTTCTTTTCTAAAGGTAGAATGGTCACATCGCCATGACTGAGCTTGTGAAGGGCTATTTTCTTTCTTGTCTTTCTGCATTATCAGTCATGTGTGATGTGTAACAGGGAAGTGGTTTCAAAGGCTAATAATTAAAGGAAATAATACTGAAAGCAAAAATGAGGACATTCACATTTTGAACAAAGTATAATGATTACCCTCAAAGAGTAAAGTACTAACTTTGAAAGTAAAATGTACAGTCAGTAAAGAATAAAAATGATAGAAACAAGCAAACAAAAGCTGTAAATATTGCCTTCAAGAGAAAAAAAAGATTAAGTTATTTCACTTAGGCACGTTTCAATTCTTTCTCACAAAGGTTCTGCTACAAACATTAATTCCCCAAATTACTCTGATGCTTCTTACTTCCGACTCCCCACCAGCTCCAGAATCAAGAACTTCTCCAGGCAGGACTGGTTTACAAGCACATACATCGAGTATGCACTAAATCTTATTCAATCTGTCTCCAGAATGTCTTGGAAAGTGCTACCGCAATCCACCCTAGAGCTGGATAACTTAACAGAACGACAACAACCCAGACCAGTAACCACAAGATTAGAAGAGAAAAAAATTCGCTAACTTCAGAGGAACAAATTACAAGTGAAATGTCACTATATTCCTTCTTTGGAGACTCTCCTGTTTCAAATGTACACTCTGTCCTGATCAGAACAAAACCCCAAAGACCCAAAGGTACTGCGTGCCTAGGTTCATTTTTGACTTTTGCTTTCCTTCAGCATCTCCCTGGGCATTCCTTTGGTCTTCCTGCAGGCCCCCCCTCCCCCCCAATCCACTCCTGGGAGGCTGAACAAGAAGAAAACGAGCTGAAATCATTTTACCTGAGCACTGACTCTTGGGTGGCGGCAGGGACAGTCTCACGAGCGGCGCCTGTTGCTTTCATTTTGCTGTGTCTGGGGCTGGTCATCCCGTTAATAATGCTCTTATGACCGCCCACTGGAAAAAAAGCCACTTGCCCAGCTCTTCCCCCAAGAGACGTTTCAAGTAAGCAATGAACTTGGGCAGATTAGCCCCTTGGAATGTGCCGCTTTGGGATTAGCCTCACTAAGAATCCCATGGACATTCCCTTGCAGCCCTCAAATACTGCTTGATTTGAACATCTAATCTGACGCCAGAAGAAAAACAAATCCCCGGAGAGATCGGATTTAACTGGCACAAGTCCTGACAGGCTCTCCCCCCTTGGCTTTTTCCATTTTCAGAGAGAAGCTTTCTGCAAGTGCGATAAGGTGTTCTGAGTTCTGAAAAGTTCAACTTGGGAAAGCAAATCCTTCTAAAGAAACAGTGTATTAATGCTCTGAGTGGTTCGAACACACAAGGGGCATTGTTCATTCCTCCCCAAAGAATGGAATGATAGCATTTCTTTAAAGAGGAGCTGCTAAAAACTCTGAATGTTTCAAAGGACTGGTCTGGTCCCTGAAAGGGAGCACAAGTAGAATAAAGTTGGACTTTGTCAGCGTCTTTCCACAACTTCTAAAATGTCAATAAAATGATAAGACTTGTCTGATCACACCTCTCATCCTTGGCCCCTCCCTGACAATTGCAAATGTGTGACTGGAAACCTACACTGTCCTGTTTCCCTATGAAAAAGAGATGAGCCGGGACCATTCCAGATCATGGACGCAGACTTTAGGCAGGATGGTGTCTGCCTGGGGTGGCCCGACTGGGAGCTTCTGGCTCACACAAAAAGGTCCCTTTCAAACATCATCCAAGAGTGAATTTTTTACCTAACAGTAGTTCTTAACTAGATAAGTGAACAAATTGGGAGAGTAAAGAGCTCTGATTTCAACAAGGCAAAAATACTTTTTAAAAAAGTAAATATATAAGCATTTCATCTCCAAAGGATTTATCTCCTCCCTTCCAGAGAGAAGGCAGAGCAGAGGGGCGCCTGGTTTTGAGTCCCGAGTCAGGCTCTGCACTGACAGTGCAGAGTCTGCTTGGGATCCTCTCCCTCTCTCTGCCCCTCCCGGGCTCTGGTGTGCTCTCTTTTGCACGTGCGTGCTCTCTCTCAAAAATAAGTAAACATTAAAAAAAAAAAAAAAGAGGTCAGAGCAGAGAGTTGGTATTTATGGTCAACAATAGGGACTGTAAATCTGTGAGGGCAATGCAACTTTGATCTTTTATTTCCCTGAAAATACCTAGTATGTGTTAAGAGAACATTCACTGGTAGTCACAGTGTGAACTGGATGACTTATTCCAAACTTGGATGGAATACTTAGCCTTCTCCTGGCCTCTCTGCTGTTTCCAGGATTGATCTCCTTCAAACTCCGGTCTCTCACATACCAAGTTCACCCCAGACACAAGAGTCAATAAACTACCTAATGACATTCAACTGAGGATGCAGTAAAATCAGCAAGACGTTCAAGTGAAACATCAGACTGAGCTTCAGCATTAAATGTGTGATGGAGAAGTCCCTTCGCTTGTCTTCAGGAGCTGGCTACAGAATAGTGACAGCCTTGGTAATGTGCATCCCCTCCTTTCACGCAGCAGTAACACTCCTATGCATTTTATTCTCAGGGAATCACCAGAGATGTGAGCCACAGAGATGTTCACTGCGTCTTTATTTATAACACAGAAAAACTGGAAAAAGTTCAGCAAGGGGAAGCTAATTGAACTAGGCTCATGCTGTTGGATGATGATCATAATCAAGTTTCAGAAAACTAATTACATACAGAAATACATATTTTCACATTCTTGTGTGAGGCAAGCAGGCATAAAAGAGGAAGTGAAGAATAATTATAAATTTTAAATACAGACAGACATGATAGGTAGGAAATACACTTAAAGGGGAGACTAATTTTTTATTTTTTTTAATGTTTATTTATTTATGAGAGAGAGGGAGAGACAGAGTGTGAACAGGGGAGGAGCAGAGAGACAGGGAGACAGAATCAGAAGAGGCTCCAGGTTCTGAGCTGTCAGCACAGAGCCCGATGCGGGGCTCAGAATCACAAGCTGGGAGATCATGACCTGAGCCCAAGTCAGACTCTTAACCAACTGAGCCACCCAGGCGCCCCAAACTGGAACTAATTTTTATTTTCTTCCTTTTCTTTTTCTAGATTTTCCTAAATTTTCCCCTCTAACCATACATTTGTAGCCATAAAACTAAATACTTTGTGGACAGATCTCCAGATTTCTTAAATTTCAACTATTAAGCTTAAGATGACAGGAATTCACTAAGAAGAGTAGTTCAGGAAGTGACTTAGGAAGAATTCAGTCAAAAGAGAGGGCACTTGGCTGGCTCACTCAGTAGAGTGGATGACTCTTGATCTTGGGGGTTTTGAGTTTGAGCCCCACGTTGGGTGTAGAGATTACTTAAAAATATAGAGAGTGGCACCTGGGTGGCTCAGTTGGTTAAACATCCAACTTTGGCTCAAGTCATGATCTCATGGTTCATGAGTTTGAGCCCTGCATCAGGCTCTGTGCTGACAGCGCAGAGCCTGGAGCCTGCTTCCGATTCTATGTCTCCCTCTCTCTCTGCCCCTCCCCCACTCATGCTCTGATTCTCTCTCTCAAAAATAAGTAAGCATTAAAAAAGAAAGAAAGGAAACACAGAGGGCTCAGTGGGGAATAGTTGGAAAGAAAATTTCTGTATGGTGCTGGATGAGACTTCTCGAGTTTAAAGGAGGTGGGGGAAGGAAGGGATCAGAGAAGAAAAGGAAAAAGACAAGAAATGGGAGAGAGAGAAGAGGAGGAGGGTTGGTGGGCAGGCAAGCACCTGAGAGACAAGAAGCTGGTAGGCTGTAGACTATCTGTGTGACTGAATGAATTTGTTATAGATGATCCCTCCAATGTAAGAAATATTTTAAGATTTCAGCTTTCTTCAACCCCCTTCATCATCAGATGCTACTTCAAACCTTCATCTGATTTACTTTAAATCTTGAATTCCCTCCCATTCACACTGCCCTTGTATTGTTCTTAACTCTATTCTCTCTCATCTTACTTATATATATTTTTTTTCTTTTTTCTTCTTTTCCTTTATAGAGGGAAATGTTTGATAGGGACCAGAACATGTGGCATCTTCCACGAACTTTATACCAAAGACAAAAACATTATCTTTAGAACCATGAGCATTTTTGTTTAAGAGAATGGGAAGCCCCAGGTAAAGTCAGCACAGAGATGCTTTCACAAGAGGCCGCAGATGATCTCCAGGACCCTTTGATTTGAGAAGGTAATTAGTTCCACAGAGACTTGTAGCTCTCGGCCATACTGTCCATATGGGTCTTTTTAGAATCTCTTATGCATCACCCAACAATGCAACTCCTGACAGGGTACATTTCTAGCCTGTTTCAGATGTAGTTTACAGAGAATATAATCTGAATACTAACAAGAGGAAACCACAAGGGTAATGCTAACTATGGTTGTTCTTTATGTAGTGGCAGAATACATCATCCTCCTAATTCATCATTAAAGAAAAAGATCATGCTCAAATAGAATATACTAAAAACTTTCCACTGGTACCTAAATCAATTTTAAAAATGGAAATCAGATTTTCTACAAGCAGCAACTAGATTTTGACATGAAAAAAATGCCTATTTCACTGTCATAAAGATGTCCAAAGCATTTACTTTTTCCTGGAGGTCCACATTTGACAACAGCAACAAAAAGAACATGATGTGGAGTGGGAGTCAGCAAACATTTTCTGTAAGGGGTCAGATGGTTAATAATTTAGGCTCTTTGTGGCACCATTTATCTCCACCATTGTAACAGCAGAGTTACCAGCAGAGACAGAGTACGAACAGCAGAGGGGCAGAGAGAGAGGAGGACACAGAATCCAAAGCAGGCTCCAGGCTCTGAGCTGTCAGCACAGAGCCCAACACAGGGCTCGAACTGACAAACCGCAACATCATGACCTGAGCCGAAAATGGACACTTAACCGACTGAGCCACCCAGGCAACCCTTTGATGGGCATTTTTAATAGCTGGGTTTATGTTAATATATAATATATATGCAGTGGCTAAACCTGTACTTTAACAAATGCTATTCCCTGGGGACATGCATTTTCCCTTTTGGAGTTGGGAAAAAATGAGTCTGTTAAAAATGTTTAATAAATTAGAATAAAAATCATTTGTAGATCAGAGAAAAATCATGATGTATCACAAAAGTGACTGGAGTTTGGGAAACACAGGAACAATCCTTCTTAAGTGTTCCTTGTTTTCATTCTAACGCTTGACAATAAACACACCGTGGTCTCTAACATTTAGAGTTGCAGTTGACCTATAAAGTAAAAATAATGCTAGAGAAACATCACAAAGCCAGCTTCCTCCAGAGCATGCTGCCACCAGTATGTTCTTCCTAAAATAATCGATTAGAACACCCCTCAGTCAGTACCCTTCTGTGGCTCCCCATCCCCTGCATGATCATGTCAGTTCAGTAATTAAAACCTTTAGGAAATGGCTTTGGAGGTAACTTTATTACAATCTCCCCCTTTTCCTCCAAATCTTTGAACACATTGTGCCCCAGCAAACTAAATTATTGATTGTTCCCCTAATGTACCATGTTATTCCACACTTCTCAACCTTTGAATATGCTGTCCCATTTGCCTGGAAATGCTAAGTTCTGGGTTCTATACTTAGTCAGTGCCTCTTCGTTCTTCCAGACTCTGTACAAAGTACTGTGTATTCTAACAGGCTCGGCTGCCCAGTGCCAGACACGATGAATCACCACAACTACTATTCCACTTCTGTACCTCACCCCTATTTCCATTAGGGGAAAAGTCATACGGTATATAATTATTGATTTTCCTGTCAAAATTGATAATCATTCATTGTCAATTTCCCCTGTAAATACTCAGTACTCCAGGTCTGTTATGGAGAGAGAGACAAAGACAGAGTGCGAGCAGGGGAGGGTCAGAAAGAGACGGAGACACAGAATCTGAAGCAGGTTCCAGGCTCTGAGCTGACAGTACAGAGCCCAATGCAGGGCTCAAACTCACAAACTATGAGATCATGACCTGAGCCGAAGTCAGATGCTTAACCAACTGGGCCCCAATTTCTCATTTTTAATAAATCATCTTTGGGGGAGAATTCTTCGTGCCCTGAAATTATTTATACCAAAATTCACATTATAGCCTCTACAACTTAAATCATAGACACCTTAACATAAAGTTAAATTATATTTTTATTACCAGATTGGGAAAAAATTCAATAAGTTATGCTTTACAATTATAAATGAAACTCATTTTTTATCAATAGGTAATGCTGTGTAAATTATACTTAAACACATTCAAAATTTTTATGTAGACGTTAATACGAATATATATAGGAATGTTAATCTCACAGGCATTTTCATAAACCACTTAAAAATATGTTTCCATGTTTCTTTGGAAAATTGTTTCCTCATCATAAAGCAGCTAATCACTGCTTGGCGATAATACATCATACTTATAAAGAATTTTACAGTTCACAGAATGCTTTCATAAATAGCATTTCATGAAATATTCCCAGGAACTCCATAAGGCAGGTATTATAAAATTCCATTACCCAAATAAAAAGCTGGGGCTTACAGAGGTTAAGCATCGTGCCAAAGTTATACATCAGCTACTGTGTTACCCTGAGAAACCCAAAGTCTTGTGCTCCTATTGGGGTACAGTGAACCCTGCATCTCTTTATATTTTGTGGGTGATTTTAGGGGTGCTGAATGACCTTTTTCTTCTCTGTAGTGCAACAAGGATGTTGTCATCATCCTGATCTTAACAAAAGTATACATACTTCATCAAGCCTAACAGACTTGAAAATTTGAATGAGGATGTAGATCTCTATTTCAAAACATCCCATTTTTAGTCAAGGATTAGCCACTTGTTTGAAAGTAATAGCTGTGTCCATAGATGGTAACATAAATACTTAACAGCCACATACATACTCTCAGGGACTTGACTGCCTCCATCGACAGAAAAACAGAGCTACAGTAGTGCTGACCCCGTAAAACTGCTGTACGTCTTTTAAGAGATAATGATAGGAGAAACTTCAGAGAAGGAGAAAATGAAAGAAAAACTCACGATCAACAAAACTAGGAGAATGACACACTCCACAAGAGCCAGGATGTTTAAAATGATGAGTCATTCGTTGGAAAGAAGTGTCTGTGTAATAGTGTGGGTGCACAAATCGTGGTGGGGCGGGGCGGGGCGGAGGGGGGTCTGTATTCATGGAGGCTGCTCCCATGGGAAATACAACTTTGTTTTCTATCAAGTAAATGAGGAGCTGGAGTGAGGTGAAGTCCTCCTTTATGCCCTTAATTCTGTTTACCTTACTACTCATTCCTGAGCTGTTCTGACTTTGTCAGGAGCCAAAGAAATAGGCTGAGTTGTGAAATGGAAACATTTTGTGTTATGTAGAAATGTGGAATTTACATGACAAATAACATCATAGATTCAGAGGCTAATTTCTATTTTGTTTACCTCTCTTGTCCTGGAAGGACCAAAGACTTTGAGAAGAGGGTAAGGATGGATGGGTAGCTGTAGTTGTATTTGTAGAATTCCCACATCAGGATTCACTACTAAGGAAGCCAGTCCCCTTTCTCTGTCCCACCCTCTGTGTGTGTGTGTGTGTGTGAGTGTGTGTGTGTGTGTGTGTATACACACATAGATAAAGTTTAAGATATAAGGTATCTGTGTGGCTCAGTGAGTTGAGTGTCTGACTCTTGATTTCTGCTCATGTCATGATCCCAGGGTCATGGGATCGATTCCTGCATCAGGCTCTGCACTGTGTGTGAAGCCTGCTTAAGATTCCCTTTCTCTCTCTCTCTCTCTCTCTTTCTCTCTCTGCCCCTTTCCCCTGCTCACACTTTCTCTCTCTCAAAATAAATAAACATTAAAATATACATACAAATACATATTCGTATTTCTATATCTATCTCTATAATACATAATATATTCTATATTCTATATTACTGTTTTATGTTGTATTCATATTTTTATATTACATTTGCTCTTAATTTTGCATATTATATTTTTAAAATATATTTTATAATTATTAAAATATATTTGTAATCCTATATTTACATATATTTATAAATATTTTTATATATACATTTTGAAGTTATTTTTAAAATTCTTATCATTCTAACTACTTTAAAGTATTTTGATTTATCTGAGATACTGATTTATCTTAATCAATGAGTGATTTCCGTTCTCAGGTCAAACTCTTTACCCTCACGAGGGAAAGACCTAAATCTGGCTGTGGGATTTTATTCCTAAAATTCTGATTGTCTTTATCCATTCAAAGCTGTCATGAGGCAGAGCCTGGTGGAAGCATGACTGATCAGGAGTCCCGAAATACACATCTCAGCCATGGCTTGTTGGTGACTATGTGTGTGATCTTGGGGAAATGACTCAATCTTGGTGATCTCTTGGGTCAACCTCAGTTCTCAGAGCTGGGGACTCAGCGAGTCAGAACCTGACAACTTTGTTGTGAGTCCCTCATTAGTGTCTACAGAGTACATGTAGAGGCGTTTTGAAAATGAGGGTTTTTTTTTAATTTTTGCAAATTCGTGGAACCATTATTCTTTTGATAACAAAAATGTAGCAGAGAGCACACGGTTTTGTGCCTACTGAGACAAAGTACATAAGGAGATTTGAATTAATAAATAATCCCTTAAAGAATTCTCACTAGATGCCAACAATTCTTAAGAATGCCCCCGGTTTAGCAATCTGGCACACATGAGAAGTTCTAATTCTGTTTCAGTAAGATTCCAAGTATTATTAAGACATTATTACAATTAATTAATATTTGACATTTCTAGTTCTGCCATTGGGAGAGTTTTCAAGACCAGTTCTCTTCCCTCATCCACCACCAAATGATAAATCAAATCTTGGTGATCATTCAGATCAGAATATGCAGACTGCCTGTGATTTGTACTTTTTTCTAAAACCTAACAATCAAGCATTATTTAACTGGAGAGACTGAGATCAAATCAATCTCATTTTCATCATCAGAAGTAAGTTATAAGCAAACAGATCCAGCAATGTCAATGTGAAACTTCCTATTACTCTCTGGAGATGAAAAATTATTAGGTGTTAAGTTAATGCAGCATAGGTGTATTTCTGTCTGATAGCCATCTTTCTCTAATTACTAGATTGTTAGCTAGAAAATAAAACCATCCACATAAATTCAGCCTCTGCTTATGTTGTACGAAAGTTTTAAGATGGTTCAAGTTTATTAGGCCTAGCTTCAAAATACTGTCCTTGTCTTCTCTTACATACTCAATACCAAAGCTCGTATCTTTTTCATTTATTCTTATCTTTGTATAATATAAAATCTCGATGGAAGATTTTAGGACCTGGAAGATATAAATACATATGCTAGCTTTTTCTAAATATATTAATTTAAATTTGATGCACCTAGAAATGAACAGAAATTCAATACTAGGTATAAAAAATGACAGTAGGTAGTACAGAAATACAGATTCAATCTCCAATTTGTGTTCCATTGGATGGCAGCATGATTTTTTTCTCCTCTATTTTCGTAGCACCTCACCTCACTCTAATGTAGAGAATTCCAATCTTTGAATATTTGATACCAAAATGAATGTCTGATAGCAATATTCTTTTGAAAGAAGCTATGCTAATAAAGATATTTTATTTTATTTTTAATTTTTTAAAAATTTTTGTTTATTCATTTTTGAACGACAGAGAGACAGAGCACAAGCAGGGGTGAGGCGGAGAGAGAGGGGGACACAGATTCTGAAGCAGGTTCCAGGCTCTGAGCTGTCGGCACAGAGCCCGGCCCGGGGCTCTAACTCACGAACCACGATATCATGCCCTGAGCTGGAGTCGGACGCTCAACGGACTAAGCCACCCAGGTGCCCCATAAAGGTATTTAAAAAAACACACTGTACTGGCTTCCTAATTTGTCCCCCTCGCTGTCCATCTAGCATGAATCTCTTTTTCCCTCTTAAAGAGATTTTCTTGGAGCAGTTTTAGGTTTGAGGAAAAATTGAACAGAAGTACATAGAAGACTCATTTTTTCCCCACCCCCATGGTTTCCATCTTATTTAACATCTTGCACCGGTGTGCTACATCTGTTCCAATTTATGACCTGATATGGATACATTTGCCTTAACAAAACCCACAGTTTATATCAGGGGTCACACTTTGTGATGCACAGTTCTCTGGGTTTTTGCCAAATGCATAGTATCATGACTCCATCATTGCAGTATCATGTGGAACAGTTTTAGTAATGGCTGTTTAAAATAATGAACTGGCTCGTGACATTCCCTGGCCCCCAAATCATCCAGCTTGTCACTTGTCACTACTTCTAGAAGAAAATCTAGATCCTCAACTGGTCCTCAGTCTTGCATAGTTTCCTCATCCCCGCTCACTCCCTCCAGCCACACCAACCTCCTTTCAGATCCATGACTGCTCCAAATAAAAAGACAGAAGAGTAAAAATGTCATTAGTCTTTAATTTGAATACTACTTTTTGAGGAAACATGAACAGATAATATTCACCACCTGGGTGAAGGGGGTTGTGGACGATTTAATGTTTTAATGTTTCAAATGTAAATTTTCATAAGCAGCAATTCTTTACAGATTTATTTAAATAATAATGTGATCTAAGATTCCTATTGGCACATGAGGGCTAAGTGTAATAAGTGTTCAGTAAGTAAAGTCAGGTCATTAACGACTGGGAAATCATGGAGCAGAGATGAAGTATCCTGATTCACCTACCAACTTAAACTCCAAACCCTAAGTTTGCAAGAGATGTTCGGTCCTTTCCCCAATATTTAGTAAAACTTGGGAGCCACACCTTTTTTTTTTGCTAGCTCATGATGTAACTGCAAAGGAAAGTCATAAATATACACACACACACTCTCTCACACACACTGTCTTTTATTCAAACAAGTATTTCTTTTTCCTTTTCCTTTTTGTTTTGAGTACCACAGGTCATACTGATGTGGACATGACTGTTAACTACTGACCCTCCCTGAGGTCCCAGTAAATGAAGAACAGTAATAAAGTAAGGGACACATATAAATGCACACGTATGCATTGTGTCCCACTTGGGATCCCAGAATTAGTTATTTGAAGGTGAATTATTATGAGAGAGGGTATGCATTTCACAAATGTACAAATCCAACATTTCATAAGGGAGAACCAGGTAGAGAAAACAGCTCTGTGTGCTTACAGTTCTCAGGGCAGAAATCTTTCAACAACCATTAAGAATAAAACATAGGGGCACCTGGGTGGCTCAGTTGGTTGAACGTCCAACTTCAGCTCAGGTCATGACCCCGCGGTTCATGGGTTCAAGCCCAGCATTGGACTCTCTGTTGGCAGTGCAGAGCCTGCTTCGGTCCTCTCTCTCTCTCTCTCTCTCTCTCTCTGCCCCTTCCCAGCTCACACACACTCTCTCTCTCAAAAATAAATAAACACTAAAATAATAAAATTAAAAAGAACAAAATGTAAAGAAAAGCTTTGTTGCAGAGGTAATTACACTTCATTAAAGTTGATGCTACCTAGAGCCTGACTCTGACCACTACAGGGAGAATTTGAAAATGGGCCATCAGACCTGGATTCGCTTATTTCTTAATTAATTTACATCAGCATTCAAGAACATCTGTTGAACACTAAATCATGTGCAAATTGTTTTTTAAGCTGCAGAAGAAGTACAAAACTTTACGAAGACCCTACTTTTCAGTTTATGCTGTGTTCCAGAGCAATGCTTTTCAAATGATTTGTGGGGAAGGATCATTTAAAGTAAGTGTTCAATCCATTAAAAACTTTTTTATAAAATGCCCTAAAATGATGATGCCTATGGACTTTGTGGTAGTGGCGAATCGCTGTAAAAATTTCTAGTTGTTCATTCTCAATTTTTGCTGTTCTCTCATTTTTCACAAGCAGGTTGGGGGCTGGCACCAGCTTGCAGACCGTAAGGCACCACCCAGTTTTGGCCAAGAGAAGTATCTGAGCTGAGTCTGGCAGACAGCTGGTGCAGAATAGACACTTAAATGATTTTTGTTGTGTTTCGAATTAATTAAATTTGTCCTTCACCATTTCTATGATTTCAGGGAGGTGGCTTCAATTTAATTACCTATTCCCATGCTTTCTACTTCTTAAGATTTAGCTTTAATTTTCCTTTCTTCTGCTCTTTCCATCTCCACAATGGAAAAATGTTCCCTCCTGAGCTGCAAGTACGTACTTTTCTTTCCCTGCCTGTTACCACTTTCTGTCCTTATTGATGGTGCACAGTTATTTTATATCCTCACATGCTCACTTAGGGCAGTGGCCATATCTACTTACCTTTTTACTCTCTTCCCTTACCCCAGTGCCTGGTCCCTAATAGACTCTTAAGAAATATTTGTGAAAAGAGTGGATAATACTATATAGTTATCAAGAAAATAGATCACTCAACTGTGGATGGAGCATTCTTTAAGATGTTCATCAATGGACACTTTACTCTTCTGTTTTCCTGACATGTTCTGTACCAATGGAACCGTCAAGTCTTAAAATAAAATGAACCCATCGGTCTTAAAGTATTGCCACTGAATTGGCTGATTGATTTACTGGATCACATGTTCACACACACCATGCAGGGGCATGCGCGCGCGCACACACACACACACACACACACACACACACACACATTTCTTTTTGTTGTTGCTGGGATCTGGTAGACACACTCCAACCTCTGCTTTTACCAATTCTGCATTACAGAAAACATACTGAAAAGCAGTGAAAAGAGAGAAATATATAAAAATGTATTAAGTCTCCACCCTTCCTTTTGTTGGCATTAAAGCTTACTAACATATTTGAAGAACAATGGGTCCATACTATCATTCTTGAATGTCTGGAAATCATATTTTTGGAGTCTAAGGAAAAAAATCTTAGAAAGTCTTTTGATTGCAATATGTTATTTTGAAGGTACAAGAAGTCTTTTCTTAGTGTTAGATGTCATTATTTAAATCCAACCATTTGTTAAGTAGTATAATTGCCCGTCAATTATGTTTTCCCACTGAATTTAGATGTTATACCACTTTTCTGCTCAAAAATCTTCAAGTCATAGAAAATACAGGCTGATGTAGATGATACAAAAAATAATTATAGTCGTGTAATTCAAAATAACAGAGAAGATCAGAACCTTTGTTTCTTAGATAGCCTTTAAGTGATGGTCCTTGCCAGCCTCTATTGTATCCAAACAGAAAGTTCTGCATTTTCTGTGTTAAAAAATGAAATGGTTCCAAGATAATCCCAAATAGCTGGATGTTAGTTGGTATTTGCGTATGTGTGGAGTTCTGTATGCCCTGGATGGGCTTATATGATTAATTAGTCCAAATGATTGAGGACAAAATCTTGAAGGGCTTTGTTCAGTTTAATTCTATGGCTCCCTTTCTTTGTGTTCTTCGATGCACAAATTTACCTGCATCTGTACGGCTCTGCTCATGATTTAACATTTAAGACCTAACCGATGCATTCCTCAAGACACTGTTACTATCACCTTGAGTCCCTGTGCCAGGCATCAAAACAAATCATTTGGAGAACATCCACGTGAATGCTAAACCACTCAGTTAGTGATTTTGCTTATAGTCTTCTTTCCTAGAATGCTTAGGAAAAAAAAGAGAGAGAGGCAAAGCGATAGCCTGCTTGTGTTTCTGATTGTGATCAGTCGCAAAGTATTCCACTGCCTCAGTTTCTCCTTTTGCAAACCTAAAGCATACTGCCCATCTCTTGTTACCTCCCAAGGGACTGTGGTCTGGATTGATAATGTGATGACAACCCTGGATTCTTTGAGTATTATATGAGGACTTGTTAGCTGCCGCGCTGGCTCGTCCTTTGCAAAATAAAACATTCTTTGAAGTGTTTTTCGTACAACCAGTGGCAGAATTTAAGCAGTTTTATATTACATTCTTGTTTGACTTATACCTAAGTGTCAATTTTCTTTGGATTAAAATGACTCTGTATAAATTAATGTGACTTTAAAAAAAAAGCACACACACCCATACATGTGACCAACTATTAGGAGTTTTCTGAGTTTAAGTTAACATGGAATTTGATTACACAGTGCATTCTGGGGCTCTGCCACAGCAGGCTGTAGACACCAGGCAGGCTGATTATGACTTAAGCATTGTTTCAATGTGATTTTGCAAAGGATTTCATTTAATGCAGATTAGTAAGTTTATTAAGCTGTTGATAATTGAAGCCTCTTAGGTTTGATAAGTACCATCCAGCAAGGTAGATTAGTGGGGTTTAATTTGTTGCTCTCAAATAGCAAACAAAGACTTAGCAGAATAATTACATCTCCTCAGTTGGGCTAATAAAAGGCGACATCACAATGGTGCTTTTGACCATTTCTGCATTTCTGCAGTTTCCGCTGGAGTATGGCCTTTCGTGTTCTGTGCGTTTCTCGCAGGCGACACCCAGATCTCTCACCTGCAAATTACTTCATTTCTAGACCAATTAAAGATGTGGTCACATGAAACGTGAGCCATGAACACAAATATTCACTTCAGACCAGGCTTCCTTCTACCTTAGTCACAACTTCGCCATTCCCTACAATTTTTCATCCATCCCCTTGTCCAGATTTTAAGTACCTGGAGGGCAGAGACCATCTCTCTCAACTGATTCCTCAGCACCTAGTACAGCATCTGGCCTCTTGAGAAACTCAGTCTGTTTGCCTATCAAATTAATGAATTATCTTAAATAATCATAAAGTATGCTCGTGAATAGCATTATCACCAAGGCTTCACATTCTGGGAAGTTAGTCTTAGTGGGAATATAAAGTTGCTGTTGTAGCCAAAAGACTGAGTCAACATAGGAAAGAGATTGTATCAATGAGGGAAATGATTTATTATCTGATAGATTCTTGGCCACACGGAGCATTTAGCTCAAGTCAGTTGGCTAGACAAATTAACTTAGTGTCTTAACATGACCCAGTCCTGACTTTAGTTGATTTGGTAGCATGCATGAAGAGAGAGAGAGTCCTCATTCTCCTGGATTGCTAGGTCTACCATATTTCTAACAGGATCACAAACCAGGCAGTGAAAAATGCGACACTGGAAGACTGGACATAAATAATGTTTCTTAACAGGAAATGCCAAAGCTGTTTGAAATGGCTGGAAATGAGTTTCCAAAGTCAATCTTGTTTCTTTTTCTTTTTCTTTTTTCTCTTTATTTCTCTCTCTCTCTCTCTCTCTCTCTCTCTCTCTCTCTCTTCTATCCTTGGATATTAGAACATCAGCAAGACCACAGGTGTGGAGACTGAGTCTTCGGGAATTGATGGTTTATTCTCCCCTGGCTTTTCAGGTAGTTTATTTTTTTCAGAATGACACCCCAAATGTCAAACTTGGCAAGCAATTTTGAGTATTCTGGGAGATAGCACTTTCCTTAAAATTGATTGTGAACTCAATCCCACTTCTCTGTCTCCCACTTGATATTGTTAGTCATAAGAGGTCTATATTGAATTATTACCAAGTTCTCCCTTAAAGATTCTACCATGTGACTTAGCAAGGATGCTTGCCTGTAGGTCGTGGAAACTGTGCCCGGTGACTTTATAACAGTACAAAGAGCAAAAGAGAATGAAACCTGATTTTGCTCCTTCATGTGAGTGAGTAGTGACTTTTTCCTACACTGGGTAGCTTTTAAACCATGGACCCATTTCCCAAGATGATATCCCTAGACATGTATGTTTCCTATACCACAGAATAGAATAGTGACAAACTTCAAAAGGATACATATGTAGGAGTGCTAAAACCAGGAGTTATAGTCAAGTACTCAAGTAATCAGACCAGGGTACTTCTTGGAGCTCTCAGTCAGTGCGTCTCTGTCCACCTGTGGTGATTTTTATTACGACACCACCCCCTCACCCAGCCCCAGTGGTCACAGCTAAAACAGTCCCATGGACCAGTGGTGGTGCCTGACTCCACAGCAAAAAATTGATAGGTGGGCCACTACCATTGACTTATAGATTAGCCCCCAAAGAGAAGCTGATCAATCATATTCCTTTTCTTGGAAATTTGAAGTTAGAAAAAATGAGCCAGGAACCATGGGGAACTAATTGCAAAGAAGTCTTGAGGTAGACAAAGCTCCAAAAAGGCGACCTCCCCTATGCATCAGTAGAGATTGGAGGGGAACACATGCATCATCAGAGTTCTGAATAAGACTTGTGCAGTCAGAAGAAGAAATGTTGTGTATGAGAAAGAAATCAGGTATTCTATGAAAGACAGAAAGAGGGGCACCTGGGTAGCTCAGACAGTTAAGCATCTGACATTTGATTTTGACTCAGGTCATGATCTCAAGGTTCGTGAATTTGAGCCCTGCATTGGGCTCTGTGCTAATAGTGTAGAGCCTGCTTGGGAGCGCCTCTCTCTCTCTCTGCCCCTCCCACGTAAGTTCTCTTTCTCAAAAATAAATTTAAAAACCTAAAAACAAAAAAACAAAAAAAAAAAAAACAACTCAGAGAGATGGAAAGAATAGTCTTGATTTTTTTCCCATTCCAATTCCATTCAATTTCTAGGCTCACAGTAATTTCCTTTCTCCTGAAGTGACTCAAGTGATTCTTATTAGTATAGCTAGGAAAGGTAACAGGGAAATCATATGAGCCAAAAGGCACCAAAAACCTTATTTCTTCATAGGTCCCAGATCCAGCTCTCAAGTGCAGCATCTCATTTCATCTATGTGAGCCCCACAATGGAAGAAACTGACATCTGGAGTGGGGATATGACTCGCCCAAGGTCACACCACTAGCAAAGCCAGTATTAAAGCCAACTATTGTAGCCAACTCTTCTGACCTAGATACCAACCACACTAAGTGCACTCCAGTCAGATCACACTCCCCCCTCCATGTAGGCAGAGTTGGCTAGCTTCTAAGATTATTATTTCCATCTCTGGAAAGGGGTTAATTTGTAGGATAAGTACAGAGAGGCTGATACATTCTGTTTATACCAGGGGCGGAATCCTAGTTGTTATTTTGCATTTGGAATTACAGTGTCAGCTCTGACATCCATGGGTCTTGGATGTCCCAACATTTCACTTAATGGGACTCATCTAAAGGAACTTGACTTTCGATGGTTGGTCAAGTTGTTTCCTGGGCTGTATTGAAAAACATATTTTAGGGATCTCAGGAAATATAGGGACGGACACATCTTTATTGTCAAATTCATCGCTTTTTGGTCTCCATCTTTTGCCACTGTTGATAATGAAGGGCTTCCTAGGGTGTCGATCTGTATCAGGGTGTGATTTACAATGATCTCTTGTAGGGACAGGGTCCAAATGCAAACTCATCAAATGCTTTTTGACAACTCGTTTTGTATATTCTTTTTGTAGTACAAAAGTTGTGCTGAATCAATGAGGGCCTTTTGGGAAATAGTTATACAAGAAAAAGAAAATACACATTATTTCTAGCCCTGACTCCCACCCAGAGAGAACTCTGATAACATGTTGGCATGTGTTCTTGGTAGAAAAGTAGAGGATATCCCAGAAGCCAACAAGACAAGTGTCTAATTTCTCCCTGGGATGCAGTGACCTGGTGAAAGCATGCAGAACTGAATTAACCATTCATCTGAGAATGTGCTGACCAGGCATGTGAGAGGCAGGGCTAGTAATGGCCCCAGCACGGGACAAAGTGTGCATGCAAAATGAAGCAAAGGTGTGCCTTACTTCTGGGGAGATGTGGCATTTTATATAAATGCCCCAAATTGTTCCTTTATACAGAAGACACGGCTATGCCTTTGTTTTTCCGAACATCTTAAATATATTTATGTCCCTACTTCACAGAGATGGGGCCAAATATTATTCTAATATAAGTGATCAAAAAAATCAGGACAATCCTGGAGATCATTGTAAGCATTCTGACAGATTAGAAAACAAGTTTAGGAATCAAGGATTTGAGGTCGAACTCCAACTGAATATTACCCCAGGAGTTGTGGAAAATGTGCATGATGGTCCCTGGCTCACAGATTCTGCATCTGTCGGTGAGGGTGGGTCTCTAGCATTTCAAATTTTAAACCACAGACAATTCTGTCAACTACTCTCTGAGATACGACTGCTAATGTTTCCTCTTGATCACTGGTTGGGATTGGAGTTTCTCAAAGTTGGCTGCTTATGATTACTTAAAATGTGCCAAACACATGGCTGTTGCTTTAGTTCAGTCTTGTCATCACACCCCAACCCTGTAACTATAATTTTCTCAGTGCCTCTCTGCCCTCAGCCCCTCTTCCACCTCGCCAATGAGTGCCATAGAAATATCTTCTTAAACCCAAGTTTCTCAACCCCAGTACTATTGGCATTTGTGGCTGAATAATTTGTTGTGGGGGGCCGTCCTGTCCTTGTTGGGCATTTAGCAACATTCATGGCCTCTACCCACTAGAAACCAGTAGCATCGTCAGCTCCAATTATAACAACCACAACTGTCTCCAGTCATTGCAAAATGTCTCTTTAGGGCAAAGTTGACCTTGGTTGCAAACCACAGTTCTTAAACCTTAGGGAAGAATGGGTTGGTGTCTTCTGTTGTACAAATGTTTTATCATGGCGTTCAAACACCTACATGATTTATCTGCAAACCACATTTCCGGCCTTGTCTACTGTTAAACTCCTCGATGACCCTCCCTCTTCACCACATTAGCCCATTCACACCTCTGTACATTTGCTTTTCCTTTTTTCTCAGGCCTTCAGTATCTTTTCTTTTCTGCTTGCTTGCCAGGAAAAACTGACTCCTTCAAACTTAGCTCAGAATTCATTTTCTCTCAAGTTTTTCTGGATTTTCCTAATTATCTCAACTCCTTCCTTGTGTACCACATGTTTACTTCTGCTGCTACCTAGAACTTCTTCAAACTTGTCCTGCAACCCAAATTTTGCCCATCTCTTTCCCATAGATTGCAAAGACCTGATCTTATTTCTTCCCAGGTCACTAACATGTAGCATAGGTGAAGCACAAGTTGGTCCTTCATAACATCTGTGCAAATAAATTAAAATTTGACATTTAAAGGTTACCAGAGAATAAGCGCTTTTTAAAATCCATATATTGTCACTGACTCACCAAGAGTAATGGAAATAAAATTAAACGTGTGTGCTATCTACCTATAGCGTTATACTTAGAGCCATCAACATTTTGGAACATTTAAGTTGCATTAAGTCCTTAATCAGAGTTAACACCAGTAAGAACAAGTGACCAAACTACTCATAAGCAGCCTATACTAAGTAAAACCACCCCACTCCCAAACCAGCCCAAGAGCTATTTTCACTTTAGTGTTTCTCCTTTCTTTTAATAGATCTAAATTATACCTCACATCATCTTTGAAAAGCACTGACTCCTGGTAGGAGCTGCGTTAGCACCTTTGGTGGAATTGTTACAAAGAGAACTCCCAAGGAGTTCTAGGTTTTAGGAATTCCTCTATTATTGGCTTCACAATTACAGTAATTGACAACAATTAACTTGTCTGCATTTCCCTCCCATTGCCTAGTGCCCTTACTTGATGTTGCATAACAAAGGCATCCAGTTGACCCTAACCATCCAGTCTCAGCCTCAGGTCTCAAGGGCTTATTTCTACCAACTTAACTACCTGAAATTCAGAGAGAGATGGAGACAAGGGCTTAAGGAGGTAGTAGTGGGGACCACTGAGGAAGAAATAGCTGTGGTGCTGGAGGCCCTTGGAGAACTTCTGCTTTCATTCATAAGGTGTAAACATTTTAACCGATAACCTGGAGGAAATAAAACCAAAACAAAGAGGACCTTCCCTCATCTTGGAGATCTGTAATTCTGCCTAGAGTTTACCAATATAGACCGCCTAACTTCTGTCATTTGGATTTCTTTAATCACATCACCTCCATCTAGGTGATTGGGCTCCTGCTTAGAAAGAGAGAGGGCTGAGAACATGAATTCAGGTGACTTAGTTTAGCTTGGTCCAGGTCTTATCAAGTGCAAATTGTGTCACATGCGTAGTTTTCTTCCTAACTTCAGTGTTGAAGTTACAGAAGGAAAGGCGAAGATGATTTAAAATCTGGAAAGATCTCTGAAGAGTTAATTGTTCAATGATAAAATGACTCCTGACTACAATTGTTCCTCATCTAAAGTGCAAATAAAATAGTGGGAAACAATATAAGGAAAAGAAGTATAAAAAATGCTTCCTGTTGCATTTTTAAAGAGCATTTGCAATGGACATTTGATGCAAACCCAATCAGTATAATTTGATGCTATAGTATTTATGTCAATATTAATGCCTTCTTTTTATGAAATATTACAGAGGGATTTTATCTGAAATGACAAGAAAAAACTTCTGTTAGCAAACCATAAGTTCCTTTTTCCGGTAGTTATGATTCTCATATGATTTATGTCACAGAGAAGTGAGGCAGCTCATACAAATCTTGTATTTTCTTGCTATCTGGTTATCTGTGTTTAGACATCTGCTTTTTAAGTATCAACTCATTTATTTCTTATCACCACACACTGGGTTTGTTCCATTTTACCTATGTATCTAAATACACATATTTAAACTCATGTGTGCATGAAGACTTTAATTTGGTTGGAGGCAGAGATATTACAAGAGTCTATCAAGCACCATGTTTCTTTCCCATAACCATCATACGATGAAAAATAATGTCAACAGTTGTGCAAGTGCAGTATGACAAGTGTGAAAGCCCTAATTGGTCAATTGGACCAGAATGATGAGTTGCTTTTTTTTTTTTTTTAAACCAATGTCACTTCTAATCTATTACAACAGTAATGAACAGCCAGACAGCCCATTTCCCACGGATATCTTCAAAGCTCTACAGATTGCCATTTGAACCATTCTTTAATTGCATTTGGCACAGATTGTAGTATGCTCCATAGAACCAAGAAGGCGTGTTAACTAGATTTGGCTATCCCTAAGTCACTATAATGATGAGGCTTTATATGACTAAAGGGATTTAGCTTCAGTCTTTCCTCTCAACTGTTATAACCACCTAACATACAGTAGTTGCCTGAAAATTTGAATTTTTATGACAGTGTATTCACTTTTTAAGGTTTATTGGGTTAATAGGAATTAAGAGTATATTTTGCTTTTGTTTTTTGTATTTGTTTTTGGTGTGTGTGTGTGTGTGTGTGTGTGTGTGTGTGGCTTGTCCCATCTTGGATGTAAAATTTTCTGGATTTTAATTATCCAGAATTTTATTTTAATTATAAAATTGGAAGCGATCCAATAGTATATATACTCCAAGATTTTTCTCAAAAGTTTATCTTTTACCTGTTAGGGGATTTTGTTTTTGAATTTATTTTGCCATTGATCAATACATATTTTGCTTTCAACTTTGTCAATTGTCTTATCTCCATTGTTAATGTATAATCCATGCCATTTAAAAAATTTCTGTGATAATTGGGAGGGATGGCTATACAATATCCTCCTCCTGGGCCAGTGATAGTTCACTAACCATTTCCATTCAGCTACTTCGGCTCAGCACAGACACTGACTTGACTCTTGGGCATAGAGAATAGGGAGGAGACATGGTTCCCTTCAGGCTGACCTCTAAGAGATGATGATGTACAATTTGCAATGGAAGGTGATGACGTACAATTGGAATAAGGTAATAATGGACATTTTAGAGCGCTCATTCAGAGCACTTCTGATAAAACATGGAAGATTGAATATATGCTTTTCTTCTGGTTTCTCTCAAATATGCTCCTAAAATGATGGTAAAGGAACAATAAAAACAAAACAAAGGCATATCCCACCAGGGAGAAGGAGGTGGCAATTCATGGTAGATGCCAACAACATTTTGAAAGCTTTAAGTGGATGAGTGGTAACTGGTAGAGGTGACTGGGGACTGTTCTAAGATAAGTGACTGGAAAGCAGAGCATAAGCCAACAAGAACCATGTTGTTTCACTCAGCTGAATCTCAGGCAGCCTTAGGAATTGAGGCACCAGTATCTTTGAAGGCTGAGGAGTGGTTGGGTTGTAGAGTCAAACCCATATGAAATAATTTGTTTAAAGTCTTTAAGACAAGTAGCCAAATTTCCCCCTCCACTCCACATAGCCAGGAAAATGACCCTCTTCCACCCAGGCAGAAAGCCAGAGGTTTATTCCTTTGAAAGGTTGACTCTCAGTGGATTGGGTCCTAAGGCACGGCTGAAGGAAGGCATGAGGCACCAGACTGGAAACAAAACGATCAAATCAAAGTCTACAAAAGGGCCATTGAGAGCCCCCAGGTTTCTTACCTCTCTCAGCTGCTAGAGCATGAGCAATGTGGCTGAATATCTTCCCCACAACCCCTTCACACTCCTACCCCACCCTGCACACATCTTTGGAGGTCTTTTCTTTGGAAATACTAAAGAGCACCAAATAGGGACCTAATGGTCTTGACTTTGGGGGCTCTCCCAACAAAATATTGGGTACCCACTAAACAAGTCACCAGGAAGTAAGTCCCATCTCAGCACAAAGAATTCCCAATTTGCATTTTGGTGCCTCATTTTAAGATATAATAATAGCCAAATGTTTCTAGGACTTGAGGAAAGCCTCTAACATGAAAGGCAGAGATCACTTAAAAAAATGTTTTGAAAAACTATATTTAGAAATTAATTTTTCATGGGGGTAGAGGATTTACTCTTTTTTAAAAAGTTTATTTATTTATTTTGAGAGAGAGCACAGGAGCAAGGGAGAGGCAAAAAGAGGGAGAGAGAATCCCAAGTAGGCTCTGTGCTGGCAGCGCAGAGCCTAACGCAGGGCTTGACCCCACAGGCCATGAAATCATGACCTAAGCTGAAATCAACAGCAGGGTGCTGAACAGACTGAGCCACCCCAATGCTCTAAGGATTTACTTTTTTAGTCAACAGGGTAGTATACATTACCAAAAGTGCAATATCTTTCAAAGAAGCCCCTATTATAGTTACATTAAACTAGGCATCTATAAATTGCTAGGAATATCTAGAAATAGGATAATTCTCCTAGATTAATACTTTCTTCCTTATTAATGGGATTAGATGTTGAGTTCTGAGATTAAATCAAAGCCAGTTTCTGGAATTTGATTATTTTCTGGGGAATAGTTTTAGCTGATTTACAGAGGTTAGGCCACTTTTTATTTTTTGAATAGTTATCTTGAAAGAAATACTGTGGTTTGGTCCAATTTTGGTTACTTCCATTTTTTTTTATGCTTTTAGGATTAAAAAAAAAATCTCTAATACATTGTTCTTTCTAGAGTCAAGCTTTATGCCTGCATGTTTGTCCTCAAGAAAAAAGAATAAAAAAAAAAAAAAAAGAGGAGCAAATCTTCAAGCATTTATGAAAAACTATCATGTTCAAGGATGGTGAAAAACAGTTCTAAAGGTATCTATGTTTGCATGCAGTTTAAGGATTTTCAATTAAAGAGGAGGCTATTCTAATTCTTAACCAATATGGCATGCAAGTGGTTAATATTGGTAATTATTATTTCAATCATATGCATGCCACAGGTGGAGTAGGAAATAACTTGAACAATTTTAAAAAATACTATAGGGTCCTTGTTCTGTTACTTACCTTCCTGTGTCTAGAAACATTACTTAATTACATGACCAAATATGCCTATAAATAAAAGTGAGAAAATAAACCATCTGCTGTAACTACTTATGAGGTTGGAAACACACTTCAACATGAGATGGCATTAAAATTTTTTTTAATGTTTATTTAATTTTGAGGGAGGGAGAGAGCAAGTGAGCACTAGTGGGAGGAGGGACAGAGAGAGGGGGAGACAGAAAATTTGAAGCAGGCTCCTTGCTATCAGCACAAAGCCCAATGTGAGTCTTGAACTCACCAACCATGAGATCATGACCTGAGCAGAGTCGGACACTCAACCTACTGAGCCACTCATGGGGCCGCTGAGATGGCATTTTAAACAGGCACAAAGCACCATCTATATACAGCCTACTCTGAAAAAGAGACAACATTGATGATCTATTTCCCCAAGGAACAGTCTCCCGCACTGGGCTGCTATCATCATATCTAGGTGCAGATACTATCTGGGACAACAGTAACACATTAGCTAATGAAACTACTCCTCATACGTCCTCCAGATGGGAAGGACTGCATAACCATGATGTGATTTGTTTGGTGAAGGCACAAAGACCTGACAAGGGCTGGAATCAGAGCTGGCATCACCACAAGGAACCTTGGGCAATAAGTGGAACACTCCAAGTCCAAGTTTTCTCATCCATAAAAAGGAAGCCCTGTTTGATTCATAGGGCTTTTGCAAGGTTCAAATGAATACATAATATGAATGGGTACTGTGTAAGCTCTTTCACAAATGATAAAGTGCCATAAAAATACAAGTTACAATAGGGGCGCCTGGGTGGCTCAGTTGGTTGAGCGTCCTACTTCAGCTCAGGTCATGATCTCATGGTCTGTGAGTTTGAGCCTCGCATCAGGCTCTGTGTTGACAGGTCAGAGGCTGGAGTCTGCTTCAGATTCTGTGTCTCCCCTCATTCTCTGCCCCTCCCCTGCTGACACTCTTTCTCTCTCTCTCTCAAAAATAAACATTAAAATAAATACAAGTTACAATGATATGACTACAAAGACAAATAATAACATAACAAATATCAAGATGCTTCATGGTGACCATCAATTTTTCAGTTGTATCTTGGTAACTTTGGGATTGAAAGTACACCTCTTAGATTTGGAATGGTTAGGGCTCTGTACTCTTACTTTTTGGAAAAGGAAAACTGGAATTTATGTACTTAGAGTCATGTTATTTTGGTAGCAAATACCCCCCCCCCAAATCCCACACGTGGTCAGATTAAAGGGCTAATGGTAATTAAAGACTGACACAGAGTAAATAAGATTAATATTAGAATAGGATTACATGAAAAAAGATTTATATCAAAGGACTCTTTCTCTTTTCTCCCAAACAAGGCCTAGGACACGAAAGAAGTCTTATGCAAAGCATTTTAAGCCTCTCAGTTATTTTTAAAGACGTTGAAAAATATGACGAGGTAAGCATAATTTGTTTTTTTACTGGAAAACAGCAGAAGTTATAATATGCTTAAGGCATCACTCTACATATAGGAAATCGTACTATACTGGAAGGCAAATTGGGTCATGGATGTCCAGGAACTTGAAAATCTTGTTTTGAACAGTTAGAGGAGAGAATGTACAGCAGACAGAATGAAAAGGTGTCTAAAGCCATCACAGCAAATTTCAATATCAATATAAGCTTTTTTTAATGTGCTTCTTGTTGAGCTACAAGTGTTCTTAATACAGTATTTTGTACAAATGCAGCAGATATATATCTATCTTTGCATGTACACAGTCATCTAATTATGATATAGAGTCATAAAATTCACATACACACACACACACACACACACACACACACATGCACATGTGTGGAGGTTCTGGGTGCTTTTATCATAAACCATCAGGAATATGATCTAAGACCAAAATAAAAAGTAAGATATGAAGACAACTACTGGAGGAAAAACTTTTTGTTTTGCTTAAAAGTTGGGAAGTACTTTCATTACACATATATGCTTTTCCCTAATTCACAAATGAGGAAAGAGTATGGTCTTCAGAATTACAGCACCAGGATGGCAAAGAACTTTAGAAACCAAGGAGCCTGGGAAGGTGCAGGGACCTTGGATTTTTCCTTTCAGAGTTATTCTGAAGCTCAAATGCAATGTCTGTGAAAACACTTTGGGAATTTTTACTTAAACCAACAAAAAGGAGCATTTTCAGTGGGGATGTCCAATGGCTCTGACATCTAGGAGCGGAGTCAAACTCAGGACTCAGTGGAGGTTTGCCCTGGGCTATGGGGGCGAAATGATACCTGGGTAAGAGGGACCATGGGATGTCACATGGCCTTTCTGGGACTGCATCACTCTGGTTTGTTATATTCAGTGTTTGTATCTCATAACTCAAGGTCTATGCCTTTGGCATAAAGGTCAGGGATACTCTTATCACTTTCCATCAACAAATGTTCCTTGAGTACCTATCAGGTACTTGGCACTGTTTCAATACAAATATAAATACAAATACAAATACAAATACAAATACAAATACAAATACAAATACAAATAC